>NC_138539.1:53324831-53879831 GCF_964234715.1 Podarcis melisellensis
TTTAGCTCCAGGATATTCAAGCTTCAAACTCTTTAAAGTGCTTAAAAAGACAAAGGTACTTCCAAAACAGAATGAAGACAGGAAACAGTTTAAATGGTCTTGCAGCTATTAAAGCCTCAAGATGTGTCACCAACTCTACAAAGACCACTATATAGACATGCCCTACAACAAAACACGTATTTCCTGAATCAGTATCTACAGACACATTCTTCCAATTACTCCCAAAACAGATGGATGCCAACCAACCAAGAGGCTTGACGATCTTCACTGCTATCTGAGGATGTGGAGAACTCCTCTTGCCACCAACTAATTTGGAGCAGGGAGGGAAGGGACTTCAGTTTTTGCCTTTATGTTGGATCAGAAGCAGCTGGTACTGACTGGCTGATACAATTGCCAATGGACCAGAAAAAGGCAGACTGTTCTTCTTCTCTACCTTTAGCAATAGCTTGATCTACAGAACTCAGCAGATGAGGCTTTTTATTGCACAGATGGAGATAAATGTTATCAAGTGGCTGCAGAGGTATGGGAGCAGAGCTGATCACGTGGCCGCCAACCCTAATATTCTTCTGCTGTTTCAAAACCAATTTTAATTTTTAAATAGATATACAACATAAAAACAATCTTATAACGATAAAGTACAATGTATAAAACAATAAAGGAAAACATTAGTAAAAAGAAGCAGCAGAATATAAAACCTTTCAGTCTGAGTTCCAAAGTCCTGTTTAAATAAAAAGCTTTTTACTTGACACTAGAAGATTGCTAGAGAGGAGGCTATACAGACTTCTCCAGGAAGAGACTACCAGAAATGGGCAAATGCATGTCACTGAAAAATACATTGATAGGAGAGAGAGAAAGGTCTTTCACCCCCCAAAAAAATTAAACCTGGGCAGGTTATTTTCTTTCTTCTTTCTGATCTTACCTTATATTTTCTTAGATGAAGATCTGAGGTTAAACGCCTTAAGTCAGCATGAGACCTTTTTAATGGGAAATGGAGAAAAAATAATTGCCCGTTTTATTTCCATCTCTCACCACATTGTGGCCAACTGGTTTTCTGTATTGGCAGATAAGTCCCAATGACATTGACATTGACATTGGCCCCATTTGTGATTCTGAGTATAAGAAGGAAAGGATGAGGAGATGGAATGCCCCAAGAAAAGAAACAAAGCAAAGGCATGGTCAGCTTTCACAATAGCAGATCCAACAGCGCCATGCTCTAAAGCAGCTGCAGGGAACCAATGGAGTCCAGCAACATCCTCAGGCCTGACCCCCATCAGCCCCCAGCTAGCATGACCAATGGTCTTGGATGAGGGGAGTTCTAGCCCAGGAACATCCAGAGGGTCACAGGCTCCTCATCCTTTCTTTAAAGAGTGGATTGTCTGAAAACAAACTAAAATTAAAAGCACAACATTTATGCTTTGTTGAAAATAAATAGAAAAATTGCTGTGAACATACACAGAAAGAAATGGAGCGACAAAGCGGCAAATTATGTTAAGTGGTGATAAACACCAGGAAGTATGGCCTGCAAGAAACATTGAAATAAATCCCACCTCAGTGAGAGGGAGGATGCTGTTTTTCAGCTCAGTTCCCCATCTGTGAAAAAATAGTGGCCTACCTTACAAAGAATGCTGAAGCTACAGAAGTGATAAAAATAAAGAAGCAATCAATCTAAGATGGGAACGATGCTGAGGAGTGAAAGGATCTTTTATCAACTTGTCCCAACTCCTCTTAGTGAGCTACAAAGAAAAACAAAATACAGGAACACCAGGCAGGACAAAGACCATTTTAATTCTCAAAACAGTCTAGACAGTGCTGTTTTTCTAGAAAAAAAAGGTGCTGGAACTCACCTGAGCACTTTCCTTGTTCTCTTATACTGGCAGTGGCCCCCACCTGAGAGGTGCTGGAACTGAGTTCTGGTGATTTCTGGCTGAAAAAAAGCATTGAGTCTAGAAAATGCAGTATGCCATCATCAAGCACACATAATCTCTCAAGAGGAATCCAACCAGGGTTTGGATATATAAAGCTGTCTCCAAAAGCCAGTAATAGATTGAGGGAATTGGTCATTAGGAAGCAATTCCAACTGTCCATGACCTACAGGGATCCCCAGTTGACAAAGCATCATAGTGAGTTCAGTGGGAGTCTCAAATTTCAGCAGCGCCCTGTCCAACACAAAAATTCAGTACCACCCCATGTCTCGCCTTCTATTCTACATCATAGCTGTGGCACCCTCTGTGGCTCCCTTGAGGCTCCATGCCCAGTATGACCAAACCAGTTGAGTTCCCCTAAATCTACCTCTGGCAGCAGGACAAGGAGAGCAACTCTTTTCCTTGACCTAAAGAAAAACCAAACTCTCACTAAATTAATTTTTAACTATGAAGACAATTCTGCAGGTAGAATGTCAGCAAGAGCATGGGGGCTTTCCAGTGCCTTAGGGGAAAGACACTTATGTTATCTGTTCCTCTATCTCCTACATATCAGACCCCCAAACATTTTTTATATAACTCAAAGCCCTTTAGGAAAAAGTGGCTTATTACAGGAATATTTGAACTGCTTGATTTTGAGATACAGTAGTACCTTGCGTTACATACGCTTCAGGTTACAGACGCTTCAGGTTACAGACTCCGCTGACCCAGAAATAGTACCCCGGGTTAAGAACTTTGCTTCAGGATGAGAACAGAAATCGTGCTCTGGCAGCGCGGCGGCAGCGGGAGGCCCCATTAGCTAAAGTGGTGCTACAGGTTAAGAACAGTTTCAGGTTAAGAACAGACCTCTGGAACGAATTAAGTACTTAACCCGAGGTACCACTGTACTGAGCTGTGCATGCTATTCAGCATTGTATATATTATTTAAGATTTCAAATATTAGTAGGTGTTGAAATGCTGCACATTATTGTTAATGAGTTTTTGTAAACTACGTACAGAGTTGTTTAGTTTGTCTCTCTGTATTCCTTGGATGTGGTATTATGCCTGAGACCGTCACATGCTATTTGAATCAAGATGACAGACTGAACAGATCTGGACATATCCAAAGATCACCTCTCCCAATTTGGCACAACAGTTTGTGAAATGGAGCACTGGGTTTTTGCTTTTGTTTTGATACCATTGGACACCAGTTTGAATCAAGGTGGTGGCCCGAACCTTTCAAAACTGCAATGATTTGAACCAAATTTGGAATGAAACTAGCTGGGCTGTGCACCAGATTTGGCCAAAGCCTAAAACAAATCCTGTTGATTTAGGTGGGTTGGGGTTGTGATGAGGGAGGTGAGGAGGCCAAGCAGGTCCAGCACAGCAGTTAAGTTAAGCAGAAACAGCAGAACTGCAGGAATTGTGTGCTTGCTGCAGGGGTGTGCTTTGCCAGCATGTTTCCTACAGACAACACACTGGCAAAGCAGCATCCAGCAAGATTGGACCACCTAACTTCTGGAAGTAAACTCAGGAAGAGTAAAGGAGATGTAGCGTCTCCTTCCCCTTCCCACTCTTGAGTGTATAAGACTTTTAAGCCCCACCACCAGATTGATTCAGGGCCAGATCTGGGACTGGTGTTCCCCTCGTCAGGTCAGGGTCCTGGGTCAGTGCTGTGCACAGTCCTAAAATTGACAAATTACACTTTCCATTTATAAACCTCATTTTGTGTGTGTGTGTTTCTTAGATTTCCCAGGCAACACCAGGTAATATCAGCTAGTCTGTTCACAAATTTTAAAAATTGATCAATAAGTAAACATTTATAAACAAATATTATCTCTCTTTTTTCATTTAAAGCTAATACATGCTGTACCTCTGTGACTGCTGTCGTACTGAAGAAAATGGCATCGTTACCACCACTCTGCAATACAAATTACTTGGCTCCACAAGCTAGGTCCTTGGAGGGGTAATTAAATTATTGTTATATCAACATTTCCTCATTATCTTGGAGATGTTAAACCTGGCTTAGGATTTCTCTCTTTTGGACTACCTTTTGTTGAATGCTCACATATGCTCATTTCCACAGAGGCATCCATGTTTAAGTGAACAGCATGCACTTCATCCCACTCAATGCATTTCTGTTTCAGCTTCCTAAAAATGAGCAGCCACAAGTTTAGCTGCTTGACACTTTCAAAAGTGCCAAGTAGGGTGTTAGCAAAACTGTTCAAAGACTCTTTAACTGCATGGTTCACAGCAAACCATCGTGCTAATTCTATGAACTGTAAAAACTAAAAGGTCCTGCTACAAAGGTGGGATGGCATAATCAAGATGCATTTTGAATAGTAGTTCAAGGTATGTATTTGGAAAACAAACCCCAATATACTATATATGTTCCTATAAGATGTCCCAAAAGCCTAGCTTATCTAATTTTACTGAATAAATTAAAGACATGCAATTTCTTTGCAGGCACTGCCATTCCTTATAACCCAGTTCTTTCAATGTAACACTTTTTCCTGTGAAATTATTATGGAGTTTTTGTTTTTGTAGCCCATTCTGGCGCACATTGACATCAAGTTTCCAGTGGGTTAACTGCTCATACTGATAAGTATGTATATTATTATTATTATTATTATTATTATTATTATTATTATTATTATTGAAGTAAGTACTAATGTATTCTGCTTACATTTGATAGTTCAAGTTCATAACAATTTCTGCAACAAAAAATACTAGCCATTTAGTAGATGGACCAGAGTGCTTTTCAGCATTCCAGGTCTCAGCTACCAATGTCTTTCAGTTGTGACAAATCGGAGCAGAACTGCTACTTTGAGAAACAATTCAACCTGGGAAAGACATGATTACAGACCATGAATAGGAAATCATTTTGTAGAGCAGAGTCTGGTTAAGATTGCTGATTTTGGTTAAGACATATTGTTGTTCTTGCATATAAATGTCCCTGTGCACCTAGTGCCATAGATTCCAATGGTTGACAAGAGCTAGAAAATGTGTAATAATTCACTTCAAGAGATGGAGTGAAATACAATATTAACGCAAGCTATGAACTTCTGCAGAACAGTGCTATATCATGACATAAGAGCAGGTGAGTGTCAAGTCCCCTCTTAAACTTTCCTTGCTCTGAAAAATGTTGCTGAAACATTAAGATCTACAAATGGAAAGTATTCACTCAGCCCTGCCTTGTCCCTCACAGCTCATGCATGTCACAAAGGTGAGACTTCCATGGGATCTTTTATCCATGAGGCAACAAGCCCAGTTTAGAGAGAAAAAACTTCATCCTGAAGCATTAAGGGATGCTTAGCAACACATCTTGCTGAAGATCACAACCCACATGGAACCTGCAAACTGTGACTTATTTCAAAGGGCATTTCAACTGAGTAAAAATATAATAAAATCCAAAGGACAGATGGCTCCTAGTATACAGAGTTGGCCAACCCCACCTTATTCTCATGGCGAGTTTGGAGCAAAAGCGAAAACATATTCCCCATTCAGCCCGGACTCTCACAGCACAATAAGTGTGAAGACTGAGTGGGTAGATGTCAAGCTAGCAGTTCAAGGAAGCAAGACATACAGCCTTAAATAGCTGGCCAATATCCACTTGGCTCACCTACATGACTCCCGCAACATGGCAAATTTAGAGCATATCTTTTTGTCTCTCCCATGCTTGAATAGGCATCCACAGAGCTGTGGCAGGGATGTTAAGCCAAAACAGCATCTAAACCTTTGCAGATCTTCATAGTGTTATTTTATTGGATCTATTGAAGGGAGTATTGTGTTATGAACACTAGAAGCTTCTAATAGGTTTGGCACAGAGCAGTGCAATGTGTTCAGTTCTGAAGCTCCAATGGTATAATATGATTACTGTGTTTTTGGTTTCATCTGGCTTTCATTTGCTTTTCCTCTGTTATTTTGCATGATTGTTATTATATTGGGGTTGTGTGTTTTTATATGTACTATATATTCTTTAGTTATCCCCTTAGAATGCAGTCGTACCTTGGAAGTTGAACGGAATCCATTCCGGCAGTCCGTTCGACTTCCAAAACGTTCAGAAACCAAAGCGCAGCTTCTGATTGGCTGCAGGAAGCTCCTGCAGCCAATCAGAAGCCGTGCTGGATGTTCAGCTTCTGAAAATCGTTCAAAAACTGGAACAATTACTTCTGGGTTTTGATCTTTTGGGAGCCGATTTGTTTGGGAGCCAAGGCGTGCAAGATCCAAGATATGACTGTATTGTAGAAACAGTAGACCAACTTTTATTTAAAGTTGGACCTGTGGCACTGTCACCATGAATACTGTTACACACAAAAGAGAAAACCGGTGTAGAAGTATTGGATCAGTTATGCTCCCTCCAAACTCTTGACCCTTCATAGCCTCCTTGCAGAAGATCTGCAGTCCCAATACTGCTTTCTTGCACAATGCTGGTATAGGAGACAGGTCCAACAGATTATAACCATGCAATTTCTCTGAAAATTCAAAGATTCTAGCATTATGCCAGGGCAACTAAGAGAATTACTTATGCTATGGCTAATAATTAAGACTATAATCCTAAACTCACCTACCCAGGAGTAAACCCTACTAAGTGGGCAATCCTATAGCAAGATCCACCAGGATGAGTGGTGGATCCAGCAGATCTCTGACTGAGCTGGGAGGTTATTGGTGCAGATGAGCTATGCTAGTTTATCTTACTTATCTTCAGCTCAGCCAGAGATATGCCAGCATACCTCCTCTATAGCTCAGCCAGGACCCAGCTGGCTGAGCCAAGCCCGGTGTATCTTAAGTCGTCATACCTCTTGAAAAGGGGTGGTGGTGATGGGACCAGAGGGTTGGGGACTCAACACCAGCTGAGAAGGAGATCTGCTGCATCCTAAGCTGAGCATTCCGGTGGACCTTACCATAGCATTACACCTTTTGTGCAAGTCCATCTATGAGCTCAGGGAAAGTGGGCAAATATTCAAACATGCATCGATAAGTCCTAGATTTTGTGACTGACCTGTTTGGGATGTTAGAATGCAAGGGCAGAGAGGCAACTGTGCTAGAACAGAGAGGTTAGTACATTCCTGTGGAAATCTGATAGTCCAGACTGAAAAATAATTATAAGCAACTTCAAAACAAAATTTCTTCAGCAGATTTCATGTATGTTTAATGGGAAGAGCAAAGATAGGCATTTGCACTAAATTCTCTTTGGCTGCTGTCCTTGAAAGCAAATCAAGTGAGAAGTAAAATGAGTGTCACATTGAAATAACTAATTGGTAAGACAGTGTGTGTTGCAAAACCTGGGAATGTGAATAAATAATGAGGTTAATCAGATTTTATTACAACAGATGCATTTGTCATTCCAACCTGTTTAAATGTGAAAAGGTGGAATCAGAAAAATCAGGAAAGCCAAGTCATTACATTGTGGTTCTTCTTGAAGCTGTTATGGAGAAACTGGCAAGATTAAATGGACGATTCATGATTAATTCAATGTAAGGTTTTTTATATAGCTTCTATTTGTACCTAATAAAGCCTATGCCTGACTTGGCTCCATCCTGTGACTCATGAATCGTCAGAAGTATTAAGCTTGGAGGTTACATCAGCATACATGCAGTGGTATAATATCTTGATACCAGCCCAGAGCATACCCTATTTCCTTACAGCAGCCCCTTCCAGCTGGCTCTTGTTCCTTGGCACATATATGGAAGAACACATTACCAGAGTGGTTAGACGCTCTTCCTTTTGCAGTCACAGGCCTAGTTAAGACCTTCCCAAGCCACCAATGCAACTGTGCTTTCTTTTTTTTAAAAAAAAAACTGCATTAAAGCAGAATAATCTATTTTTTCCTAACACTGGACAGTCTAGATTTTTAATAATAGATAATATTTTTGATGACTTTAATTTGACATGAAGTTACTGAAATGGCCCATTTGGGGGCCAACAACAGTGGGGCAATAATGGAGAGGTGGGAGGATATCCTCCTATGTGGTTAAAAACAGAAGATCTTCCAAGGTGAGAATTTTTCCAAAGCCAAAATGCTGCAGAACAAAGTTTTAAGGCTCATGTCTTTCATTGAATGATGTTATTTAACATAGATAATGATCTGCACTGAGTTTCTTTGTAGGGAGGGTAGGGAAGCAATTAAAGTATTCTAGAATATATGAGGTTGGGCTTGGGCAATCCAATCTTGTTTTATCCCTGATTGTGTCAGGGTATCCTTTTTATTATCACTGTTGTCATATGTTTTGGGGAGCTGTGAATTTTTAGAATGAAAAGCTTTGGAAATAAGCCTGTCTGGGCAATTTCCAGTGGGAAAATGGTAGTGGAAGAATTAATGCCCCCTTCTCACATGTCTCAGTAAGGATCAAAGACCTGTACAAATGCTTTTTGTGAAGTTATAATGTGGCCTGTATTAAACCTGGTTCTTCCTGTTCAGAGTATGCTTAATGATGATGTTCAGCTTGACCCGATTGCCTGGTTCACATTCCATGTTCCAGCAAAGAAATAGAATGCTTGTGGACAGTCAGGACAGTGTGGTATGAAAGAATATGAAAGGTGTTAATCCTGACCCATCTCACTGACATTATCCAAAAAAACAAAAAAACAAAAAACCCACTCACACACATCCAGGACAGAAACTAAATATAAATTTAGCTAACACAATTTTCAGTTCATTCTAATGTCAGACACAGGTAATGCATATATTTTCTTGTAAAAATATTCTGAAAGAGCACAGGAGAAATGTACAGGTCTGGCTGAGCAGCTTCAGTAGTCGATTAAAAAATAAAGAATATAGACGTGCAAACCAATGCCCTTGCACATCATAGTTTTCCTTTCTTCCACTTATCTTTATAATCACCAAAAATGTCTGGAGACTCATAGCTAAGGAAAGAAACACAGAGACCAAACTATGCTTATGTTCATGCATTACTATGACTGATGTCATTTATTCATAGCTCAAGCAGACAGTCTTAGAGCTGATCTCACAGTGAATATTACTCTAGCCCTGAGGAACATCACCTCGCAAAATGTAATTCTTGCTCTTCGTGCTAGATTAATTCTGGTGTTTGCTTGGAGGCATGTTCCAATGGGTAGCAACGCCATTGAGGCATATCTCAATAGAGAGTACTAAATATATGGGGAAGTTTTAAGATGCTCGATGAACTTCTTTAGCAAAAGGTAATTCGTTTTAGTGCACAGAGGAGCATTTCCTGTTCCTACCCTCTCTCCTTCCCCTCTTTTCCTCTCACATGAACATCCCTGTTGTTCAAGATTTTGATAGTATGTGAGTTCAGTATGGGAAAGGGATTCGGGGGGGGGGGGGGACCAAGCAATGGCAGGAGCTTAAAGTTTGGTAAAATATACCTGCTCTCTTTTCTTGCCATAGGAAATGCCAGTAACCTGGCGTTGGAGATTCGGTTAACTTTTGTTGCTCCAGAACTGTTGAAGCAAAAGAAAAACAGAAGCCCAAGGGCTACTGTTTGTGTTAGCTATGGAAAAGAATGCTTCTCTTCTATTCAAGTAAATCTTGCTTTGTGTGGGCAAGTGTACCCATTAAGAGGACTGAAATGCGCTCATTTCCATGCACAGAAGTGTGTCCCATTAAAGCTACAACTTTATCTGCTTCATGGCTGTCAAAGTAAATCCTAAGCAGACACACATTCAGGCAACATAGTTAGTACACTAGGAGAAATAGTACAGGGATTTCTAATTTGTAAAGCCAAGATAACAACTTTTTTCTAGTAACCATCAATAGCCTTTACCAGCATTTACTTTGTATTGTTTGCTATTCTGGGCCTGGTGGCATGTTGAATGCTGTGTAAATATCAGCAGTGATTTGTACAAAAGAGTTGGCCATTTCAGGACAAAACTGTGTCAAATGGCTGGAATAATCTGGTGGCGCTGTCCATAGCTCATCTTATGTAACCTGCATTAGACTTGTGAGTTTAGAAAGCCTTACTGGAAGATTGCCAAGCTTCAAGAATTCAGTGTTATTTTAAAACCCATATTATCTTAGCAGCTAACTGATGATTTTTTTCTTCTTCAAAAGATAGAACCCCATTCCACTGCTTTTTCAAATGTGAAGGAAAAGTTATCTTATGAGATTTCTTCTGATTCCAAAGATTAGGTTGCAAAAACCAATGCATCTACTTCACACCCTGATGTATTTGTTAGAGCAGCAAGTACTGGAACAATGTCCATCACCTGAATTCTTGAGAATATAGGATGACAAAAGATGTACAATAAGCTTTACATTCTACTTTTTTTGATCTCATGATGATTTCTACTTTGGCACCAGATAAAGAGTTGTAGATTTTTCACCTTTTACTGACAAAGCTGGTGTGTTTGCAGTGACTGCTGGCCAACAACCAAGAAGTCAAATCTATTTTAATAAGAAATAGGAGTCCTGGCAAAATTCTATCTAGCTACCAAAGTATGAAAAAAAGTGATTTTTAATATTCTAACATAGTGTGTTGTTCCAAGATTTGTTTCAAAACCTAGTGGATTTTTAAAGCAGTTTATTACTATGACTGTTGAAAATCATAGACTAGAATCGTACAAGAGTTAGAAGAGACCACAAGGATCATTTCTGCAATGCAGGAATCTTTTGTCCAATGTGGGAATCAAACCCATGACCCTGATCTTAAGAGTCTCATGCTCTAACCGACTGAGCTATAATTTGAATAATGAATTACAGTCGTACCTTGGAAGCCGAATGGAATCCATTCTGGAAGTCTGTTCAACTTCCAAAATGTTTGGAAACCAAAACATGGCTTCCAATTGGCTGCAGGAAGCTCCTGCAGCCAATCGGAAGCCACAGAAGCCCCACCAGATGTTTGGCTTTCACAAATAGTTTGCAAACTGGAACAGTCACTTCCAGGTTTGCGGCATTCAGCACCCAAAACGTTTGGGAACTAAGCTGTTTGAAAACCAAGGTCCGACTGTATATGGCAAGAAAAACTGGCTCTGTTCTTCTGCTAAGCCAGTGGGGAAAGTAGTGCCTTTAAAATAAAAGAAAAAATACCCTGTGAATCTTTCTTATCTGACTTATTTCATTGCAATGTGTGAAAAATAATGATCAACAGATGACCAGCTTAGACTGCTATTCTATACACAGCTCCCAAGTGCAAGTCCCACTGAACTCTATGATTTTTCTCTGTCCCATTCTTCACTTGTTCTCTTACATAAAAGACACAGAAAGAACAAAATCTTGGAAAGAAGCACCTTGCCTTAAGACTTTTTGACAGTTTGATTTACCTACTGTCACTTGGCATAGCAGCAGGTATTGTTCCTTCTGTTTTTACCATCTGAGCAATAAAGTCAGTTTGAGAAGGGAGGGGGGCATCTTGGCTCATACTACCGGTCCATTTCCAATCTCTAAGTGTCCTTGAAAGTATTGGCCTAATTACAAAATTATTCTATGAATATTTCCAATCTGCTGCTTTGGTTCTCAAAGTCTTTCATGCATCTCTAAGAGAGGCGTTTGCTGAGAGTACTTAAGCAGAGGCTGAATGACCATCTGTCAGGGATACTGTACTGATTCAGTGTAGCTGCAACCTGTATTGTAAATCCTGCACTGAACTTGGGTTTCGTGGTCTCCAAGGTCCCTTCCAAATGAATGATTTTATGAGGCGGGGTTGCAGACTTGACAGTCTTTATTTTCTCAGTTAATATCACTAATTGTATAATGTGTTCTAATCCATGATGGTAAACTATTAGCAATCAACTGGCCCAGTTCAGTCATAACACTAAACAATAATTTAGCATTATGGAAAACAATGTGGTTAAGACTCAGGCATGAGCACCTGCTCCTTCTCTCTCCTTCTGCTATGTGTCCAGGAACTATCATTAGCTTAAACCTATGCAAGGAGTCATGGGACGCAGGTGGCGCTGTGGGTTAAACCACAGAGCCTAGGACTTGCCGATCAGAAGGTCGGTGGTTCAAATCCCTGCGACGAGGTGAGCTCCCGTTGCTCGGTCCCTGCTTCTGCCAACCTAGCAGTTCAAAAGCACATAAAAGTGCAAGTAGATAAATAGGTACTGCTCCGGTGGGAAGGTAAACGGCATTTCCATGCGCTGTTCTAGTTCACCAGAAGCAGCTTAGGCATGCTGGCCTCATGACCCGGAAGCTGTACACCGGCTCCCTTGGCCAATAAAGCGAGATGAGTGCCGCAACCCCAGAGTCGGCCACGACTGGACCTAATGGTCAGGGGTCCTTTACCTTTACCTATGCAAGGAGTCAAAGGGATACATTGCACCCTGGACAACTTTCCAGGGCTGCACACCAGTGATGGACAGAGCCAGAAGCAAAAGTGGGTAGGACCAGATGCAAAAGTAGACATGGCAATAGATGTGTCTCTTATCTTCAGTGTTGATGGCTGCATTCCAGCCATGCAAAAGTCAGTTTTCTACACAGACCTCTGTATCCTGCAGCCAGGTATGCAACAGGCATTATCACAGTTTAAGGACACTTTGCAGCTAGACACAAGGCCTTTGAGGAAGGTGTGAAGGAGTGTAGTGAATGGCACAGGGAGAGGCCTGAGGACCATAGAGAGAGGCCTGGAATCCCACATTCAGCCCCTGAGCCATCACCCCAATAAACTACGGTTTATAAAAGCCAACCAATATCAGAAACCACAGTCTGATTTCAATGTGTTTGCATAAACCATAATTTAAACTAAGCACAGTTTGGCCTGTTACAGGCTGTGCTTAATTTATACCAGGAAGCTAATGGTTCCAATATCCTGCCTTGCTTGAGGCGAGAGATAGGAAGAGCTCATCCTTGAGACTTGACCAGAATGATTTGCTTTAGTGTTATGTCGGAGCCAGGCAGCAGAGTTAATTGTGCTTAAACCCAATGCATCTCCAGGTAAAATATGACGGAACTATAGGCATGTGTAGGGGGCATGCTGGGTGTGGGTCAAGGGAAGCAGACAGGGAGAGATGCAGGAAGAATGAAAATGCTTGGATGGGTCTGCAGCTTCTGCCCAGGTTTATCTATGGAAGCAGCAGCATTGGGGTGGTTGGTTCCAGTGGGGGCAGTAAGGATGGATGAACTATGCTCTCCTTTGCAGGCAGAAGCTACAGCTACATTCCAGCTTTTTTCTTCTGCCTGTGTCTGTGTTTGTCTCACGGCTCTATCTCCAACTGAGCTCCACTAACCAGCTTTTGTGGAGAGATAACTGTTGAGGTGAGGGGTTGTTTTGTGGCACACGAACAAGGAGGATCCATCCTGCCCTTAACTCATACCACGAGTCTTTCTTCTTGACCACTCTTACTGTGGTGATTTTGTTAGCTTTTTGCCTCTTTACATCTTTCATGTGCATCTTTCATGTGCTTGTCATTTCCCCCCTCTCCTGTCTTCCTTTGTTGAAATAAATATATAAAAATTCCTGGCTGCACACCCTAAGAAAATGCGCTACACATGGTTGTGGGTGGAACATAACCAAAATCAATGACCTACGATTGAAGTTATTGTTCATACTTATCTATGAAACCTTGTGACCAGTGTTCAGGTACGTAATGATGATTTAAGGAAAATACTTTTCAGCAGATGGTGTCATTTAATGAATAAGTAAATTGTCATAAAGCTACTAATGAAGCTTGACATCCTCCTACAAGGTTAAACAATGTTACATTGCTGATTAGCCACTTCCATGCAGGTAAACCTATTAATTCTTTGTGGAATGTTAGAAGCCATTTAGCTGTGATGGTTCAGAATGTGACCTGTGATCTTGATAGCCCCTCCAGAGCTCCTAAAAAAAAAAATTAAAGACCGTTCACTCAAGATTGAAAATGCTGTAATCCTTCAAAACTGTATGGCACTGGGACCTTCATTATGGCACATGCCATTCAAACTATGTTTCAGGATGTAAGTATGGTTTGGGCCCATTAAAAAGGGGGGCAGACAGAAGTACTGTTTTGGGGGGACAGGGAGCGGGTGGGTGTGGGGATTCCCTGGTCTTGAATGGGGTAACTGTGCCCCTGAAGGACCAGGTGCGCAGCCTAGGAGTCATTTTGGACTCACAGCTGTCCATGGAGGCACAGGTTATCTCTGTGTCCAGGGCAGCTGTCTACCAGCTCCACCTGGTACACAGGCTAAGACCCTACCTGCCCGCAAACTATATCGCCAGAGTGGTGCATGCTCTAGTTATCTCACGTTTGGACTACTGCAACGCGCTCTACGTGGGGCTACCTTTGAAGGTGACCCGGAAACTGCAATTAATCCAGAATGCGGCAGCTAGACTGGTGACTGGGAGTGGCCGCCGGGACCACATAATATAAGGTTCTGAAAGATCTGCATTGGCTCCCAGTACGTTTCCGAGCACAATTCAAAGTGTTGGTGCTGACCTTTAAAGCCCTAAATGGCCTCGGGCCTGTATACCTGAAGGAGCGTCTCCACCCCCATCGTTCAGCCCGGACACTGAGATCCAGCACCGAGGGCCTTCTGGCGGTTCCCTCATTGCGAGAAGTGAGGCTACAGGGAACCAGACAGAGGGCCTTCTCGGTAGTGGCGCCCGCCCTGTGGAACTCCCTCCCATCAGATGTCAAAGAGATAAACAATTACCTGACATTCAGAAGACATCTTAAGGCAGCCCTGTTCAGGGAAGTTTTTAATATGTAATGCTGTACTGTTTTTAACACTTGATTGGGAGCTGCCCAGAGTAGCTGGGGAAACTCAGCCAGATGGGTGGGGTATAAATAATAAATTATTATTATTATTATTATTATTATTATTATTATTATTATTATTATTATTTACTCATAGTCATCCCCAAGCTGAACAGGAAGCATTTTTTTAATGTATCAGATGAATGGAGTATGACATTTTTATGATAGTCACATATAGCTACATGCAATTTTCATACTTTTCTGAACAGAAAAGTGCATTCTGTATAAGAAATACATACTATTTGAAGCAGCTCCAAATTTTGTCCTGTAGATACATTTTAATATGGTACCTTAAAGATTGCCTCTCCATGTTCACAACATTTCTTTTCATCTTTAAGCTACAATTATCTATAGACACAGAGGTAGAGCAGACTTGCCTTTCTTTCATTACTCATAAGTACTGAGAAGCTCCCACTGGAGTAAGGAGGGAAGGACTTGCCAATACTCTCTTCACCCTGAACACTCACAATCTTCTGCAGAACCCCTCAAATCTCCATGGCAAATTTTCGGAAGGTAGTGGAGCTGCAGACAGAAGCAGGAATCAATGAAAATCACATCTTCCTTCCTCCAGTAGCACCTCAAGTGTGAAGTTCCACTACAGAAACCCCAAATAAATAATAATAATTATATTATTATTATTATTATTAATGATGATGATTATTATACTCTGCCCATCCTCTCCAAGGAGCCCAGGGTGGCAAACAATGCACTATTTACAAACAAACAAAAACACTCTAAGGCTATTAAAGTATTGTAGAAACAATTACAATCAAAAACATCCAAAAGTAGCTACAGTTAAAAACACTTCCAGCTAATGATTTCAGAGTTTTCAGGAACAGTATTCTAAAGCCATCAAATGCCGAGGTAAACAGGAATGTTTTCTGGTCCCTACTCAGAGTTAATAATGATGGAGACAAGTGTACAGTATCTGACTAGGGAAGGCATCTCTATAACCTTTCAGAATATAAAAGGTAAAAAGGTAAAGTAAAGGACCCCTGGACAGTTTAAGTCTAGTCAAAGGCGACTATGGAACACAGTGCTCATCTTGCTTTTCAGGCCGGTGTTTGTCCACAGACAGCTTTCCAGGTCATGTGGCCAGCATGACTAAACCACTTCTGGCTCAATGGGACACTGGGACTGTTTCGCCAATTAACACCGCAGGGTTAGTGCCTACCAAGGACCTTTGGTAGACACTATAGGAGGGGAAATAGTTTATTTGAACAGAATAGGAAAACCTCCTCAAACAGAAAAAAACCCCTCAAACAGTAAACCTTCTTAAACAGCAATAAAAAACAATTCCAAAGAAACAATTCCCCCACAAGACCTTCACCCACATACAGCACCAGATCCAGCCATAGGGAGCCTCAGTAGCATTTCGTCTATCATCCTCTCCAACTATGTCACCCTGCACCATTTGTACCTGCCCCAGCCAGGTGGAGCTGCATGTCTCCATGGCTGCTACCTGTGACAATTAGGGCTCCTAATCTGGGCAGTCAGGCCCCAGCTGGGCCACCCTCAAGGGCCAGGGTGCTCCTGTGAGGACTCACAAGAAGGGTTACGTGTGCAAGGCCAACCCTACACCTCTTCAGTTTTCTTGCACATTTTCCACTATAGTGATGAGTGCCAGAGCACACGGAAACACCGTTTATTTTCCTGCCGCAGCAGTACCTATTTATCTACTTGCACTGGTGTGCTTTCGAATTACTAGGTTGGCAGACTCTGGGAGACAGCAATGGGAGCTCACCACCATCTCACGGTGTATATATTTAAATGTAAATGCATTCATTAATTGGACATGTAAATAATTCTATTAAATGTGGTTTATAATTCCTAATAAATCAACCCACTTTTCTTCACATTTCAAGGTTGGGTTGGAAAGTTTTAAAATCCTATTGCTAGAGAACAAAAGCAGTCCTGTAAAAAAGAATCTCGCTAAAATCTTAATTAGTTCTGGATTTATTGTTTCAAGTACAAAGAGGTCCACATTTCACTACAAAGAAGCTTTCAGCTCCAAATCACCGAATTTCTTTGTTTTACAGGAGAGCAATATACCACGGGAGAGAGCAGAATAAAAATACTGCATGACAGAAAGAGGTGCATTGAAGGATGCCTATTGCAAAAGAAGAAAGCTGCTGGGAATTCCAAGACATTTGTGTGATCAGTCACCCAAGATCAGGATGGAAGAACATCTTTCAGTCTATGCCTTAAATGAAGACACATTACAATTTGCTCCCATGCCTGCCTTCCCAATCGCTTTTCTTATACTTTCCCTGCATAGATGGATCTATATATTCATCATGGATCAAAGAGCTCACCAGATGTGCCTGCCTGAAGAAAAGGAGCATTCTCACATGTTCTCCAGCTTAGACAAAGTGCCACTGCTGCTTCAAATAGGTTAATAATAAAACGTTCCATTGTGAATCACTCTGGACCTAGCCTCTCCATTCCCATTCACCTTGGAACATCGTCTTCCATATGCCACCCCCAACAATCCTGATTCAGCTAGGTTTTTTGGAGGAGGGGGGGCTACCCCTAGGTTAACAGCCACTGAACACTTTGGAAACTTGAAATAATATATGAAATTGGATTTAAAAGGTAGGCTTTGAAGGAATGGGAAATTATTTCAAGGGCATTTAAACCCATTGAATAATAGGTTATTTCTAGAGCAGTAAGGGCACAAGCCTATACACGCCTACTTAGAAGAACAATCCATTGAGTTGAATGGGTTTTATTCACAAGTAAGTAGGGTAAGAATTGCAAGGGCACAGACCATTTAGCTGACAAATGGGAAAGTGTTCAGGAATTTTTATGGTGGAGGAGATATATTGTGCACAAATGAAAATTAGTGAAATATATATCTTAAGCGGTACATTTCTAATTCATTTTCCACACTAGAAGTGAGAAGAATGAATAAAAATGCCTGAGAGCACAATTTCACAGAGTAACTCATATATATTAATCATATTAAATATCAGTAAGCTATTCTGAGGTCCAGATTTGTCTCTGAAACGCAATGGGAGTTATTATTGAAACATGCAATTTCCATAAGTAAGGAATACAGAATAGTGCCTTAAGTTAACTTAAGGAAGGGTGGAAGAAGGGTTCCAATCCCCTTCTTCCCCTGTAGCCCCCTGCACTCCCCAAAATGCCTCTCTCGAAAGTCAAGGGTCCTTCCTGAAAATTGTGGTATCAGGCACAGGTGGGATGTTTGGGGAGAAGAGACTTCCTTAATTAAACATCATTGCCCAAAATGAGGAATATTTCCTATCCCACAGCAGTCTCCAGTACCCTGTCGTACATTGTCCTGACCTCCCCAAAAGGCTTTTCAAGGATTAATTTCCTTAAGTTAACTTACCAAGTCAACACCTATTGGATTGTTTTTTAAAAAATTAAATTATTGGTTTTTAAAGAAATACAATCACAATTTATCCAGCAATTCATCGAATGGTGTTTGTTTTATCCATTGTTTCTAGACACATTCAAACATATTACTTAACGTAGCCCCTCCACTGAGAATACTGAGCAATCAATTTATGCAATCAATTTATGCTGCACCACTAACATACTAAAATATTGCAATCAATTTATGGTGCATCACTAAAATGCAATATTTGCATATCAAAAGATAGGCATTGCCCTCTTGAAATGTAGCAAATGAAGCCTTATCAATGGCTAAAATATGGATGATCTTCCTTAGCGGAAACCATGATTCAATGTGCACGAGATAGTTTTCCCCCTATGTATTATTTTTCCTAAGTCCTACTATGCGTTACCAACTTCTCAGATTGTCTGTGAATACGCTCTTCCTTCTAGTAATAACAAAGGAGTTTTGTTGCTATTTAGCATAACATCGTAGTAGATATTCAGTCATTTGATTGCTTGATGCTGCTGCATTTGACACCAGAATACCCTTTAGCCCCATGTTACCAATTACAAAGAATGAGTAATTGCCTGCTAAGCATATTTTTACAGCTAAGTTAAACAAAGGCCTCTGTATGAATGATAGTAAGATCATGCAAACCCAGTACTACATAGCTGTAAACTGCATCACACAAAACTATTCTCTTATTCATAAATTATATTGTATTTTCAGTTGTAAATCCACACACACACACACACACACACACACACACACACACAAAGACTGGATTAAAAAAATGATTAAGGACACCAAAATTTGGTGAGATTAGTCAACAAGAAAGCATAACATATATGCCAAAATGTGTTGACTTGGTTCTCTAATGAATAGTCAGAATGTACTTGAGTAGGATATTCAAAACATATTATTCTGACGAACCCAATATCTAAGCAGAACATAATTTAGCCTGGAATAATCTATGTCCTTTTACTGTATAACAGTAGACTAGTCATTCTGTCCTTCTAAGCCAATGGTGAGAAACCTGTGCCTCTTCAGGTGTTGCTGGACTCCATCTCCTACCAGCCAGCATAGTCAATGGTCAGGCATGATGAAATTTGTTCCCCACGCCTTCTCTAGGCAATGCACTTGAACTAAATCACCCATCTTCGGAGCCAGGTACTTCAAGATCACCTTCTCCAACATTGACCTGCCTGCTTGTTAAGTCCTACTTAGAGGAATTCCTCCCGATATTGCACTTTCAGAAGTCAGGTGGATGGCTATTGTTGAGAGGTCACTCTCAGTTGTGGCAGAGTACCTTTGAAAAAGCAATGGCTAGTTTATTTTCCCAGGGCTTTTAGAACCTTGGCTGAATCTGGTTTTATTCTGCTGTGCTGCTTTTATATTTTTACAGCTTCTGCTATATTTATTTGCTGTTGTTTGATTGTATTGCTTTAAATATACATATATATAGTTATCCCCCTGGAAGCAATGTATTTTCTAGATGAAGTATTCACAATTTACAAACACTTTAAATCAAAATGCTCAAAATGTAGTAAATGACTCTATTTTCAGGATTGATTTGGGGCATATTTTCCCTTCACTTGTACACAAATGAAAGTTGCAGTAGCCACATTCAAAGTCAGTTGCAATGTACTAGATGTGAGCAGGGCAGGAAATCAAAAGGCTAAAATGGTAGTTCTTAAAGCTGCACTCTATCACGATGCATATCCCTTTGAATTTTCCACTTCTCATTGCCATTAATTTCTTGGCCTAGCTCCGTAAGCATGCCATTATAAAAACAACCTGACCAGCTTGCTGTGAAATCATATTTATCTGCCAACAAGTGATTTTCTTTTGGAACTGTCAGCACTATTTGTTGTATAAAAGCTGAACTGAAGCAAAGGATTAAAGAGTAAACAAATTTGGGAACTGAAATCTTTCTCTTTTTTGTAATAATATGAATATGCACTGGAACATGAGCTACACAAATAGTGCACTGATGCCAAAAATGCAAATTAATTGAATTGCGTAGAGACTTGTCATGACTTACAATGCATGTGTGTAGTGTAAGACAATATTGCTTCAGCTACCTATAAAAACAGATTTAATAAACCACTAATTCATAATGATCTGATCCTGTTAACTACTGCACTGGGAGAATACAAGGATGGAGCACATTGACTATTGCTCCAACATGACCAGGGGTTAGCCACTTTGCCACATTGCTTGTATGGACAGCACTCACATGAAGAAAAGAAAGTTAGGCTAACCCCACCCACCTCTAAATCTATGTATTAAGTTCAGATATCAAAATGTCAGGTATCATCTGAACGCACATGAATCAATCCGCTTGGTGAAACTAAGTAGATCTGGGTCTGGTCAGTGATCACCTAGGAATCACAGGAATACCACCTTAGAGTTTCAAGATGGAAGAGGAGCAGGATATAAATGTAATCAGTATCCGACTTTTCAATGTATTATTTTCCTTACATTCTAAAGAGGGACATGTTGCTTGTAATCAGTAGAAGTAATAGTCCAGTTGTAAGAATTATACTGTAGAATTACACTGTAGAAACAAAACTCTAATTTAGCTTGATTAAATGGAATAAATCGAATCGCAGCGTGGAGACAGTCATCTAAATTAGCTTGATTAAGGTCACAATCCTATACATATTTCCCAGGAGCAAGTCCCATTGAAGTCACCAGGATTTACTTCAAAGGAGACATGTATAGGCAAGAGGCAGATGAAAGGACTAAACAAATTATCCTTCAGGATTTAGAAAGGGCTCCTGCTCAAGATCTGAGTCCATAAATTTATGTGATTGAAATGTAGATTATTCCTTTCTAACAGTACAGCTCTACTAGACATGTCTATTCAGAAGAAAGTCCCATTGAGTTCAATGGGTCTTATTCCTAGGGAACTAGGAAAAGCCCACTTAAGGGGATTTACTTCATAATAAACATGAATAGGACAGCAATGTAGATGGCTTTTCTGCATTGGCTTATGGTATTGTTTCTGCTTCTGCAGTAACATTTCTCTGACAGATGTCTGGAAATGTCTACACTGTAGATATTGCATAAAAGTAAAGTGATTCTGCTGACATTTTTATTTTTCTCTAGTTGGCAACAAATGATACGGAGAGAAATTACTCTTACCAGACCTCTGCATTTTTGAAGAGTAGATGCAATATTTTAAAATGTGTCTGTCTTTCACTTTCTAATTTACCAATCACATTTGATTTGGGATACCATACATTTTTGTGAATCTCTCTCATGTCAGTTCTTTCTAGGGCTTTAGAACTTTTTAGGTTGCCATATGTTCTCCTTTTTCAGGACACATCCTCTTTTTCATGGGTAAATTCATCATAACGATCCATAGTTAAAAGTGCTTCCTCTTTTTTGTCCTTTAAAATATGGCAGCCCTATAATGCAATATTCAAATAGTAAAAATAGCACCACCACTCCTGTAGTAATTCAAGTGACTTTTGCTAGTGATTTAGGTTTTAGTCTTAAGCACATTTACTAAGGAGTAAGACCCATTAAACTTCTTCTGAGGAAATACACTTTAGGTTTATCCTGCATAGAACTCATGATGGTGACAAGAGATGAGGCCTTTTCCGCGGTTGTATGATTATGGAGTTCCTTGCCCTATGAAATGTGAGTGGCCATCCCCCGGATCTCTTTCATCAATTGGTGCAGATATTTTTGTTCTGAAGGAGTGTCTCCAACCGCATTGTGCTCTCACCCTCAGAAACAACATATTTTCCAGAGGTTTACCGGCAAAGGTTTATGTTCGCTTGGCAAGGAGCTGTATCAACGCCTCCAAAGCCGGGAGAGACCATGGACCAGAAACTCAAAAAGGTTCCTTTAAAAATAAATATATTATTATTTGCTTTTCATCACCTTTCACACTTCTCCAATGACTTCCTCTGCAACCATCTAGGGTCTGCTCTCCTCCACCTCCCTGTCTCTCCCTCATTTTCCTCCTCCATTGGTCCATCTGCCTGACTGCTTCCATCCCTCTGCTCACTGCTTTCCCTTCTGCCTCCTCCTTCCCTCCCTTTTTCCTCTTCCTCCTGCAACTCTTGTCCAGTCTCTCTGTCTTTCTTTTTTTTAAAAAAATAATTTTTATTCATTTTTCAAACACATAATAAAAAACAAACAAAACACAAAACAAAGACATACAAAACATTTAAACATGTATAATTTCATACTCTTATTTTCATGCACCTTCTTTCTCCCGACTTCCCCATACCTCCCTTTCGCTGCATCCTTATTTTACAATTCTTTAGCAACTCCTTTAGTCAATTATCTATTTAATTCCCTTTCATTGAGTTTTCTTTAACTTGTTAGTTACAGCTGTACTTCTCTGCTTACCCCTTGACATCTTAACACTCCTCAATTTTACAACAATTTTAAAGATATATTTTAAATTTCTTCCAATCCTCTTCCACTGTCTCTTTCCCCTGGTCGCGGATTCGGCCGGTCATCTCTGCCAGTCCCATAAAGTCAGTCACCTTTGTCTGCCATTCTTCCAGAGTAGGTAGTTCTTGCATCTTCCAATACTTTGCCAGAAGAATTCTTGCTGCTGTGGTGGCGTACATAAAAAAGGTCCTGTCCTTCTTTGGCACCAATTGGCCGACCATGCCCAGGAGAAAAGCCTCAGGTTTCTTAGGAAAGGTCCACTTAAGGACTTTCTTAATTTCATTATAGATCATTTCCCAAAAGGCTTCAATCTTCTGGCAGGTCCACCAAAGGTGATAAAAGGTACCTTCAGTCTCATTACATTTCCAACATTTATTATTGAGCAAATGATAAATTTTTGCAAGCTTGACTAGGGTCATGTACCACCTATAGATCATTTTCATTATGTTTTCTTTTAAGGCATTACATGCCGTAAATTTAACACCGGTGGTCCATAACTGTTCCCAGTCAGCAAACATAATGTCATGACCGATGTCTTGTGCCCATTTAATCATAGCTGATTTCACCGTTTCATCCTGTGTGTTCCATTTCAACAGCAAATTATACATTTTTGACAAGTTCTTAGTATTGGGTTCTAACAATTCTGTTTCTAATTTTGACCTCTCCTTCTGAAATCCTATTTTCCTGTCCTGTTTAAATGTCTCATTTATCTGATGATAGTGCAACCAATCTCGGACTTTGGACTTTAATTTCTCATAACTCTGGAGTTTAACCCTTTCACCATCATGTTCTAAAATTTCACAATATTTTGGCCATTTAGAGTCCATGTTAAGTTTTTTCACCTCCTTAGCTTCCATTGGTGACAACCACCTGGGGGTTTTACTTTCCAACAGATCTTTATATCAGATCCAAACATTGTATAATGCTTTCCTAACAATATGGTTTTTAAAACCTTTATACACCTTTACCTTGTCGTACCATAAGTATGCGTGCCAACCGAAGCTATTATCATACCCTTCCAGATGCAAAATGTCTGTGTTCTCAAGAAGTAGCCAGTGTTTCAACCAGCAGAAAGCTGCCGATTCATAGTAGAGTCTTAAGTCCGGCAGGGCAAACCCCCCTCTATCTTTTGCATCAGTTAAGATCTTAAATTTTATTCTGGGCTTTTTGCCCTGCCAGACAAATTTTGATATGTCTTTCTGCCACTTCTTGAAACAGTCCATCTTGTCCAAAATCTGCAACGTCTGAAATAAAAATAACATTCTAGGCAATACATTCATCTTAATAGTAGCAATTCGGCCTAACAAGGAAAGTCTCAACCTTGACCATATTTCTAGATCTTTCTTTACTTCTGACCAGCATTTTTCATAATTATCCTTAAATAGGTTCACATTCTTAGATGTTAAGTTTACCCCCAGGTATTTCACTTTTTTCGTTATTTCCAAACCTGTTTCAATCTGAAATCTCTCTCTTTCCTCCACTGTTAAGTTTTTTTCCAGCACTTTCGTTTTCTGTTTGTTCAATTTAAATCCTGCTACTTGACCAAATATCTCAATTAATTCTAATACTCTTTTAGTACTAGTGTCTGGCTGTTGCAAGGTCAATACTAGATCATCTGCAAATGCCCTTAATTTGTAGTGTCTAACTCCGACCTGAACTCCTTTAACCAACTGGTCCCTTCTAATCATGTTTAACAAAACCTCCAGGACTGATATAAAGAGCAAAGGGGATATTGGGCATCCCTGTCGTGTACCTTTTTCTATAGATATTTCTTCCGTTACCACATTGTTTACAATTAACTTTGCTTTTTGTTTAGAATATATTGCACCTATACCGTTTTCAAAACCTTGGCCTACCCCCATCCCTTGGAGATTCTTCTTCATAAAACTCCAACAAATATTGTCAAAGGCTTTCTCCGCGTCCACAAAAATTAAAACAGCCTTCCTGTTGATGTCCACTTCTAACAACTCCAAAATGTCTATAATGTTCCTCACATTGTCTGACATATGTCTCCCTGGGAGAAAGCCAGTTTGGTCCTTATGAATCTCCCCTAACAACACTCTCTTCAATCTTTTTGCCAAAATGTCTGCAAAAATTTTATAATCCACATTGAGTAAAGATGTAGGGCGGTAATTTCTGACCTGGTTCTTTTCAGTCTCTGATTTCGGTATAAGTGAGATAAAAGCCTCTTTCCACGATTCAGGTGCCTTTTTCCCCTCCAAAATTTCATTACAAACTTCCTTCAGTGGTTGTATTAACCATTCCTTCAACGCTTTGTAATATCTAGCAGTCAAACCATCTGGTCCTGGTGATTTTCCCAGTTGCATGTTCTGAATGGCACCCTCTATTTCTTGTTCTGTTATTTTCTCATTCAGGATCATTTTACTTTGTTCTGAAATTTTTGGTAGTCCATATTTTTTAATAAATTCTTCTATTTCTTGTTCATTAACTGGCCCTTGTGTATACAATTTCTTAAAAAAACTTTGGAAACAGTTACTTATCTCATTAGGTTTGTGGATAATCTTTCCATCCATTTCTAGACTTGTCACAGTGTTCAATTTCTGCCTCTTTTTCAATTGCCATGACAGAAGTTTCCCACATTTATCTGCTGATTCAAATGTCTTTTGTCTCATTTGCTTTATTTTCCATTCTATTTCTTGATTCATCAGTTCCATATATTGCATCTGATAATACTTTATTTCTCTCAGAATCTCATGAGACTTTGGTTTAGACCTCAATTTCTTTTCCCCTTCTTTCATTTTTTCCAAGATTTTTTCTTTCCTCTCATTTTGTTTTTTCCTCTTTATAGAGTTCTGTTGAATTAGGAAACCTCGCATCACGGCCTTGCTAGCGTCCCAGATTGTTCTTTTCTCCACTCAGTCTCTCTGTCTTTCTTCCCTCTGAACCCCACAGGGTGCTCCACTCACCCTTCTAATAATGCCCCTGGCTGACTGGGGAAGGGCTCCTACAACAGCCCATGCCAGCAACCACTTCCTCTGCTGAAGTGCCCTGGGGCATCTGCTCACCTTGTCCAGCCACCCAGAGCAGCAGAGGAGAGGCCTTGGAAGCATCTGAAAGGGCGGGCAGATGGTCTCCTGGCTACTCCAAGCCAGAATAGAGAGACATGGCCTTCATCTTTGATGGGGCCCAGCCTAGCCAACCCCTAGGGATGCCCCTGCTTACTAGTCACAAGAACACTGGGTGAGAGAATTTATCTAAAGATTTCACACAACACTTGGGGACACTGAGTCTTGGGGTGATGAAGAAAGATGGTGTGTGAATACCATATGAAAGAAACTTTGGCCTGTTTCCTGCCAAGTCCAAGCTTAACCTCAGTTTTCCTAAGACAAAAGACATCATTCATGCTGTGACAAATGACAATAATCAAGTTACTGATTAGCATAAAATTCCAACTGCTCCTTAGAACAATTGCATTTAATAGGCAATTAATCCTCAAGTGATGCCATGCCTATTAATAGCAATTGAAACTGTGATAACCCTAGTGCAGCCAGAACCGTTCAGCTGAATGTGTAAACATCGCTAAGTAGTGTACATATAGTGACTGGATTTATGATTATTTATATAACATTAAAGTTGTATGAGTCAGTTTCTGCACACACACACACAAAAGAGAAACCTGTGGGAAGAGTAGGAAAAAATATTGCCTTTGAGATATGAAGGCTGACATGAAATGCCTGTGTAATAGAGACCCCAACATGATTGCTTTTTGCAGGGGAGCAGTATATCAAACAAGGATTAAAGAGCCGTATTTTCAGCCAATGTCCTTATCTCGAGTCACATCAGTGTGTGATCTCCTCCCTATTATCAAGAATGCTGAATGTGGTGATCTGTCTTCGTCCACTTTTTCACAGATCAGGTCCGTATTTCCTGTCATGCTGTTTCTTAGGTATAGAAGCACTCAACAAAAAAGCCATTTCCCAGTAAGTTTTTCCTCTTTTTGTCTAAGAGGCACTTCACCAGGGGTGAAGTCAAACCACTAGTGTGTATGGAGATCCTGGGCTGCCCAGACGACAAAGGGTGGGCATTTACACACACTGCTGATGTGGGAACGCAACCCCAGCGCATGTCAGGCAGTGCTTGTACTGGCAAAATTATTGCCTTAGTGTCTCATGAACTGGTGGGACAATGGGGAGGGGGGAGAGAATCCTGGTGAGGGGTGTAGCTATAACTGGTGTTGTTTAAAGGTAAAGGTAAAGGGACCCCTGACCATTAGGTCCAGTCGTGACTGACTCTGGGGTTGCGGCACTCATCTTGCTTTATTGGCCGAGAGAGCCGATGTACAGCTTCCGGGTCACGTGGCCAGCATGACTAAGCTGCTTCTGACGAACCAGAGCAGCGCACAGAAATGCTGTTTACTTGTACTTTGACGTGCTTTCGAACTGCTAGGTTGGCAGGAGCAGGGACCGAGCAATGGGAGCTCACCCCGTTGCGGGGATTCGAACTGCCAACCTTCTGATCAGCAAGTCCTAGGCTCTGTGGTTGAAGTGTAAATTAGTGTGAATGCAAGCCAGATTTCTCCACCATCCCTGTAAGTGGGAGAGTGAAGACATAAGGTTTGTCTCTCCATGAGCTGCCATTGCAGTGAGCCTTTCCTGCACCTGTACTTATTTAAGGATAAACAAGATATAGAGCTGCCTCGCTATGTACAAAGCATGCATCTAGTTTGGCCTTAAGTAGTCATAAACAAGTCTGTGACCTTGTATAATAAATGAAAGGCTTGGTTTTTCAAAAGTGCTGAGATGCTACTGATCTACTGAGGTCCATGTTAACTGCAAATGGTTCATCGTGCTTCTTTGAAAGTCAAATCCCATGTAAGTAGTTTTGCTTCTTTGCGTCTAGAGAGATTAGCTTGCAAAAATGAGAGAAAAAGCTTCCCCTTTCTCTTTGGGGAAATGAATAGAAAGATCAAAATATTTCAAAATGGATTGTAGCAAATTATGCTGTGCTTCTGTGGAAGCTTTAGGCTACAGGAATAAAAACAGCCCCCCCTTCAAATAGGCAATTGTTAAAAGGCAACGAGGGCTTTCTGCTTCTTCCTTGACTACATTATCCACCGTGTATGGTATGCTTATGATTAGTAAGCAAGGATCTCTCAATGGACAATGGCTGTGACTCTAACTGGATGCAACAATGGAAATGAATATTTGGCTCTCTTAAATTTTAGCAAACAGCAACAAAAGTTTTCTGAACCCTTTCCCCCAAATAGGGGGAAAATTGCATTTTTTATAAAGGAGGTGGGAAAAGATTGTGTGAATTTGCATTAAAAGTTTTTTTATAGAGTTATTGGATTTTCTTTTATTTAAAGACTGCATACATCCTAGGATGTGAAGCGATATTGAGACCATTGAATCTTGAGACCAAATTGAATAAATCTTAAATGCCCCAACATCAAAGGCAGTGCCTCACCAGGTACTAAGATGAAAGTTGCTTGAAAGCCCAAGGATACAGTCTGGAGATGATGTGGTCCTGAATAATAATAATAAAACATACATATGTGTATGTCTAGGCATGTATTTATCTTCATTTTCTGCTATATTGGCATTTTCCTGTGAGCAGATATAAAAACTAATAGCTAGGCAAGGTCAAATGTTGCAAATGAGATAATCGGAAGACAGTAAATTGAAGACAGGATGACCTTTTGGAAGATTCATCAATGATTTACATACAGTAATTTGCACTCATCCTTTATCAGGCTGGAGGAGTTGCTCCACAATGTCGTCATCAATACACTTAAGGAAGAGGCTGCCCAACTGTGGCCAGTACTGCTGAAATAGCATGAGGTCCAAAATATTCCTTTCCTGTCGGGTAAGCAACAACCCAGTGGATGTTTCTGAGCCAACTGCATTTAGCAAGAGATAATGTTGCCAAGAACAAAAACAGGGACTTAATTCTGCTTATTCCTGTATGGCTAAGCAGGAAAGCGGGTGAAGCCAGAGCCAGATTACAAGACTCTGTTCTGGACCATGTTCTGCAGGCAAATGTATTATTACTATTTTTAACATTTATTTAGTGTCAACTGTGTGCCAAGGGCTTTAAGGTGACACAGCTCCCAGCCTGAGAGCTTCCTATCTACATCAGGCTGAAAATGGACTAGGGGGAAAGGTGAGACATAATTAGACAAGGAATGTGGAATGGATGAGGGAGGTGGGGCAGGAAGGTCGGACAGAGCACATCACAACAGTCTCCCCCACATTTGCTTTTACTGCTACGCACACTGCTAGTGAATGTGGATTTGAAACAACACATGTCACTGCATCAGAATTCTCCAGTGGTCAAGAGGTTCTGTATTGTACTCATTCATTTGGAATTCCTGTTGTGTCCCAGTTACACATTTAGTTTCAGGCCACTGCAGAGATCAGCTTTGGATTGTGAGATGCTGAGACAAGATATAGCCCAAACAGGCAAGGTCAAGGCTAGGCCAAGAAGATCGGGGTCAAGGGGCCAGTGGTAGGGTGCTACTCAAGAGGGGTTAGAGCGGGTGGTGCTGTGGTCTAAACCACTGAGCCTCTTGGGCTTGCCGATCAGAAGGTCGGTGGTTCGAATCCACACAGCAGGGTGAGCTCCTGTTGCTCTGCCCCTGCTTCTGCCAACCTAGCAGTTCAAAAGCACACCAGTGCCACTAGATAAATAGATACCACTGCAACAGGAAGAAGGTAAACTGCGTTTCTGTGCACTCTGGCACTCATCACAGTGTCCCGTTGTGCCAGAAGTGGTTTAGTCATGCTGGCCACATGACCCGAAAAGCTGTCTGTGGACAAATGCTGGCTCCCTTGGTCTGAAAAGCGAGATGAGCATGGCAATCCCATAGTCACCTTTGACTGGACTTAACTGTCCAGAGATCCTTTACCTTTTTTTACCTTGCTAGTCAAGAATGGCACAAAGAAGATGATGATGATGGTGATGATGATGATGATGGTGATGATGATGATGATGATGGGAATAAGTTGTTCAGACTGATGCATTAGCCCTGAGAACAGAGAGTTGTAAGCTCTCATGAGCTGGCCTTAGCCTGTGATGTCACTTGATTATAGTAACTTAATCAGTGCAGCACTTTTTTGGAGGAGAGGTAGCACAACAGTGGCATAGGACATGATTGATAGGTGCCCCTATCTTTGGAGACAGCATTCAGTGCGCAAGAGTCGTCACACACTATAATAGCTCAGATTTTGCTTTGCAAAATGCATCTCTGAAGATTTTGTGAATACTCTTGTATTCATGTACCTATTTTTATGTAATGAATGACAAACTGTATGAATGACAAGGATGGGTAAATATTTGGGATAAAGGTAAGCTCTGCTAGATTTCTGAAGATGAAAAGCAAGTTCCTGTGGCTGATAGCTTCCTCAGATAAACAGAGAAAAGAAGTGATACATTCTAGTACACCTATGTCCTCTTGTTTAGAGGCACTCTGATTATCTCCTTCACAATAATGCATACCAGAGATAATGGCCTGTGTCCATGTAGTGAAGAAAGGAGCATAGAGTCCAAAATAATGTCTGCAATCAACATGCCATTCTACTTGTCATATATCAAGAGACTAAGCAAAGTATTAAAAATTTGGGGACAGAGCCATTTTGAGATAAGAACCTCTGGAGCACCCCAAGGAGCAATGTGATGCTTCCAAGATTGCCCAACTCTACCCATCCCTGTTGGCTACTGCACTATCAGGTTAGACAGAGCAACTGTCTCTGGTAAATTTATCCTTGCAAAGCATGAGTGCATGTGCTGTATGACCAAAAGCTCTTGAATAAATGAAATTGATAAAAAACAAAAAACCTGGTACCACTGCTTTGGTTTCCGTTCTTTTCTGTTCTTATCCTGGGTTGCATTCATGAAACGGATACCTGTAAATGTGTATGATTTTCAGTACTGTTAAAATGCATTCACCAACAGATGGAGGGATTATTGGGTTGTTCATGTTTTTATTTTTATTACGTATTTTGTGTTTTTATATTGTGATTTTATGTTGTGAACCACCCTAAGACCTGTGGGTATAGGGCAGTATACAAATTTTGATGATGATGATGTGTTTCACACAATTGCACATTCTAACCCCACTCTCCATATCCAAACAAGATTGCTGAGAAAGAAATCATGCATCTTTAGAGAGGAATGGAATCCTGAAGTTTGAACATTGCCATCTGCATCTAAAAAGCAAAATCCCTTTAATTTTTATGGTTGTGGGTTGCACCCAAAGTTAGCATAGTACTTTGATACAGCTTTGATGGGAGCATGCCCTGAAAACTACTAAAACCAACAGGGTTTCAGGGAGCTGTCATGTATTTTATGCTACTTTAAAGTAATGCATACCAAGATGATAGGCTTCCTGCAGATTGTAAAGAATGAAGATGCAACATATATTTTATGTCTCAAGGATGCACATTTTTAAGACAGACAGTATAAGAATTAATGAATCACATAAACTGCTGCATCAAAAAGGCTTGCTTGGGATTAATGTGGTATACATCTGAAGAAGACTTCCACTGCAGTTGAGTTATTGTATTTGATGTAAAAAAAAGGGGGGGATGTCCTCTATTTTTCTATAGCATAAGATGAATTGCTTAAGAAACTTGGTATATTTGCATGGTGAAAATGTAGTAGTAAAGAATTAAAGAAACAGGAGCAATTCAGTGCAACTTTGAGCTTCATTGTCTTCACTCTAGTTTCCAGAGATCTACAGTATTGTTTGAATCTATATTTTGGGATGCTTTAAATTGCTAATGCTCTAAACAATCTGAGATTTTTGCCATGCATCGGAAAACACTGTTGGCACCTGTGGAACTGAACAAAATAGCTAACAGAAATATTTGTTTCTGCACTTTGCTAGGGGAACTAAAATGAAATTATTTAGCTGGGGGGAAATTCCCTCCTCAGAAAATGCAGAACTAGATGATGTTGTGCTGCAAACCTGTACACATAAATTAAAACCAAAAATCCTTTTCATATGAAATGGTATAAACTACATGGCTGAACTTTTGGATCTCAGGCTATTTGGCGGGCAAGAAAGCTGCTGTTCTGACCAGCTGATTGAAGAACTGACCCTATGTAAGAACCAGGATTCCACTGTATTAGGACTGGGGGGGGCACCACCTCAACGGCCCACCACAAACCTATGAGTTCACAGGGTTAACTTGAAACCAGTATGTATCTCTCACGGCCCAACCTACCTCATAGGGTTGTTGTGATAATTTAATGAGGTGTTATGTATTATTCATTTACTTATTTTTAAAAATTATACCCTGCTTTCTCCCTCCCACATGCAGGCATAAAAACAACAATTCTCTAATTATTAAAACTCAAATTATCAAACTGAAAACAAGAACACACCCTGAGTTCCTTGGAGAAAAGGCAGAATATAAATAAGCATCAGTAACAACAAAACTGCTACAGCTACAGAGTTGATATTTCCAGTGAGTTTAGTATCTAAAATCTTCAGATATGCTGCTTTGTAGAGTGTAACCAGAAAGAAAGTATCTTTCTTCCAGATGACCTCTTTATTTAATATTCATCCTGATTTCTTTGCACCAAGTTAACAGGGAAGTTAGTGTTGTAATATACAGTTACTGACTCACGTGTCTGTGCCTGAAAGGGTTAACTTGTCCCCTGATCTCAAGGTTCCAGTGTGGGCATGGCTTAGCAGGCTCTCAACAGCCTCTGCTACACCCCGCCCCCTTTTTGTCTTCTTGCTTCCTGGAACAAGCAAGATGCCATACAGCTATGGCTCCCAACTGCAAGAAAAACCAAGTGTTCTGAATCTCTCCAAAAGGTAGGTTTTACAGTCTGCATATTTGCTAACCCGAAGATTGTATAATCGTTTTTGTAAGGAAATCAAGTTCTTTTCTTTTAAGTCATTTGGGACCTTTTTCATCTTTCTGTCAACAGATGAAGATTTTGTTTGCTGCAACTTCTGTTAACTATGTGAGTGAAACATTCACTAATTTGCAAAGCTATGTGTCTGTGATTTATTCTAGCCTTAGTATTTTCATGGGGAATGTTTGTTTAAAGCTGGATAAGGGCAGATGTAAAACTAACCAGGTTTTAATGTGCAAGGAACAATCGCCATTAACTCTGCTATGAGAGCGTAAGAATCTCTTTTCCAAACATCTCTCTACAACAGTTACATCAGCTGTTTATTGAAATTAATTCTGATTTGTGTCAAGCAAATTAATTCTGATGTTGTGTCAAGCAAGTATTATAGCCCCGCACTTCCCAGTTCATTTTGCAATCACTTCTCCTCTTGCATATAGTCTGATTTTGGGGAGGAAATGGCTCAAGAGAGCCAAGCACACTTTAATTGCATAACCTGAACTTAAAGGTAGGTGACTGAATCCCACCTGAAAACAGCAACAGTTTGGAAGCACCCTGAATTATTTTAGTTCCTTTAATTTAGGCAGGTCCAGATTTTCTTGCCCTCTTTTGTATCTGGCCTTCCAGTTCTCTAGAATGTACAGATTTGGATTTCTATGGAACTCCAAATTCTTTTATTTAGAACATTTATTAAATACTTTATTGCCCATAATAACATAGAAGAGCACTGCTGGATCAGGGCAGTAACCGATCTAGTACAGCATCCTGTTCTCACAGTGGCCAACCACATGCCTGTGGGAAACCTGAAAGCAGGACCTGATGCAACAGCAGCTGTCACATCTGTGATTCCCAACAGCTGGTATTCCAAGACATTCTGCAACCAACAGTGGATTTAAAGCCTAGCCTGGGGCTGTGTGGTCATGCCAGAACACAAGCAGGCAAGGTGTGGTGAGAGGGGGTCATTCTGTGTGAGAGGAGAATAGGTCCTACTGTGTTTCATTTTATCCACTTTTAGGGAGACTGCCTTTCCTATAATCTACCACATTGCTCTTTCAAGGTCCTAGGGTGTATGTTGGAGCCAACTCCAAAAAGGAGAATCATCTGCCACATCTATTAAATCTATAGGGTTTGTGGCGTTTGTGAGTAGCATTGCTAACAGAAAGACAGAAGACAGTGAATATTCAACAGGAGGATTAAAAATGCAGGCTCCTTTGCCTGGACAGCATCCTAAATTGAAAGTGTTCTCAGGGTGGCAAGGTTAATGAGTGTTATTTACAGAAAGCAATTTGAGAACCTATTTAACTTCAACATCATGCAGAGATGAGCCCTGACCTAGTAAGTTAATAAATAGGGGTTTCCACATGCACAAGACAGAAGCCAAGCACATAATTAGCAGCCCTCTACATTTGAATGAGCTGGGACATTGTGCAAACATTTTATAACACCAAAAGGAACATTTAGAAATAAAAGTTGGCAATGAGCCGGGGGGAGGGGAGAGTCCAAAGACTTGCACAGAGCATTTAGGAGAGTTTGTATGTTTCCTTCCTCTGTTTTGGAAGTAGTGGTGCAATCAAAATAGAAGGCATTTTATTTCATCATTCTTATCCTGAGATGATTCTTGTCTGCATATCAGGAATTCTAATCACAGCCCTTGGTGATTATTCTGTCAGTCAAAAGCAACTGCAACTACACAAAAGATGACACTCCAAAAAACCCATATTCGGCTGAGGTGAATATTGTATATATTATTTTGTGGGGCCATTTCTTCCTCATGAAAGTAGGATATCCCAAGATTTTCAGGGAATAATATTCAGTGATTTGTGCCTTACCTTAAATATGAGGTCCCTGGAGTGTATTCCACTCTTTGCCCTCTTTTCTTAATAAACAACAACAACAACAAAACCAGCCACAAATCCTTGCTGCTACTTCACATGGAACAGAATGCCCCTGGGAACTGACACTGGATATTTTATTATCTCTTCCTTACTTCATTTGTCACTATAGGAAACACCAGAGTCGATGCTATTCTTTGGTTTTTCTCGCCACTGTACTGGGAGCTCACAATCCTGCTTTGCCCTTCACTTCCATATTCTGCAGCTGATTTCCCAAGCAGGATTTCCCAAACTGTAACGTTGACCTTCAGTGGTGCCATTACAATGCTTTAGTGTTCTGACTACAAGGAAGGAATACAGCAGTACTGCTTGCAGCTGCTTTCATCTTCAAGGGAAAGAAATACTACTAAAAGAGAGGTCTTACATCTCATTACTGAACATCCTACTGCATTTCTGTACAGTTAAGTGGGGGGGTATCTTATCTTAGAGGATAGTGGGATCTCATGCTATGAGCAGAGCAGCGTCACATATTTTTAACAGCTGCATATTCCTTCATTGTAGGGCTGGATTGGATGATCCATAGGCTCCTTCCCACACTACAATTCTATGATTCTATGCCCACTAAATATGTTCTAGGTGTTCTCCAAACTCTCTACAGCAGATTTGGGGAGAACATGGCGTGTGCATGGGGAGAGGTGATAGGTGGGAGTTCTGTTGGACAAGCAGAAATACTTGCATTGACATGTGGGTGAGGCTACCCATCTGTCAGTCACCTGGTGTCAATATGTCATATATCAATAAGTGGATTGGGTTACCCACCTGTCAAAGTCTCTTGCACTTTGTAAGTCACCTCATTGTTCCCCTTTTAAGCACCTAACCCCAGAGTCTTAAAAGGGAAATGGGAGGACCTCTGAGATTAGGGATTTAGGAGCAGAGAGAAGACTTGCAAAAGGCTGGCAAGATACTTTGTGAGGCTCTCCCTTTAATCACTGGTCTTGGAGGCTTAGAAGGGGAGCAGAAGATGACTTCCAAAGTATTTTCCAAATATCCCCACACTTCCCTTTTTAGCCTCCAAGATTGGGGACTTAAACAGGGTGGAGGGAGACTTGAAGAAAGCTGTAAGGAATCTTAAAGCCTTTGCAAAAGGCTCTTTCAAAACCTGTCATGTGCAAGCCACTTCAAAAGGTACTTTTGCACAGGGCTTTAATCCTCGCTCATCTGATGAGTGGGAATTAAATCCCGCTGCCTTGGCTGCATGAACTTGTTCTCTGCTGGGAACAGGATAATGTGGCCAATACAGAATTAAACCCCTCCCTTCTGTCTGTCAATTGATGTCACCACCAATGGGTGGTTTGACCGATAGTGTTTTGGGAGAAACAGCCTTGCAGGACTGATTAGAACAGGACTGAGTGGGCTGTTCCCCACCCTGCTTTATTTTGTAGAAGAAACCATGATTCTTTCATCTTGGCCTTTGCTCATGCACAACATTTTGTAAGAAGATGCCGTCTCTTTTCTTATTATTCTAAATGAAGATGGACTTCATATTGCACCACCTGAACATCACCTATTTAAATGCTGCTGGAGCTAGAGACTGATTAGATTGCATGGCAAGATGAGGTGCACACATCAGAAAGAAACATAATTAACTGGGGCAGGAGGTCAGGGAGACAAAACAGGGAAGAAGAAGAGCAGCAGAGTGTGCATACAGGATCTGGAAATCAAACCATTCAAATCTTGTTAGTTGTAATGGAAACAAAATGTCAGCTTATCATCAGATTTGTCAGGCCAGCCTTAGAAGAAGGACAAAAAAAATGGCTTACTTTTTCTTCAGTAATAGAACAGATAATTCCCCATTAAACAAATGGCAGTCAGGAAGGTTTTAATGGCTACTGTAGATACTATATACTCAAATCACAATAGCCACAAAAATGATTGTTGTGTTCTTTCTCTTTCTGCTAAGAAGAAAAGACCTTGTTCTAAAACATGACAAACCTGTGTACGAAAAGGCCACTGTGTCAGTGAAGAAACAACTTATCATTTATTAGTTACAGACACATTGACCCCATAACTACCCTTGGATAGTTTTTTCCCCAGGCACATCTCATTTCTTTCATGCCCCAGAGCTCATTTATGGGACTTCTCCAGAAAAAAAAACCCAGAAATTGCCTCCTCTTTAGGAGCAGCTATAGTCTTTATGAGGAACAGATCTCCATTATGCAGTAACAAATGAACAAAATCACTTTCCTACAACTTTAGAACCAAAATGTGCACAAAGGCATGGGGCACATGACTTTTTTTCAGCTGGAACTCACCGGAACTCAGTTCCGGCACCTCTCAAGTGGGTGCCATTGCCATTATAAGAGAACAAGCATTTATGGTGAGTTCCAGCACCTCTTTTTCTAGTAAAATAGCACTGATGAGGCATACAAACAAAAGTTTCTGTATTCAAACCTAGACAAGGATATGTTAGACCCACATTTTCCTATGTAATAAACTTGGTTTTATCAACAGCCAGAAGCAGAAGATAAACATTGGCAGCTAGATTTCTTTCTTTGCCAACTGTACAGTCCCATCACTTCTTACATGTATTGAGAGGGGAAGTGTAAATACAGCGGTACTTCGGGTTACAGATACTTCAGGTTACAGACACTTCAGGTTACAGACTCCACTAACCCAGAAATAGTACCTCAGGTTAAGAACTTTGCTTCAGGATGAGAACAGAAATCGTGTGGCAGTGGCAGCGAGAGACCCCATTAGCTAAAGTGGTGTCTCATTTTAAGAACAGTTTCAGGTTAAGAACGGACCTCCAGAACAAATTAAGTTCTTAACCCAGTGTGTGTGTGTGTGTGTGTGTGTGTAGCAACATTTTTCTCCTTTCTGTGATTCCCAATCCTCTAGATAAGGACTTGTTCAGCAGTTAGTATTCCATATGTAATCTACCATGGGTCTTCGGAGGTATTAAAAGCACCACAGGAAGTGGCATGTATTTAGGATGGTGAATTTTAAAGTACAGAGGAAGGATGCTTTACTAATGGCTGCCTAGGGATGAAAATCAAAGCATGCCGTTGCCTTGACTGGTTTAGTTCAAATAATGAAACATTTGTTTCTAGAATGACATTTTAGGTAACAACCTACTCAAATTTACATGAGATTAAGTTTTGTTCGCCTCAAAAGACTTAATTCTGAGTAGGGAGGCACTGCCAGCATCCTAGTGGAAAGTTACTCTTCCTGGCAGATGTCCATTATACAGTGCTTGTTTTGCTTCTAATATGTATCCGGTATGTATTATATTTGCATAATGAGATAAGATTTCTGTAATAATGTTCAATAGAAGTCAAATGAAAAATCCCAAATCTCTTATTGCATTCTGGTCACCTTTGACTGTATTAGATTTCTTGATGGGGCAAGTCATTCTGAAGTTGCTGAGACAGAAGCTATATTGATCTGCCAGGAAAGTCAAACAATGCCAGATGCCAACGTCCTGCTGAATGCATAACAACATTAACATATTTATGAAACAGATAACTTTGTGAAAAGCAAATAACAGGTGCACAAACGTGTAAAGATAATGAATATTTGGGGAGGGGGAGGGAAGAGAGAAAGAAAACCTTTCAGTTAATACAACTGGTGCTGACAAGACAAGGAGACCTGATGGCAATGAAATGTATACTGAGCATCTTGTACAGAAGAGTGCATGTAATAAAAGATGTTGCTAGCCTCTTAACTAGCTGCCCTAGCTGGAAGAAACCTATTAGGGACAAGGCTATCAGTGGCTAGTAGCATTATATATAGCTCTACTCAACTATATCCAGTACCAGAGACAGTATGTGGCTGAGACACAAATCCTGGGGAACAGCAGCAGGAGGGGGTTACTTTGTTCATGTCCTGCTTCTGAACATTGCATAGGCATCTAGTTGGCTACTGTGGGGTAAAGGATGCTGGATAAGAGCATCTTGTATCCTCAGTGCTGGATTTACAATGTTTCCATCAATGTTTAAATTTCAGCAATGCTGTACTTTCATTGAGTGGATAAAGAAGAGAACAAGGTCTTGTTTCTTATAACCAGATGCTATTACGTTTGGACCTCTCAAGGTCTCCTAGCCCAGGACATCCAGTTTCTTTAATCTGGACCTGTTCCCACAGGTGGATTGGCAGTATGATTTTGCTTTGCTACTGCTCACACGTTTCCTGTTGGACCAAGAGGTCAGCTTCATAATGCTGCTAACGTGTAACTTTTGTTCTTCCCCCTTCTCTTCCCCCTGGGCTTTTCACTTGCTTGTCCAAATTTATTTATATATCACAGCACCTCTAAACCCTCAGCTGCACTACCAGAAATTGTACTGGGATCCATTCCAGGCTGTCTCCTATTATGGTAAGTTCCTCTAATAACCAGCATCTCCCTCTACTTCATGTCCACAGTGGCCTTTTAGCCCAAAGCTGTGGTGATGAATTGCAGGAGCAAATTAAACCAATTAAAAATACAATCATAAGAACTTGTGAGACTTTGGGGCTGTAGGTCTTTTCCTTCCTAGACTGCTGCAACACCTATTCCCTTCCGACTGTCACTCTGTAAAGCAGAAAATAAATCTGTATTTTGACATAACAGATAATGGTAAATTTATTACACTCAGGTTTTTCTATCACAGCAGACATTCTTCTTCCCTTTGGATGAAACAAAGTTTTGCTCTGGTTGATCCTCTATTGTTAGATGCTTTCTAAAGCCAATATCAAGCCATTCACATTTCTGTTGTAAGAAATTCCCTCTTCTTCTGTAGGTTCACAGCCGTCACTTATGTACTTATTTTATTTCCATGATAACTTTCCATATTGTACAAAAAAGGAAATACCTGTTAAGATGTGACTTTTTGGTGCCCAAGGTGTAAAACAACAATTTGAATGTATATTATAAACATGCTTTTTCCTGTAAGGTGTTAATAAGCTCTTGTAACTCAATTAGATCACAGCTTGTTAAATGTTAATGAAACAGTAATCAATTTATCTTCACTCCTTGCCTCTCATTGCACCCCAGGCTTGCACAATAACAGTCCAGCACTGCATGCCCTAGCGTGTCCTATTACTTAAGCAAATTAATTTAGATTACTTTTCGAAATCCATGGGATGCTAGACAAAAAAAGAACTATATGTAGACTTGAGCTTTATTTAAGGATTTTTAGCAGAAGTTCATATTTATTGAATAGCTTCATATAGCTGCTGTTCAAGTCAGAGACTGATGTTGCAACATATAGACAGCTTTTTGTTTTTGATTAGGAGGAAAGTATACTGCCTTTAGAAATAGCCTGGGATGGCTCCAGGCTTTTTTGGGGGGGGGCGCTTGGCATAGGGCTGGCTATGACTCTTCACCCCGCCACACACAATGTGCAATATGTATTCTTTCTGCCTATCCACCACTATAATACCAGCTCAGAGGCCTAGCAAAGGAGGTATGTAAGTGTTGGCAAAGCTTGGTTTATCTGGTGAGGAGCCCCTGGAACTCTCAGCCAATGCTTGTCGGAGTTCAACCCATCATCTTTGGAAGACAGGTGAATGCCAACTAAAATCTGTAGCTGACCTGAGCATAAGACAGCACTGTAGCAGCCATCCAGTCTTCCTCCTGAAACTGAGTCCTTAAACTTTGCAAAATATTCACTGAATAATAGACTTCCTCTTGTATGGAAATGTGTCATAAACACGTAATAAAGCTTTCTGAATGATAGGTTCACAATATACATTTTCACACACACAGAGAGAAATGTAGAGCACCTAGAAATCATACTGTAGAACAGTTGCAGCTTTCGTTTCCCCTCATAATTAATGTAAAAATGTAATATAATGTAATAAAATTAGCTTTCCTTTTAAACTTACTTCAAGTTTAATATCATCTGAAGATTTTATATAGTTGTTCCTTTAGTACAGAACAGGCTTCCTCAACTTCAGCCCTCCAGATGTTTTTGGCCTACAACTCCCCTGATCCCTAGCTAGCAGGACCAGTGGTCAGGGATGATGGGAATTGTAGTCTCAAAATATCTGGAGGGCTGAGGTTGAGGAAGCCTGGTATAGAACAGCATGGTATGTTTTGTAAGCACATGGTGCCAGACTCAATCCCTGGCATCTCAAGGCAGGAGTATGAAACCATTTGGATCCCTTCCAGTCAGGATTCAGGCCTCATCATGGGACTGAAACTGCCTTGGTCGCACTGGTCGATGATCTCCAGCGAGCTAGGAACAAAGGTGAAAGCTGTTTCCTAGTTCTGTGGATCTCTCAGCGGTGTTTGATACCATCGACCATAATATCCTTCTGGACCATCTAGAGGGGCTGGGAGCTGGGGGCACTGTTATACTGTGGTTCCACTCTTTCCTCCTGGGCCGTGTTCGGAAAGTGGTGGGGGGGATGAGTGTTCAGACCCCTGGGCTCTCTCTTGTGGGGTGTCTCAGGGTTCTGTCCTCTCCCCCATGCTTTTCAACATCTACATACAGCCACTGGGAGAGATCATCAGGGGGTTTGGGCTGGGTGTCCATCAATATGTAGATGATACCCAGCTCTACCTCTCTTTCAAATCAGAACCAGTGAAGGCAGTGAAGGTCCTGTGTGAGTGTCTGGAGGCGGTTGGAGGATGGATGGCTACTAACAAATTGAGGTTGAATCCTGACAAGACAGAAGTACTGTTTTGGGAGACAGGAGGCGGGTGGGTGTGGAGGACTCCCTGGTCCTGAATGGGGTAACTGTGCCCCTGAAGGACCAGGTGTGCAGCCTGAGAGTCATTTTGGATTCACAGCTGTCCATGGAGGCACAGGTCAATTCTGTGTCCAGGGCAGCTGTTTACCAACTCCATCTGGTACGCAGGCTGAGACCCTATCTGCCCACGGACTGTCTCGCCAGAGTGGTGCATGCTCTGGTTATCTCTCGCTTGGACTACTGCAATGCACTCTACGTGGGGCTACCTTTGAAGGTGACCCAGAAAGTACAACTAATCCAGAATGTGGCAGCTAGACTGGTGACTGTGGCCAAGACCACATAACACCAGTCTTGAAAGACCTACATTGGCTCCCAGTACGTTCCGAGCACAATGCAAAGTGTTGGTGCTGACCTTTAAAGCCCTAAACGGCCTCGGTCCAGTATATCTGAAGGAGCGTCTCAACCCCCATCATTCTACCTGGACACTGAGGTCCAGCGCCAAGGGCCTTCTGGCGGTTCCCTCACTGCGAGAAGCCAAGTTACAGGGAACCAGGCAGAGGGCCTTTTGGTAGTGGCACCCACCCTGTGGAATGACCTCCCACCAGATTCTCCTACCAGATGTCAAATAGAAAAACAACTACCAGACTTTTAGAAGACATCTGAAGGAGAACAATACTCTTACAGTCTAAAGTAGTTTCCTATTTTCTGCACATTCCTATTTTCTGCACATTATGGAACTTTAAGAATCCTTTAGCTATCAAGAGAAATACACATTCATTTGCCAACATCTTTCATTCATGCAAAATCTTTGTCAATTTTCCACAATAGAAAAATTAGTGTATGTATGTGTGCCTGTAGTTCATGGTATCAGCAATCTTTATTCAATCTCCCAATTCAATGGGAATGATGTTATGGCGCTGGGCAGAGGGGAGAGAAGTCTTTCTCTCCCCCCCCCCTTACAAAGCCTTTGGGAACAATGCTAAATCATGATGTAAATCATTGTCACCCGAAGCATTCAGTTCTAGGAATGCAGCCACATTTCAGTGAGGAGCCAAGCAGGTCCAGCTCTACCATTTAACAGAATGAGGCAGCTGCCTCAGGGGCCAGATCCAGCACCTGGAACCCCCACCCACCTCTCTAAGCCCCAGCCCCCAGCCATTTCTCTTTGTTGGAAGACAAATTGGTATATGAAATATAGGCATCTCCTGCACCCCCTAAATTGGACTACTGCCCTAAGGTGTGGCAGAGGATGCTATTTTGTAATCATTTTTTGGAACAAGGTCGGCAGATAGGTTGTCCCTCCCAGTCACTCCACTCAGCAATCATTTTATGATATTTCAATTGTATAATTGTAGAAATAATTTTATTTTGAAGAGTTCAATATTTTGTATTATATCTCAATTTATTTCATTGTACACCATTTAGATAGATTCTGGCTATAAATTATTTTCTAAATATAACTCAGGCCCACTCCAAACACTGTAAGAATTTGGGTACTTCACTGGACTGAATACCTTCATAGCACTAGTTCATGAACTCAAGGCAGTAAATTTTTAGATAATAGATTTACTTACTGAAATTATATTGACACTGTTTTACTAATGGCAAATAAATACTAACCTAAATGAAAGCTAATCTCAGACAAATATATCTCATTCTCATAGCAAACATAAGCTATGATAAGTTATTTGAAGAGGAGATGTATTAACCTTTCACTTATTAAAATTCCATTCAGGTCTGGAGATAAAAATTGACATTTTTAATCATGAAAACATACAGTGCCTGGATATTTGCACAGAAGAGTCTGCTTGCAAAGGAATATGAATTAGCTGAGTGGCTGAAAACCTCCAAGTCAATAACCCATTATAGTTTAGGAACAAACAATGGAAGTGCAATGATGAAAGTTGAATGTTCTTGAATTAATCAAGGGTAGATGGGGTTTTATCAGCTAATCTAGTCCCCAGATAATTATTGTAATAGTTAATGTGTCATGGATTATGTTAGCGATGGACAAGAGAAGTGATATTTCACTTCCTAAAAACTGAGCTGTGTGGAGAAAGAAATCCAGTAAGAATGATTAAAACTAAAGCTGAATCTAGAAGAGGCAGAGGTTGTAATGATAGTGTTCTCTAGAATTGTTGTTTCTTCCCATTCTGAAGGGCATTATGCTTCTATAAATTAAAAAGCAATGGTAGACTTTGGGCTCTCAAATTTCAGCAACGCTAACATTTGCACATGCACTCAACCTCTCGTGCTCCATTCTACAACATTGATGTGGCGCCCCCTGCAATGCAGCACCCAGTGCAGCTAAACCAGTTTTGCTACTTTTAAACCACCTCTCAATAAAGTGTGCAGCATTGGGAGCGTTCCTGGGTCCAGATTTGCTGCTCAACCATCAGCAGGGATAGTAGCTGTGGCATTCCCGTCAGATTTCAGGACTTCTGTAACCACTTGCATTTACCACTGTTGTGCTTTCTGTATAGGACTGGTAGCTTTATCTAGACAAGACAAGATGCTATAGTGCCCTGTGTAGAAAGTGGGCTGCATCCCTTCCTTGCCTAGCCTTCCCCACTTACTGTTCCCCTTCAACCACGTTCACAGCCATGATGCCCTTTTCTCCATGCATTTGTCCAATTCCTTTTGCAAACCGTCTTTATAATACAGGAGCCAGCTAGTGTCCACCAATATTATGTGATTCCCAGCTTTCTAAATGTGTCTTTCTGCTCCTGGACTATCCAGATATGGAGGGCTGTGTTACTTCCCGCACTGCTTAGGTCAACTGAGCAATGCTTAGCATTTGCTCTCTTCCTGCAAGACTGACCATTCCCAGTTGCCTAGGCAACACAGCAACACTTTCTTCCTTCACAGGAACAGAAGAATGTGCCACACTGGAGCCAAGCAGTTCATTGTGTCTGCAAACATGTTTTTGTTGTTGTCCTTCCATAGGCAGGTGAAGACTTTCTTGTTCCAATAGGCTTTTGAGAACGGACTGCTTTCAATGAAAAGGCTGGTGCCATGTTGTTTTTATTGTAATTGTTTGTGTAGTTTTAATAGAACATAGGAATTTGCGTGTGTGTGTGTGTGATAATTTTTTCCATGCTTTTTGTGTTTTTAGTAGTTATTATTATTATTTTCTGTAAGCTGCTTTGAGTCTTGGCAGGGGAAAAGGTGAGGTATAAATCAATAATAACAATAACAACCACCACCACCACCAGGGGACAATTATATCTGACCTTAATCAGGCCTTGTGGATTCTGAGTATTTGTTTTATTCTCAAAATACACCATCAGAATACACCAATTTTGAAATGTTAATCCTGTTACTGAACAGATGTTCTCTTACTATATTGAAACAGCATCATTCGTGATTTATTTACCTTTTCCTGATTAGTTTTTCAAAAAAGCTCACTTTTTAAAAAAAAATTCCAAAGAATGCAATATTTCCCTCTGTTTTGCACACACTATTCCATTTCAGACAATACCACACTACACTTCCTGCACACTGGGGCCTTCGTCTCTTCCCTTTGTGTATCAGATGATACAGTAAGTAGAAAACAGTAATGGTGAATGAATGCTTTCATCAAACCTGCAATGCACACCTTAGAGTTGGTCCAGAGGTTGCAGTCGGGAGAGAACATGGCAGCTAGACTGCTTTTGGGGGGACCTACAGCCAGTATATAACACCTTGCTTTCAGGAATAGCACTGGCTGCCAATCTGCTACCAGGCCAAGTTCAAGGTGTTGGTACTGATATATAAGTTTCTACACAGCTCAGGACCAAATTACTTGAGAGCAAATTACTCCAAAGACACACATTTTTGTGTGCCGCTTAATCCTAATATACGTATTTTTGCAAAGCAATTTTACCTAATATAATGCATTTTTCAATGTTATTTTCACTAACAGATGCATTTTAAGCACACTGTGCCCTTATATTTGCATTTTTTGCACACATTCCTTGACCAGAGACCTGCCCTGGAAAGTCCAGAGATGAGCACATTTCAAAGGGTGTTTTAGTTTACGTGTTGTTTTGGAAAGTGTGATATATGTAAGTTTGCCTTTAAATGAAAACTTAACCAAATGTCTCTTCCATCCCTTAGGGGTGCAGAGAAAAAGGAAAATAAGAAAAAATTGCCTGCACCAACAAAAGTGTTTCCTGAGTAGAGTTCATAGGATCTCCAGATTCAACCAAAGAATAAAACACATAAACCAGAGTAAAATTCCATGTGGTATAATTCTATATTACATTATACTAAATTGCATTTTAGTGACCATTCTTCTTCTTCTTCTTCTTCTTCTTCTTCTTCTTCTTCTTCTTCTTCTTCTTCTTCTTCTTCTTCTTCTTCTTCTTCTTCTCTCTCTCTCTCTCTCTCTCTCTCTCTCTCTCTCTCTCACACACACACACACCCTTTGCTACAAAGTTTATACGTCTTGACTTGGCCAGGACTATTACAACAAAAATTAGGCACAACAGTACTAGTCATGAATTGTTTTATAAGGTGAACAGGAAATTTTAATTTCATGCATCATTTGCAACTTGATCAACTAATTCCACAAACTCAGAAGGTGTTCATACTGTAAAAGCTAATGAGAAACTAAATAATGGCATTTTGTTGTTTCTTAGGCACCATATGAATTGTCAGCCATTTTACCTTTTACTCCTTGAGTTATTCTACCTCCCCTCTTTTAGTCTCTTTGCCAATGAGGAGCAAACAGTAACACAAGATCCTGATATTCATGTAACAGGGTCTAAAACGAAGCAGTTTGAAATACAAAGGTGGAATCCAAAAGTGGGGAGAACAGGAAGATTGACGACAACTGAACCACACTGTTCAAAGTCCTGCTATGCTCTTGCCAACAGAGTGGAAGTGAGGGCATGAACTTACTACTTTAATTTCAAATAGCTTGTGAGGAACTCATGCCATCCAACCATGGGGAGAAAATCTTTTTAAAAAACAATTTACTTTAATGAAATAAAATACAGACCTTCCTAATTGAAACTACACAGAAAAGGGGCACATTAAAGAGCCAGAGAAAGACAAGGAAATTAGCAGGAAGGAACTATGATAGGATAAAAGAATAGGGTAGCTTCAGAAGGCACCATTGACTGTACAAGATGAGTCAGGTGCATCTGAACTGGGGTAGGCTGATGGCTTCCACAACAGCAGCTTTTAATTTATACCTGCTATAAAGGTCTCATTGTAGAACACCACATTTGGTGGAGGATTGTTGTGGTGGTGGTGGTGGGGGGAGAGCTGTTATGTGTGTGTTCATAGGAACAGCATTATGGCCAAATTTACATACTGGGTCTTGAACTGCATGACATGCTGTCACAGGGCACTGGGTGAAGCCAAAATATTATTAAGGTTTTCACAGACCAGCAGCTGTTGCAGTGACATTAAGAGTTGGAGAAGCAACAGCAGGTGGGACCACATATGCCACTTCTTTCTGTTCCAGTTGCACATATCTGCCAGGCAATTATGGAAAAGGTCAGGGAATCTTTCCTGAAAGGACTATCCCAAACATCTATGAAACCCAATAATGATGGATCATACTCAGCACGTTTCATGAGAAGAGACTAAAAATGTTGGCTAGGATACAGACCGTATGTACTGTACAATGCCATTATCCATGGACTTTTCCTATAAGTAATTATCTGTGTCATCTATTATCTATCCAGGGATTGGGAACAAATAAAAGAAAACTCATTTTTTGCAAAAAAATAAAATAAAAATAGTATTCTGCTTGTAATCAGAATTAGTGGAACAACCAACGTTTGGAATTAGGAAATGAGAATGAGATAATTTGGAAGTCCCAGGCTAATTACAAGCCAAGCCCAAATCTCACCAGAGTTTGGATCCAGCTCATAACTCTTTCAAAGAAGAATAGGAAGAAGATTATTGTCCCAGGATTCCTCGCAGGTATTCAGGACAAAGTAAGAAAACAACAAAAAATAATACAATAACATGTTTAAAACAGTATCAGCCCATCCTACTATCTTAGCTGCTCTGTACTTTTCCGGCTGAAATTTACCTAGAGAAATTGAGAAGGGCAGTAGGTCCATAGGGGGCAGTAATACCCTTGGGCAGTGTAGTAAACAAGGGATTGTTGGTCCTTACACTTGGGAAACCTTTGGGAAACTACAGTTCTCAGGGATCCTAATGTCCAGGATGCTGTTCCTATAGTATTGAAGGGTCTTACCATGAGTGCTTCTTATTGCTGCCATTGCCACTAGATATGTTCTGGGGAAATGGCTGGAAAAACTCTCTTCCGCCTTGTAGGCAACACCATGTTTGGAATGTGTACATCACACAGACGTCTGTATGAATGCTGCCTTCTTCACCCATCCTTCTCCCCACTTTAAGGTCAAAAACGTGGTGCCCTGGGAAGGAAGAAAAGTTAGCATACTGAGAACCACAACATAAGGGGAAGGAGGTCTCCACTTTGGTCAGCTTCCTCACCACACCCACCTGGGCTGGCCGGATTGACAATTTGAATTTATAGGTGGCAAGTCTTTCCTGCAGCTGGTCAGGGGACTTCCCAGTGGACAGACATCGAGCTTGGTGTTGCTACTTCAGACCTGGAGCCTGCTGCAATGGGCCGCAACCACTACCCACCCCTGGACTGGGTAAGCAGTCATTATTGTTACTTTATGAAGGCTAACTTTAAATGTTAGAATGGTGGTGATGCGAATACCTATCAGCCTGACCATTAGCCAGGTAAGACTGAATGTGAATCCTGTATAATTCTACATGGTTGCCTGAGCATTCCAGGTTATCTTCAGAGTTCTTTCTTTTAGTCTAATTGCCATGCTGGTTAAAGATATCGGAGAATCTTAGTAGTTCTGACCCAAAACCTGGGCCAAGGGTCCTGAGATTTCAAATTGATTCTTTTTAAAGTCATTTCTCCTTCAGCTGTCACTCCTGCAAACCAATTGGACAGGAAACATTCAGATTTATTTATAGTACTGTTGTACAAAAGCAGCTAGAACTGGCAGGATTCCTTGCTATTATCTAAGGAGAGAAATTTGCAGGATAAGAGAGCTGTTCAGAAAAGAAATAACAAAACTGGAAGCTAAAAAGATGCTACCTGCTAATGCAAGCAGCATTCCGCTTTTTGACTTTCAAGACTTTGACTTGATGTCAGCTTGACAACAAACTCCTTGCCTTGCTGTCCTCTTCTAATGTTGCAGTTGCTAATTTTGAAGGGTTTTTTGCTTAGTAGCTTGATTGTAAAGCAAGGTGCCAGCTGGGTGCAGGAATCTGATTAATACTCATGAAGAAGAACACTACTTAGTGGAGATGGTGGATTTCAGCCAAGTGCCTTGTAAAATACTGATTGCAGAAAGAACTGCTCACTGGGCTGATGCACCCTTCAGTGACAACTGAGGGCTTGGTGACCTGCTTCCTTTCCCCTTTCCTAACTGTTTGGGAGGAATTGGTTTTGCCCATGGTGCAATCTCATGGCCCTTGGCCTGAGTTCCTGGTCAGAGCTGTGTTGAGTGAGAAGGTCCACAGGGGGAATCATCACACTGAGAAGTCTCCCTGCTAATGGTAACTCTGCATGATAAAGGTTCCCAATTGCTGATAGGTATCTAATTGCTTTCAGCCAAACATGCAAAGAATTGCCTTTTGGATCTTCTGCAGCTAACAGAGGCAAAGTGTACAGTAGTACCTCGGGTTAAGTACTTAATTCGTTCCGGAGGTCCGTTCTTAACCTGAAACTGTTCTGAACCTGAAGCACCACTTTAGCTAATAGGGCCTCCGGCAGCTGCCATGCCACCGGACACAATTTCTGTTCTCATCCTGAAGCAAAGTTCTTAACCTGAGGTACTATTTCTGGGGTAGCGGAGTCTGTAAGCTGAAGCGTATGTAACCTGAAGCATCTGTAACCCGAGGTACCACTGTATTGCCCTGATCCACCATTCCCATCTTCAGGCAAACACTTAAATAGGGCTTGTCTCATGATCTCTTCAAACTCTCATCTCAGAACATATCCATCACTTTGAGGATGCTCTTGTTTTGACCTCAAATTCAAGCTATGCAGCAACTGAGTATGTATTATAGCAGGTTCACTTCTTTAGGCTTTTGCCTATCTCTGTCTCTGTTTCTACTGCAGGAGAAGTTAATAAGGAGAATAATTTCTGAAGTGATATTCTTAATCTGGAACTACAGTGCCATGTATTCTTAACTGCTAGATACCTGCAGTTGTCTAATAATGTTATGGACAGAACCTTATTCCGGTGTCATAGGCTTTGTTACATTCCTAGGAATCAGAACCTGCTTTTCCAAGATTGTTATCTGATATAACTGTTAGCACCAGGAGGTGTCTAACCTGTGGCCCTCCAGATGTTGTTGGACTATTACTTCTATCATCCTTGACCATTGGCTATGCTGGCTGGAGCTGATGGAGTCCAGGCAACATTTGGAGGGCTTCAGGTTCCCCACCTCTGGTCTACACAAAGAAGAATTTAAGACTATTTCAGCCAAATCAGCAATTGGTGACTATCCCTGGGTGATTTAAAGTTCATTCTCTGTGGAACACAAACTCTACCAGGGAGTACAATCTTGTTTATTTACAGGTAAAAAAAGAAAAGCAATCCTATACACAAGAAGCTGGTATAAGTTACACCAGATCCATTCAGCAACAGGACTAATGGTTAAGTCGGCCTAAGTCTGGCAGAGGGAAAACAAGCCTTTAGAATAGTGTTGGAGTTATACCACCTTTTTTGCCAACTTAAATTATGCTGGGCTCCCAATCAGATGACCAAGATGAATAGGTTTAGGATTCAGCCTAAATCTCCCCCTCCCCAGTCCCATGCCCACCACATCCTCAGAATGCCTGGCTTAAGATCTGCTAAGTAAAACTCAGTCTAGGTACTGGTGGCAAAGATACACCAGCTGAATCTCCAGGCGAACTGAGGGAGTTTAGCTGTTGTGAGAACCTCCAGGCTCAGCTGGAGATCTAGATCTGAACCTTGCTCATCCTGGATCAGACAAAATTAGATGCTGAAGCTATTCCAAAGAGGCATCCCCTCCCCCCCACTCACTCTCCTGCTCTCCCTCTCCCTCTTTTCCTCCTTCCTTCCTTCCTTCCTTCCTTCCTTTCCCTCTCTCTATATTGTAACTATATATCTATCTATACATCTTGCTTGCTTCATGATTTCTTTCAGAGTTTTCTAATCTAGGTTTTGCACATCAGAATATAAATATATATCAGATAAACACATTTAGGCAGAAACCGCACCCAAACATCCATTGGAGCAATTAAGCTATGAAAAATAGTACAGGTTTTGCAAACAGATTTAAGAAATGACTCAGTACCTCATATGTAGGATTCACCAACCTTGACATAGTTTTTAAGTGCTTGTGACTTGAATATCAGTGTAAGGACATCCCTTCCCACCCCAACAGAGAAAAAGTAAATGAATAAAATGCCAGCCTACTTTTCCGCTTCTGTGATGACTTACTCTGCAGTGACTGCTTTGTGCTTGTCATTATTGCTATAATGCCCCTAAGTCCACAGTTATGGTGCCTGGGGGGAAACCCAGAGCATGTTTAGGGTGTGCTGGGGCTACACTGGTGGTGGAGAGGTAGTTTCATTGTACAGATGAAAGTGTTTGTGCTAGCAGAACTGTTTGGTTGGATACCATCCTTGATTTCCTGTTATTATATTGTTGTTACATTTTTTAAATGGATGTTCATCTGAATATTTTATAATGGAATACCATATTTTAACAAAATAGTCCATATTGGATTTCTCATACAGGGTGGGTACTCTCTTAGTTAGTTTCTCAGATAATGCAATTGTCCATAAATTCTGCTTCCATTGTGTGTTGCATAGGTGATAAATTCCTTTCCTCCTTTCCTGCGTTTTTAAGATTAGGAACCTACAGGAAAGGTGCCTATTAAAGGAAACTACTTTTCAACTGGTCCTCCAAATACAGAAACTTGGACATGATTATGGTGCTGGGATCAGTGTCACTTTGAAGAATTGGAGTGCAGGTTAGTCCTGTGCTGAAATCATTACATGGCATTAGATGCCAGGCAAAAACATTCCTCTTTGCCCAGGCCTATTGATATGGTCTGTAAAAGTGTAGAGGAGAGGACTGTTATTATTACGATTATTTTACTATCAGGATGTCTGTCAGTATGCTTTTTACTCTTTGATGTTTTGTAATGTATTTCTAATGTTGTACACCACCCTCACACCTTTTGATAAAGGGTGGTATATAAATTGAATTAACAACATTCGTTCTATGCATCGAGGTCTAAAGTATGGAGGGAGAAGGGGACTGTTCCTGGGGCCTCAGCCCTGACCTTCTACACAGTCAGAGGAGCAGCAGACAGATGTGTGTAGGTCTGCACACAATTCAAACTGCCTGTGACACACTGATACATGTAGGCTTCCACTCTGCAGGTGCCCATGGCCAATGGGCAGATCCTGGTGGTGGGACTGACAGGGCACTAGATTTGGGGATGGGAACAAGCGGGCTAATGCCAACAGAGAGCCACACAGGTCTCATGCCAGCACAGGGCTGTTGTGTCATTTCAACAGGATGCAGCTGTATTTGCATCCACAGAAAGAGACACAACTACACTGTGGAGCACATTTATAAGCCACTTTGCTTGAAATCCGAGAGAGAGAGAGAGAGAGAGAGAGAGAGAGAGATTGACCTGAGCTGCTTGTGTTTGCTAAAAAATGTAGCCAAGTACCTGAGTTTCCTCTGAAACATTAGTTAAGATGAGGGACACCCAGAATTTACCAGAAAGCAATAGGGATCCCTCTTACTAGGGATGTGCAGCCACCACATTGTTTTATGCATTTGTTCTGGACTCCAAAGCACAGTAAAAAAAAAATGTACTAGGAAATATGAGCCTGATGATACTAAACTAGTCCTCCAGCTTTTAAATCATATTTACTGCAGCCTCGTCTCTCTCAAATGCTTTTAGAACAGTTGTTACGTTCCCTGATAGAGTGATACAGAGCACTCTTGAATGTGCGAGATAAGAATGTATCAAAGTAACCTTCAGGCTTTTTACGGAACACATGGAGGGCTAATATCCTGGAATTTCTCCCTTTCAGCACTCTTAACGGAGATGATGATTGTTGTGTTGGGATTGCTATTGTCGTACAGTTTACAGAGATGCTGACAAAATGTATTTTCCCATCTGTATACCCTGCAAATGTGGACATCTTGGGAATTGATTGTATCTTTCATCTACACTTTATGAATTACTGCATGGGACGATGGCATAGGTGAGAAACCACTGCTCTCCTGGCTTCCAAACACAGTATGTTCTTATGGGCAGGATTGGGTGTGGGGCAGTGCTGTTGGCTTGGCTCTGTGCAAAATGCACATTTATTTATTTATTTATTTATTTATTTATTTATTTATTTATTTAGATATATTTACTGCCCTTTATTTAAAGACCACCGGATGGTCTACAATATAAAAACACGCAAAATACATACCATAATAGCAAACAAAAACAATACCTCCCACAGTTTAAAAAGTAACAGATTGTTTAATTAGATAAAGGCATGAGAGAAGAGGGATGCTTTTGCCTAGTGCCTAAAGATATGTAATGAAGGTGCCAGGCAAGCCTCCCTGGGGAGAACATTCCACAGGCGGGGAGCCACCACAGAGAAGGCCCATTCTCACATTGCCACCCTCCGGATATATTGCAAAAGAGGCACATGAAGAAGGGCCTCAGAGGGTGATTGCAAGGTCTGGGTCTAATACTCATTATAATATATAATAATATTTTATTTGAACAGAGCCTGAAAATAAAGTAAAGGTAATCTAAAGTAGGCTTTTTATATGCAAGGCACTTCTAAACTACTTATCAGAATCCAATTAAAACATCCAAAATATATTTACAAAGTCTGAGATTATCTATTCTTGCCTAAAAGTGTCTGCCAAATCCTTCCATTCTTTCAGTTTCTAGCAATCGTTAATAGAATCTCTCTCTCTCAATCTCTCTCTCTCTCTCTCTCTCTCTCTCTCTCTCTCTGTGTGTGTGTGTGTGTGTAATCAAACATAACTTATAGATTTTTTACAAATTTTCAAATATCTAAATATCAGTTTTGTTTATAGTGAACCAATTAATTATCCCACAGCTGCATAATGAGCATTGTAGCTGCCATTTAAAATATATGCATGAGCGGTTCACTTGTGTCTCATACGCCAGTGAAATTATACAGAGGTAATGATACAAAAACCCTACCTCAAAACTTCCAAATTGTCCATACAGACTTTCTCCAAAATGGCCTTTCTCCATCAAACAGGGTCTTGCAGTAGTTTTTGTGCATATTACCACTGATGCATTACTTCTAGATCCATCTCCCAGATAGGATTTCACTGTGTCTACAAAGCTCTGGCTTCCCAAAGCTTGTGACTTGAATGAATCTAATATTTGCAGTCCATTTTTTTTAACCTATTTGATTTAGCATAGTTATCCATAAGCCCTTAAAGAGAAATGAGAAGTGGGTTTACTTTGTGTGTGTGTGTGAAAGCTAAATATTGAGGGGTCTAGAACATGCTTTTTAAAGGGAGGGGCATCTATTTTGGACGATACTTTCACTTGAAATAAGCTGCCAAATTTTCTGGTAATCACATTTTCTGGCAGGGTTATATTTGGTTGCAGCAGCGTTTTGCAGGGTGATTGTTGGCAGCTGCATGCAAATTACCCAGGAAGCTGTTGATTTCCTGGCTATGCTAATTGCTTAGATCAGACTGAGTAGAGACTTTGTTTTGCTTCCCTATTTGTGGAGGCTCCTTATAGAAGTATTCTGTACACAGTGCACACCTGATTCAGCTAAAAGTCTCTTCTACGGGAAATTGTTGGCTACATCCTTTTGGAGGCACTTTTTCTCTCCACAGCTATGCTACATAGCATATCCTTTGTAACCTCATTTACTGATATTCTTGCCTTTTCTTCCCACCAGAAACAGTTTATATGTTCTAATAAATTTAGAGAACTGGCTGACTGCATGAGTAAAGGGAGAGCTGCAAACTGGAAGTCCCCAATTCAAATGCCAGGTTAGCTACAATTTATCTGGTTGAACCTGGGTCAGCAAGTAACTTGCAGCTTCAGCTTCCCCTATTCAGTACTTGAAAAGCTGTAATAAAGTTCCCACAAGACTGGCCTTACATGGTTTTAGCTTTGCAAATGTGCTAGCAGTTTTATTGCTGCACCACTAGGTTGTTATAAGGCAGGCATGTCCAAAGCCTGTTTCAGGGGCCTAATCCAGCCCTCCGGTCAGTTTAATCCGGCCACTGTGGCAGTTTAGTTGCTGGGGTGAATTCCTAAAAAAAACCTCAACAACTTCAATCCTAAAAAAGGACAACAACTTTGGTCGGCCCTTTGGTCAGCCCTCACAGCCCTTCACTTCATTAAATCTGGCCCTCTTTGAAAAAAGTTTGGACACCACTGTTATATAAGGATTACTGTACTGAAGTATGTGAAGTGTTTAGGGTGCTAATAATAGCAATGAATAATTAATGAATAATTAACAACAATTAATATTTATTATTTTAAAAGGACCCTGTTGCCTGTGGCCCCCACAATTGTCACTGCTTAGTTGCTTTTTGCTTTTAATGGCTTCGTGAGCACCGAAAATTGCGCTCCTGTGTCTATCATGAAATTTACTAAACGGCTCCCCAATTTAACCGAGACCATGGGCTCCTGGGAGCCTAAAGAAAGAGTTGAGCCCGGTCTGTCCTATGCATTCTCATTCTCATATTCCTCCAATTGCGCTAATCCAACAAAATGTGTTATCACAGAATCATCCATTTGGGATAAGCCAAAGCCACGAACTCCACAATGCTGTACCATCATCAGCCCCTGCACTAATGAAGTTTAGGCCACAGATGTTATAGGGCTAGTGCATTTAATAGATGTGCTCACAGACTTAAACACATTGGAATTTTTAAATGATGCCTTAGCAGGAATTTCAAAGGAAATCAGCAATCTTATAGCCAGTGTTCTTCAGAGATTGTTCATTAATATGATTTATACCTGGTGCAATAGAGATCTAACACCACATCATATAATGTTGCATTGCTACATCACATATTTTTAATATAATACTGTGCCTACAGCAATTTTTCATCACTGAAGATTGCAGCTGTTGTGAGTTTTCATACAAAGTTGTGTAATAAAGTACAATTCCTTCAAAAGAAAAAGTTTAGAAAAGCATGGAACTACTTGTCAAGTACGATGTGTACAGGCCAACCAGCCTATATATTAAACCAGCAATTTCCAATTTTGCTTTCTTTCATTCCCTGCCTTGAGGAGATGTCCTCCAATCCTCCTTCACCATTGTGCTCTTGGTCATAACAATTCCTGTTCTAATATACAAACCCATTTACCAAGTGAAGTTACCTGGGGTTTAGTTTCAGAGGGCTATTATAAAGCAGTCACATCCATAAGGATTTATAAAGTTCCCCTTTCATCTATCTAGTATGTTCTGGCGTCTGCATTCTCAATTAATGGTATATTCATTAAAGAGGTTACACCCGGGTAAAGCAGAAAGCAGGCATAATCTTTACAATCTGTTCCCTCGCCAACTCTATTTGTAGATTGTTCCTTTCAGCACTACATCTTCTGAACAGCACCTCTTGTTCATGCATGTTTAGTGAAGAAAAATATTGGTCACCTCAAAACAGTCCCCTGTTTGCTGCGGACTGAAACATAGGACAAAAGAAATTAGTCCAATACATCATTAAAAAAAGTTTGAGAAAGGAAGAGAGAGAGAGTAATATGATGAGGCTCATTCAAAATTATGTCTCTGAAATGTACAGGGTATTATTTATCTTGTTAAATGGCCCAGTCTGCTATTACAAAACTCTACCTTGAAATGCCCTTTATTCATGTCTCCTATTTGTGACATGATTTGTTTTCCCTGCAGCTGGACTGAGATTTGCACTATTTGCTAAGATACCCAAAGACCTAATGCCCCTGTCACTAATAATTGCCTCTTCAAGAGCTAACCACTGTCACTGAGAAGAAGCAACAGTAAAGGCAAAGGAACTAGTGAATGCAACCAGGTGTCAAATCATAGGAGCATCTCCTTTAAAATGCCCCAAACAGAGTATTAAACAGACAAGCAATTCTTCAAAGGTGACACTTTTGTCAAAGTGAGATTCTGAACATTTGGAAAGTCACATGGCTCAGAAGTGTATCCGTTCATGTTATGCAACACAGGGCAGTGCATGTTTGAATGCTTCCCCCAGTTCAATACCTCCCTCAATGTCTGAGGCTAGCATTGACTCTTGTTAAATGTACTACCTAGAAACTCTGTTTACAACATGAGAAAGGGGCATAAGAATGGGGAGAGGAAGTCTTCAGTGAGTCCTGTAAAGACAGCAGGAGCTCTATAGCCCTTCGCTTGTGCTTTGTATTCTTTTATGTCATGTCTTATTAGTGCTCAGCACTTTCAATATCCACTTTAACCTTTCTTCAAGCAGCCCCACCGAACATTGAAGAAGAACATTTGTAAGGATATATGGCTTGCTCAGACATTTACTGGTGCAGGGCTGACATTTTCATCTTCTGCTACAAGAGGATACAGACAAAAGATTAAAGAAGAGACTTTAATTGATTCCCCATTATTGGATTTTTGTACAGCCCAGCAACATTCGTATTCTGTGTTCTTGTCTCTCCCATGCAGGGGACAGAGCTTCTATTAAAATGAATTCGTACTGTTTGATAAATGCCATGCAATGCAGTTTACCACTAGATATTTTTCATTTACAATACTTGTTGGAGAGAAAACAAAACAAATAATATATGAGCACTGACGGTTCTCTAAAAGTAGCCATATTTCTTACTGATACAGTTCAGTTTGGTTGTTGTTCTTGTTTCAAAAAATAGCTGCATGAGTCCTGACATACTTGAAGAAAATGGAATATATTGTAATTACTTAAACATGTGCTGCTGTTAGAAGACTATTTTGCTTGCTGCCTGCTGTTTTTTCCTGGGAGCTTGAGTTTGATGTGCCTCTCTCTTTCACAAGGTGAAAATCAGACCTGCATTGAGCAGGAGAGCAACTGCCAAGGCATGAGCAGAGCCTGTGGAGTGTGTATAGAGTTCTTGTGTGTATAGACCCCTGACCATTAGGTCCAGTCGTGGTTGACTCTGGGGTTGTGGCATTCCTCTAGCTTTATTGGCCGAGGGAGCCGGCATACAGCTTCCGGGTCATGTGGCCAGCATAACTAAGCTGCTTCTGGCGAACCAGAGCAGCACACGGAAATGCCGTTTTCCTTCCCACCAGAGCAGTACCTATTTATCTACTTGCACTTTGATGTGCTTTCAAACTGCTAGGATGGCAGGAGCAGGGACCGAGCAACGGGAGCTCACCCCATCATGGGGATTTGAACCACCGACCTTCTGATCGACAAGCCCTAGGCTCTGTGATTTAACCCACAGTGCCACCCGCATTCTTAGATGGTGCTAAGTGCCATTTTTATATGGGTCAATTATGGAAGTATGCTATTCTTCTCCCACAACAGTTGCTATTTAAATTACAAAAATTGGATGTGTTTAATGCATACACACGTTGAATGCATTGCCTAGTTTGGCCTGTATGAAGACTGCCAACTTCCTACAATCACGATCATTTCTCAAATTTTGGACTGCCTTTTGAATTGAAGGGACATCACTGACACTCTTGCCATCCCTCCCCAACTCATTGGTGTGAGGTGACTATATGCTAATGCAAATTTGTTTTTATTTTAAGACAATGCTGTGGAGCCTCTCTCTCTCTCTCTCCCCATTGCTATGACCCAATGGGCATTAAAAGAGTTCTTGGAAAGCCAGTTACAACTAATTACAAGGCTTGTGTGCCTGTTTAGGATTAAAAACACAACCACCAGGGCTTATGATTTAACTTTCCCCACCCCAGGTGACCTCCTAGGACCCTGTGCCTATGGCAGCTTTGAAGTGCATGTTAAGAAGGATCACTGCTCAACTATAGAAGTTTGGATGTAGAGGATATTGTGTTCAGGGTCATAATATTTCCAGCTGAATGTTCCAGGTGGAAGGGACAGGAATAATTTGTTCCTGATGATGCAGAAGTAGGCGCAGAAGTATAGGTTGACTCAGAAATGAACTAAATACACATTATTAATTTTCCCTTGCCTTTGACTCACAATCATCTTTATGAGTTCCTGAAGTTTGCAACTGAGCCAGAACTTCATGAGTTTTGCTGGCATCCCTAGCTAGAATAAGAACCTAGGTGAGCCTGCCCTAACCTGGTGCCCTCCAGGTGCTAGACTACAATTCCCATCAGCCCCAGCCAATGGTCCAATGGTCAGGGATGGTAGCAATTATTAAATCTGGAGGGCACCAGTTTGGGGAAGGCTAGGGTCAAATGGTCCAAACTCCCATACAATTCTACTAAACTGTTCAATTCTGCCCCATATGGCATTTCAAGTAGACAGAGCTCATGATTGTGGTTTCATTTTTGTGGTAGATGTGCATACCTTATGGTAGCTTCCAGGATGTGTTCGGAGTATGCCATTGCTAGAATTAAATGCAAGTATATGCAATACAGTACTAACTGTGGGGCATCAAATGTTGGACAAAAGGAGGTATAAGAGTTTGAGGATTCAAATTATGAATAAACTGCTTCTTGAGATGATACAGTTGTCTTCTCAAAGGACATAGCGACAGTTACTCTTATTTTTGAATAATGAGAAATGCATGGCCAAAATAAGGCAGGGAAAATGCAAACTTTTCAAAGGGCTTCACATCAGATTTTCCAAGTAGACAATGAGAAAGAGAAAGTGTTAATGCAGGAAGAACTACAAGAGAACTGGCTTTCAGAAACTGAGTAATGAAATGGGAATGCAAATTACTTGAAACCAAAGATCATGGTGGATAATGGGTTCATGGGTTAGAAACATTTAGCAACTCAGATTTTATTTCTCCCAGGGATGTGTAGAGTAGATGTCCTCTTTATTATACCTCTACCTTTCCTCCATTAAAAAGGTATTACAGTATATGGCAGCGAGGTTATTAGACAGCCTGGTTATTAAGCAGTATATCTTGATGTGTGAACCTGACACCTCAATCTGGTTCTTGCGCTGGCTGTCTATTAGTTTTTTAGTTGGGTTTAATGTATCGGTATAGACATACTCCTGCATTAGATGGCTCATCAGCTGCTAGCAGAGACTGCAACAGCAGGGAAATGTTCAGTGAGAAACTCTTACTCAGGTATCTTAATGGAACAAATTGGTAACATTACATTACACCACACGGAAGGCATTCACAAGCCTGACCACCAGGGGGTCAGTACATTTTTTGCTGCCTGCTTGCGGTTGCAGAAACAGGCATATAGTCAAGCAACTGTTGGCAGGCAATAGAGCATGACTGATGGTCTGCTTGAAGAGTCTCAAGCTGTCACGAATCTGTTAAGACCACCTTCTTCCATCCCACCATTTCCAAAGGCAGAGACTGTAAGGGACAGAACTCCACAGCTTTGCTGGGGTGGGGTGGGAGATTAAGAGAGAGAGTAAACTTTGGGACAGTATAAGAATTAAATACATGAGGTGGCCAAACAATGTTATTTGAAACTTAAGTTCATGATGATGATGATGAGAAGAGGCCAGGACTTTCTGTAGGTCTTTAAAACTGTAGGTCTTTAAAACAGGAGATTCCTGCAGCCAATGGGAAGCCGGCCAGCATTGCGGAAGGCGGTCCCCACTCTGCTCTGCGCCGGTTTAGTGCAGCGCATGGGAGCTGACTGAGTGGACAGCAGGGGTCCCTGAGGGGGTGGTGGTGTTCTATGGGCCAGTTAAACGACCCCCATGGGCTGCTTGTGGTCCATGGGCCTTATGTTGCTGACCCCTGGCTTAAAGTTTCCAGTCAAAGAAACTGTAATAGTGACCTTTAATAGTCACTAGTAGAAGTAGCAAAGAAGAGGGGTTTTAAAAACAAACAAACACAGGTGTAGCTTTTCTGATCCCCATGTAACAAGCTTCACCTGCCAATCATCTTTGTCTTCTCTTCAACTATTAAATGAACAGGAGCTCTGCACTCCTCAAATCTGGTAGCCTGATGCAGATTCTTCATCTATCAGCTTCACTCATCCAAATTACAGAGTGCCATAAATAGAAAGCTGAAATGAAATGCATCATGGCAGCCTGCCTGTGAGGAACAATTTGAATGGGAGACAGATAAGGTAGGTAGACAGCATTCCAGTGGGAATATGCCTCAAATTAAAATAATAGTGTTCCATCTGAGTTGTTAATCATCACCTGCCAGCAGAAACACCCGAGCAAAGCAGAACTATTTATTTTCAAAGTGGGAATCCACTTTTGTTTTCTTTTTAATGCAGGATACAGTTAACTTATTATCACAATAGTCAGGCCACCTGGCTCGGGTGAAAAACTGAAATGAAGTAAAACAATAGCAATATTATTATGTTCCTAATAAAACCCAGCAGGATTGGAAGTAGAGACAAAAGTCCTATTAACTGAAATTGAGTTTAAATGAAACAGGTCCTGCCCATTAGCTGCAATAATAATAATAATCCACTTTGGCAAAGCAAAGCAGCATGGAACTAAAATAATATTGAGAACTTGACTGAAACTGCTTCATAAATTGTGGACTTGCCCACAGCAGGTGCTGCATCTATCAAAACCTCAGGAAAAAAATACTATAGATTTTTTAGTTCTTAGTCGTAACATTAAGAAGAGTGGGGTGGCTGCTTCAGGTGATGAATGCATGGGCAGCAGTGATGACAAATTTGGTTATTCCTTCTGAGCCCTCATGGCCATTGCTGTGGACAATGGTGTCCTTTCACCATGCTGAAGTAAAATTAAGCTGCTAATTGACTGGGAAGGGACACCAACTTTGTTCTGCCCAACCCCAGGAGATCCCATTCCACCCACAAGAGATTAGTGGTATAATGAACTGGTCCTGGCCCTACTGCCATGCCAACCCTGCCTACTTCAGCCAATACAGATTTGGCCGGAGTTTCACTCAACACTTGGTGTCCTGTGCTGTCATTTGCTGCTACTAGGCCACAGAATGTGTCTGTCAGGGCAAACAATCTTAACATAGTCTCTGCTTTTATGGACATGCTACCTACCCACTCCAATACTTTGGCCACCTCATGAGAAGAGAAGACTCCCTGGAAAAGACCCTGATGTTGGGAAAGATGGAGGGCACAAGGAGAAGGGGAAGACAGAGGATGAGATAGTTGGAGTGGAAGACAGGAGTGCCTGGCGTGCTCTGGTCCATGGGGTCACGAAGAGTCGGACACGACTAAACGACTAAACAACAACACCTACCCACCCCCAATCTGTTCAGTATGTTCATCCTTAAATGTCTTCCCTTTCTCATACTCCATTTTTAATTAGCTCATGTTCTGCAATTACAAATGTCTTTTACAAATAAAACCAGAGGGACAGAAATGGCATATTGATCTCTGATGTAGTAACTGTCCCATAGCCAAAGTGCAATGAGATTTATTATTTGGTTTGTCTCAAATGCCTATTGTGATAAAAGGTACAAATCTTATTTGCCAATAGGCAACCTTTATAGTCTCTGTTGAAGTATTTAGTGGGCAGGTACAGCATTCTGTAAATGTTTAAGTTAGGTTAGGTGAGATTATGTTCTGCATAGCTTTATGTTATGGAAGTAATTCCAAAAAGAGAATATATTGTGCCTACCCGGGAAGAATGGCAGATGAAGTTGATGGACTACATGGAACTGGCGGAAATGACTGGCAGAATCCAAGACCAGGGAGAAGAGTCGGTGGAAGAAGATTGGAAGAAATTTAAAGATTATTTACAGAAACATTGTAAAATTAATGAATGTTAGAAGGATGTTGGAATGAAGTTATATGGCTTTAGCAGAAATGTTACAAAGGATTAAGTAAAAATAGATTGTTAATCGGCTAAAGGGGGGAAAGTAAGGTTAGATTGTGACAAGACAAATTATAGGACAAAAACTGAGAAAGATGGAAAGCATTTGCTGAAATAGCTAACTGAACTAGAATACAAAAAAGGGAGGTGTGAGGAGGTCAATGAAACAAGTAAATGAAAGATAAGTTATGGGAATATTTGTTGTGTTTTTAAATGTTTCTGTTTTTATTTTTGTTTTGTTAAGATAAGTAATGATTTCTGTTTTTCTTTCCCTTTATTGTAATGCACTGTTTTGTTTTGTTTTGTTTAACTTTGTTTTTTCCTTTTTTCCTTTCTGTAACCCTTAAAACTTTAATAAATATTATTTTTTTAAAAAAAAAAGAAAAGAAAAAAAAGAAAAAAGAGAATATATTGTGATACAGAATAAAACATTCAGAAACGTACATGCCAAGTCTAAATAAATGGGTATAAATAGCCTTTAGACTGGAAGGGTGACCTGTGTGGTTTATTAATTTGATCCAGGAGCAGCAGTGGTGAGATTGGTAAATAGAAAGATTACCTTTAAAAATAACCTTAAGTCAGGCATAGGCAACCTCGGCCCTCCAGATGGTTTGGGACTACAATTCCCATGATCCCTAGCTAACGGGACCAGTGGTCAGGGATGATGGGCATTGTAGTCCCAAAACATCTGGAGATCCAAGGTTGCCTATGCCTGCCTTAAGTGGAACCATTACTTACATTTTTCATTTCTATTTGATGCCATACTTTTTTTCTATTCTCTCTTTTTGCTGGTACTCTACCAATGCCAGCTGCTGCTTCTCATTCATATGATCACAACCAATCAGGGATCACATAGTGTATAGGAAAACATTACAACACTGTGATAATGTGACATTAATTCATTGTGGCATGTTTCAGGAAAATGTAAGGATATTTTTCAAGAAGCATTGAAAAATCATTTAAGTATTTTTTGTTCATTGCATTTATATCCTAATTTTTGTCCAGATATCTTGAGGTGGAATGCATAGACAGTGAATTTCATGGTTGCATGGTGATTTGAACCCAGGTCACGCAGGTGGCAGTCCAACACTAACTGTTACACTACACTGGCTCTCATGGGGGGAAATGGGGTTTTTTTTCTTACATTGTCTGGATTTAAAAGTAATAGAAATATGAGCAGTTTCACATTTGTCTTATAGGCTGGTAAGTTCTCTGTGTCAAGAATAATAGGAGTTCAGGCATCAAGTCTGAAATAATTCCAGTGGTGGTAGCAAAACTCTTGTAATGTGTGTAGTTCATACGCCCTACAGAATAAGAGAACCCAAATCCAGCAGTGACTCCCTGCTAGAGGAAGTGGGGTGGCAATTTTTGCCATTTCCCCCACCTCCCTACATCCCCAAGAATCATTTCTCAGTAGTTTAGAGGAGTTCCCCAACTGTCAGGAAGAACATCTTTCCTTCACTTTTCTGTAGCAATTATGTCTTTCATATAAGTTCTATTTTTAATGCTGAACCTTTAAAACAGTTGATATGTATATGAAAATCATCAATACATTCCCTGTATGCAGCCATTTCTTGATTCTTTCAATTAAATAACCCTCCTGTTTGCACTTGAAATTCCTATCACCATCTCTGGGGTTCTTGGAAGACTGAACAATAGAAGCTTAGAGTGAGTTTTCTGTTTTGCTGATAAGTACAAGAGGTGTTTGATGTAGGATTTGTGTTAATAGTCAATCAGCATGCTGCTTTGAATGTTTCACTGGTGGTAATTAAAATGTTACCCAGTACATTCTAATTGTTGTGCCAAATGTGATTTATAGAGAACTTCTTGGAAAATCGGTGGCATGTACTAGCCCATGCAAAGAAAATGATCAAAGACAAAATTAATTGTCACAAGATCAAGCCTTTGACCAGCAGACTCAGTTGTAATGAGATTTATGGTCTTTCATTTAGGATGTCTGTCGTTTCTACCAATGTTTGAAGTAACAAAAAAAAAACCCTCACTTTTATTGTTTGCAGATCAACATGCCTACAATAAAAATATATTGCATTCAAACTATGTATTTTAATTTGTGACTCCATTTTGCTGTCACTGTAATTAGCACAGCTTTATATGAATGTCTAGATGGTTTTCTGTGTTTAATGTATGTATGTATGTATGTGTGTATGCTTTATTTATTTATTAAAAAATGTTTATGCTACCTTTCTTTCAAAGAACACCAAAGCATTCATAATTAATATTATCTGTGTCTACTTCCAAATGTGGAACTCTTGTGTTTTTATATTTGAACTACAGAACTGACAAATTAGGTAACTTATCTTTAACACTGTGAATTATACCTTTGAGAGACCAAGCTCATTTGCTACTGGCTCTGTCAACACTTGGACCCAGTTTAGAACCATAAGAGAAAATCAGAGCATCGGTGTCATAATAACGGCATGACAAACACGAGGCACTCTAATTTTGGTAGTCATTTAAAAAAGAAAAAAGAAAATAGTACATTGAAAAGGTGCTGCAGATGTTAGTCTAATTGTGAAACCTCCTAAAATGCAATCTAGTTGGCCATTTTGGCTGCAATCCAAATTCCACCTACTTGGGAGCAAGCTCCATTGAACTCAATAGGGCTTACCTCTGACTATAGCTGTCACCACTGGAAAAGGGCACTTTGGTATGTGAGATTCCTAGTACTGTAATGCAGGTACTACAGCTTGGGTAGGCAAACTAAAGCCCGGGGGCCAGATCCGGCCCAATTGCCTTCTAAATCCAGCCTGCGGACGGTCCAGGAATCAGCGTGTTTTTACATGAGTAGAATGTGGCCTTTTATTTAAAATGCACCTCTGGGTTATTTGTGGGGCCTGCTTGGTGTTTTTACATAAGTAGAATGTGTGCTTTTCTTTAAAATGCATCTCTGGGTTATTTGTGGGGCATAGGAATTCATACATCCCCTCCCCCCAAAAAAATATAGTCTGCCCCCCCACAAGGTCTGAGGGACAGTGGACTGGCCCCCTGCCAGAAAAGTTTGCTGACCCCTGCACTACAGTACCTCTCTCAATCATCCCTTGTTTGAAAGAAGTAATGTGTAAAGCAATACATCCCTAAGGCAAAAGACAGAAGAAGTGGACTAACATAACTCAGAAAATAAGCTAATTTTTAGCTATTCATTGGAATAACCTGAACATGTTTATGGCTCCAGGTGGAATTATAAATGCTACTGTCTGCCAAATATTTCTTCTGCATTGTGAAATTTGGCTCTATCTATCTTAAGAATGGTGTTCAACTGGATTCTGCCTGTTCTTCTTAAATTCTCTATTTTTGGGTTAATTTTCATGCAGCTAGATCAACTACAGCTAGGGACCATCTTGGCTGCAAGATCTGCTCCCTGCCTTGCAGACCTTTTCCCACCTGGCCTGAGAAGACAGGACCCCAACTGACTCCAGTTACTAAACCGGAGGCTGCTGGACAGACTCTTCGGCTGGCATATTGTTTAGCGGGGTTATTGGAGAGGGGATTGTTGCTGCTGTTGCTGATAATAATCTTTTGGATCTGTATTTTATTTCTTATTATGATATGTAGAAATTGTTTAATTTGGCTGTGTACTTTTTGATATTTTAGTTCTTGGTTATGACTACTTTTGGATAGGTGTGTGATTATCTTGTTTTTCATGTTGTAAGCTGCCTTGAGCATGGTCTAAATGCTGGAAAGGCAGCATACAAATAAAATGATATATGAATGTATGCAAATCCATGAGGTAAACAAACCATTTTATTTTACATTATTAAATGACTTTACCAGCCTGTGTCCTGAAAGGCCTTCTGAAACATTAATTTAGTTGATTCAGTGTATATGTCTCCAAATGTGAATTGCTACAGTTTCTTACTTTTTGTGGATCACTGTGTGCATATTTCTGGCATCACATCTTTGGCATCACATTTGAAATACAGTATTCAGTGACTTTTGCCCATCTTTGTGTGTAAGTGCAATTAAGGGAGCAAAACACAAACTGATTGGGCACAGGCAGACTTTTTTTAGACTGAGTACAGACTACTTGTCAACTGTATCATATAAAGAACATTATCTTAGTATTTTGAATAATATTTGATTGACTGATTGAGATGATGATGTTAGTTAGTAGTGTTGTGTCCAACTTCTCCTACCTGTTTATTCAAGGAAGTCAATCAACCTTTCTAGCGTTAATGGATATAATAGGACCTAATTAGTAATGTTTATTAATTTTGATGTGTCTACTCTGTGTAGGCCTAGTATGGGTGAGAATCCTTTATCATTGTTATCCTTTACACAGGCTTCATCATTATGGAACTCTAAAGAGAGCATCTCATCATCTTATAAGATAAGGTTACCAGATTGTTTTCAATGAATCCGGGGACACTTTAATTAATTAATTAATCACTACACGTTCAGGACATTGATGCTGCAGTGGTGGTGGTGGCAGAGGGGCGGCCATTGCCTTGACCTTAACTGCCACGTTTCCCCTTCCTCCAAGGCTTCTATCACCTTCTCCATGAGCCTGGGCAGCCCCTGAGTTGTTGGTTCTTTGGTGGTGGTGGTGGTGGTAGGGAAGTGGTGCGCGGTGGGTCAGGCATAGAAGGCAGAGAAGGAGGGCCGAGAGCGGCAGCGGTGAGGCTCGGGCAGCGCGATGCCTCCCTTCCCATCAGAGCAGCCCCAATCCCATTCCTACTTGTGTGCAAGCAGGAGAGGCGGAGATCCCTCAGCTGGGAAGGGAGGCTTCCCATTGCCTGAGAGATCCCTACCCACTCCTGCTTGCACGCAAGCTCTGATAGGCAACATGAAGCCTCCCTTCACAGCTTAGTTGCTGGGGTCAGGGAAGGTGGAGGCAGCCCGGAAGCTGCATCTTAGAGCCCCTGCACCAGCATCATATGGGGACTTCCGAGCAGCTCCAGAAGCCAACCAGAGCCAACTGCTCCGGGCTGCTGAGACTGCTGCTGCTGCTTTTCCCGGGGACTTTAGATGAAATCCGGGGACATTCCAGGGATGGAATTTGTCTGGTGGCTTATTCACAAATCCGGGGATTCTCCTCAGGAAACGGGGACATCTGGTAACACCATTATAAGAACAATACCCACACACACTTACTTTCAGATAGCAGAAAAGTCAAGTAAAGCTGTTTTTCAGCCTGGACGAATAAAGGTTATATATACCCAGGTTGTGATATAAAATGCAAAAGACACCAAAATAGTGCTAAGGAAACAATCTGCCTCACAGTGAAAGCTCGGTCTTCCGTTCCAGTGATCATGCGGAAAAGGAGGAGGGGGTGAGGGGCCAGGGCCAGATGCTCTTGCAAAGAAAAGGGAGCCCACGATTGACCAGAACCTCCCGAGGATTGACCAGTGGATCCTGATCAACCTGTTGGACATCCCTGCTAGAATAACTATAGGGCAGAAAAGTTCAGGTCACATATAGATATGAAGAGAAGGGGAAGAACCTTCAGAACTGGATCTATTCATCTGTCTTTGAGCATCTCTCATAGTGTGCTTTGATGTACTTTTTGGAAAGAGCTTCTTTTATACATTGAGGTTCTGTAAAACAATCTGGCATGTGGGACAGCAGGTGATCCATCACCTTGAAAACAGAGTTTGAATATCCCATGCCCTGCATTTTACTGATTTATAACCATCGTGTAGTCTAATGTTAGCATGTTGCAATGACAACAAGATTGCTGTGGTAACTGAGGACTTGTCCCTCGCTACAGACACATGGAAAGACTTTGAATAGCATTGAATAAATATGCACGTACAATAAACACTGCAAAGTGGATAGCTTAACTACAATGCCCAGGAGGTGAAGAAGGTGAGCAGCTGCTTTCCATTCTGTTCCTCCACTCAAAGGATTCACCAGTATTTTCAGACCTGCTTGTCTGCAGTTCCTGTCTGTTGTGTCGATCAAAGTCAGAAGGAGTGACACCTTTCTCCTTCATTAAATTTCTTCCGCTCAGTGAGCTTTTCCATGGAAAAGAATAAAATGGGTAAATTCAGAAGTACTGGGGATTGGCGTGCTCACAAAAAGAACAGAAAACCCCTTGCATTCACCAAATTGCTTAGCAGCTCATTCCAGTGGTCATTTGGATCATCTACTAGTGTTTATTCAACAGAACTAGTCAAAGTATATTGAATATTCTCTGGGGATTTAAACAAGCTCTCTCTGGGGATTTAAACAAGCCAAACTATGGGTCAGAGTTGATCACTGCAAAGGCAAGAAATGAGATGGCACAAATCTTTCCCCCCTGCCCTTCAAATGGCCCCACTTGAAATTTGCTAAGAGTTTTGGTAGACCATTTAATGATTTTTCAGCCTGTTGTAATGTGCTGTGAGAGATACTAAGGTATTTTTATTTTTTAAAAAAAAGTTCCATTGAATTCAAATTTTACTACCATAAAATATAATAGGAGATAGAAGTAGTAATGATAATGCAACTAAAAGTCAATATGATTATTTGAATGGGATGGATGTACCCATTTGATTTTCAATGTAATATTTGTCAGCCACCAACTCCAACTCTGAGTCCCTCTGGTTGTCTTGCATGCTCTTTCTTTTAGCTTCTTCCCCTGTTTCTTGCTGCTTCCTTCATTCCCATCCATTGACACTCTACTCTTTCCAAGCGACTTTATCAGGCTCTTTCCCCCACTTGGGACTGTCTCCCATCTTGCCAGCAGGCACCGCTTTATTCCTTTTATGATGGAAAGCCTTCTCCCCTGTCGCTTCCAGGCCACCCATCTCATCTTCCAGGCAGACCAAAAGGTTCTAAAAACAATGGTGCATTCACCATTCTACACGCACACACACACAGTTCTTCATACACACATAGCTGCACCACTCCACATAGCTGTGGCTGTGAACTGCCTGATTGAAGAGCACAGATCACTAGTAACCTGCAGACCACACTTTGAGAACTCTTGGAATAGCAGATGTTCAAGAGCCGGACAGTGTTTGTCTTCCTTAACTGCTCCTTAATACTTTTTACTCTTCACTGCAAGTCAACAGAGAGAAAAAAACTTACACTCTCCCATCCAGTTAAACACACATCAGCCACTTTAATGTGCAACCTGCCTCTTAAGATTCACAAGAGGAGTCCTTTCAGGTGTTAAGACATGTTTATTCAGGACACCCAGTTCCTGCAAGTGGAATGGAAACTCTGCTGACCTCTGCTAATTTTTATTTATTTAAGGCATTTGTCTACCACTTGATGATCAGCATATATTGATGTGGTACATAAAAATGAAATGGATAATGAAACCATCAGAAGTCATCAGAACCAAACACTAATGAAAATGGTCTGCCTCAGAATGGGTAGGCAGCACAGGTGTCAGGATGCGCAAGGATGTATTGCACAAAACCTCATGAGAATTAAATAGACATAACTTCCCTATGATTTCAACTTCTTCAACTGGTAAATAAGGCACAAACATGGGTTGGACAGAAATCCCCCTCATCCATTTCAACGAGACAGGAAACATAGTTTGATTTGTCTATATGAGAGGCAGACTTCCCACATCCCCATCACATAGTAGACAAAAACCTTTGCAGACATGTGTGCAGTGAGGCAGAGAAGGAGAGGAGAACAAAATAAACATGAAGCATATCTGCAGTACAATAAGGACACAATGTTATTGTTTGAGAGAAGCTTTGGGGAGCAAGTGTGGGTTTGTAGGGAGTCAGGCAATCCACATTGCACAGTTCCACCTACTGTTCTTAGGATCAATATAACCTTCTGATCTTTCTTCAACCAGTGACAAAAAGCCTAAAAAACTAGTGATAGAATAACATAACATTTATTATTTATTTGCATAGTGCCACTGCTTTTACTGTACATGGCACCGTACAAAGCAGTGTAAACAAGAAAGGTCCCTGCCTTGAGAAACGTACATGTATGGACAAATATTCAAACATTTGGCATTATTTATCCAGTTATTTTCCATGATCAAGGCTTGTCCAATGCAATGGGCAATGAGGTACCAGCTCCACATATAGAGGTTGTCTGGATTGGCAGCTGAATCCTCAGTACTGGTGACAGAAGAGCATCCTACTCCCCATCCACTAGCAGATAGTATAGTGGCCCTGCGTCTCTTCCCTAACCTCCCTCCAGCTGCATTGCTGCCACATATCAGAATGGAGAAGGGGACAAGCAAAGTGGCTGTGAGACCAGTGTGGTGCAAACATGCTGACAGCAATGCTGGATTGGCATATTTACACTGCACCAACTTTGTCATGGGGAACAACTCCTTTCCCCATGTTGTATGGTGTGGAGCCTATTGTTCAAAAAGAAATGGCAAAACCTCCAGAGGGTGTCCCTTAAGTAAATCTGAGGATCCTGACCCATGAGAGCAAATGTTGAGGCCAATTGGTCCTTTATTTGCAGCCAATCTCAAAATGTCATATATGTATTTTAAAAGAGGGCTGGAAAGGTTGTTGTTTAGTCATTTAGTTGTGTCCGACTCTTTGTGACCCGATGGACCAGAGCACGCCAGGCACTCCTGTCTTCCACTGCCTCCCGCAGTTTGGTCAGACTCATGTTTGTAGCTTCGAGAACACTGTCCAGCCATCTCGTCCTCTGTCGTCCCCTTCTCCTTGTGCCCTCCATCTTTCCCAACATCAGGGTCTTTCCCAGGGAGTCTTCTCTTCTCATGAGGTGGCCAAAGCATTGGAGCCTCAGCTTCACAATCTGTCCTTCCAGTGAGCACTCAGGGCTGATTTCCTCAAGAATGGATACGTTTGTTCTTCTTGCAGTCCATGGGACTCTCAAGAGTTTCCCCAGCACCATAATTCAAAAGCATCAATTCTTCGGCGATCAGCCTTCTTTATGGTCCAGCTCTCACTTCCATCTCACATCACTACTGGGAAAACTATGGCTTTAACTATACAGACCTTTGTTGGCAAGGTGATGTCTCTGCTTTTTAAGATGCTGTCTAGGTTTGCCATCGCCTTTCTCCCAAGGAGCAGGCGTCTTTTAATTTTGTGACTGCTGTCACCATCTGCAGTGATCATTGAGCCCAAGAAAGTAAAATATCTCACTGCCTCCATTTCTTTCCCTTCTTTTTGCCAGGAGGTGATGGGCCCAGTGGCCATGATCTTCATTTTTTTTGATGTTGAACTTCAGACCATATTTTGCACTCTCCTCTTTCACCCTCATTAAAAGGTTCTTTAATTCCTCCTCACTTTCTGCCATCAAGGTTGTGTCATCTGCATATCTGAGGTTGTTGATATTTCTTCCGGCGATCTTAATTCCGGCTTGGGATTCATCCAGCCCAGCCTTTCGCATGTTGAATTCTGCATATAAGTTAAATTAGCAGGGAGACAATATACAGCCTTGCCGTACTCCTTTCCCAATTTTGAACCAATCAGTTGTTCCATATCCAATTCTAACTGGCTGGAAAGGTAGTTCTTGGTTTAATGAAGAATACTCCCTAGCATTAAAACAACAACTTAACAATTGCAATAGGACTCCTGTACATCTGGAAGGCTGGATGACTTGTTGCCATCCAGATGTTCTCAAACCAGCTCCCATTAAGATGAGCCAGCATGGCCAATAGTCAGGGGTGATCGGAGTCAGAGTTCAACATCTGGAGAGTTACAGGTTGCCTAGCCCTAGTGTACCTTCTCTGTTATTTGCATTTTCATGGGCCATGGAACACTGGGATGTTTTAAAGGAGATATAAGAATCACAGCCATTGTTTATTTTTATTTTTTTAATGGAACAAATGGGAAAGTGTGCAAAAGTAAAATGCTGATTTGCATTTGCAAATCATTCATGTAAACTAAGGTCACCCGCCTTTGGGTTGTATCAAAGAACTGACTCTTCAGAAATCCTCCTTTATGCAGAACTGAAGGGAATACATGCTGCAAAATAATCAGAGAGGTTTTTTTCTAATTAAACTCAAGGCTCTCCTTTCCTCTATGAAGCTTTTCCTTTAGATGAAAGATGTTTATTTCTTTTTACCAGGCAGTTACTCGGTGCATTCATTTTAAAAAGAGCTTAATTCATTTCTCTGTCACCTGGGATAGTATGTGTTTCAACCCTGAGATGCCCCCTGGGTCTGACTAAATGAAACGAGCAGGATTGTGCTTGCCCTAACAGGATCTCCCAGTGGTTTTTCCAGGATCTCCACAAAATCATTAACTACAGTGGTCTTTTTAAAAAACAAACAAACAAAGAACCTGTTCAAGTCCTTTTGAAATAAGGTCTCTTACGTGTTGAAAGCTGTAAACTTATACACTCTTACCTGGGAGTCAGAACCATCGGATACATTGGGGATTAATTTTATGTAAACATTGTGGGATTGTTTTGCAAGTTTCATTGCTCTTTACATCTTACTGAAGTATCTGCTGATAGAATAGAACAGTTTTCACAAGCCTCACACTTCCATGCACCTGTGGCTAAGTAGCTATCACAGGCACATTAATAGGTTTTTTGGACTGCTGGTAAATGTGACACTTCCTCATCCCATGAATGTAAGAACATACAGTATGAGCTTGCTGGATCAGGCCAATGGGTCATCTTAGTCCTGCATTCTGTTCTCAGGGTGGCCAACCAGATGTCTGTGAGAAACCTACAAGCAGGACCCAAGCACAAGAGCACTCTCTCCTCCTGTGGTTTCCAGCAACTGCTATTCGGATGCATTACTGGGTCTGGCTGTGGAGGCAGAGCATAGCCATCATCGCTAGGAGCTCTTGATAAGCTTGCCCTCCATGAATTTGTCTACTCCATTTTCAAAGCATCCAAGTTGTTGGTCATCACTGCCTCTTGTGGGAGTGAGTTCCAAAGTTTATCTGAACTGTGTGAAGAAGTTCTAGATTCAGGTAGGTAGCCGTATTGGTCTGACGCAGTCAAAATATATATAAAAAATAATAATAAAATGTCCAGTAGCACCTTAGACACCAACTAAGTTGTTCTTTGTATAAGCTTTCGTGTGCATGCATGAAGAAGTACAGTCATACGGTCGCACTCCACGGCGACCCAGAAGTAACTGAGTGTGTTACTTCCGGGTTTCGCTGCTCGCGCATGCGCAGATGGTCAAAATGATGTCACGTGCATGCGCGGAAGCGACGAAACATGACCCGCACATGCACAGATGCGCTGTTGCATCTTACATTCTGTTTGGGATGCGAATGGGGCTGTATCTGAAGAAATATGCATGAACACGAAAGCTTATACCAAGAACAAACTTAGTTGGTCTCTACTGGACAATTTTTTTATTTTTATATATATTTCAACTGTGTGATGTAGTATTTTCTTTTGTCTCTCCTGACGTTCAAACCTTCAACATCAATGGATGCTCCCAGTTTTCATATTGTTTGTGTGTGTGTGTGTGTGTGTGTGTGTGAGAGAGAGAGAGAGAGAGAGAGAGAGAGAGAGAGCGATCTGACCATTTTCTCCATGCTATGCATGATTTTTATACCTGTTATGTCCCCTCCCTTACATGTCTTTTTTTTCTTAACTAAAAGTCTCCAATCCCTTGATTATTTTGGTGTCCCTTTCTTATGACTCAGTCCCTAAGTAAAACACTCTTCCATATCCAACTGACCTTTCCACATCAAGTAGCTCCTAGCCCCTTAATGGCTTTGGGGGTGGATTCCCTTTGGTGCATCACTTCTGGCCTGTGTGTGTACATCCCCTTGCTAAGTGCAAATATTTCATTTGCCAGTGTCTGCCACCCCTGCCTTTGATGTAGGCAGGCATAGCTGCTTTGTCAGCCACCTTCAATCAAACATAATAAAACACTGTTACCTACAAACTGTAGGTAACCCCACTCCCCAGTAGCATCACAACCTGATGGGAACCTCCAAAACATAGCCATTCCAATGCATCAGGGTGATGAATCACATAGCCTTAATCGTTGACTGGCCTGGACATGATTGCCTCCAGGAGACCTGTAAAGCAGAGATCATAAACAACTAAAATGGCCCCTTAAGCGGATAATGATGATCTTATCACTGTATATAAGGTTAAATATATTCTAGCCCTATGTATGCCCAGTTTGTGTGAGGTTACGTTGTGCAGCCATGCTTCCCTGCACAGGAGAAAATTTAATTCTCAACCTCTTGATAATATTAAAGCTTTATTAATTCCTGGCTTATGACACATTATCAAATATTAATTTCCCATTTGAGTAAATAATGCACTTGGAGCTTTCTGGAGTCATTTGTTTACCATGATAATCTATACTTCAGGTATAATAGGGATCAGCGAAATGGACAGTATAGCTGATTAAACAGCAAATTGAAGCTGAAGCAATTACACACCACCTAAGCCATTTATTGAGAATACCTCAAGATAAGAGAGCGCTGCTGTTACCCCACAGCCATTTCTTTGAAAGAGACTTTCATGAAGAGAAATTACTGGTTTTGGCTCTTGGTAGGAGTGCAGTGATAAACTTTTGGTTATTAACCACCATTAAAGTAAATTCTAGCTGTTGTTTTGACATTGCATAACCACTGACTACCTGCACATACAAAAACAGCAGTTCTCAGCTTCAGTAATATACCATCTTGTCACGTATTAGACAGTTTGGAGACCATTTCACACAATCAAATTGGTATCTTGAAGAGGTGGCTCAGATGATAGTTTTATCCTTGTACAGAGTGCTATTGCACTCTTGTCTAGTTTGCCAGCTACCCACAGGCATCTGACTGGCCACTGTGAAAACAGGATACTGGATGAGATAGGCTATTGAACTGATCTAGCAGGTCTTCCTATGTTCGCTCCTCCAAAGCTATCAATGCTAGGCTGAGTTGTATGATAGCTTTGTAGTAGCACAAAATAATGTTAGTTGACTAGCAAGGTAAGTGTGGGGGTAACACAATTCCATTGCCATCCTTGTTGTTGTATAGTCGTTTAGTCGTGTCCGACTCTTCGTGACCCCATGGACCAGAGAACGCCAGGCACCTCTGTCCTCCACTGCCTCCCGCAGTTTGGTCAAACTCATGCTGGTAACCTCGAAAACACTATCCAACCATCTCGTCCTCTGTCGCCCCTTCTCCTTGTGCCCTCCATCTTTCCCAACATCAGGGTCTTTTCCAGGGAGTCTTCTCTTCTCATGAGGTGACCAAAGTATTGGAGCCTCAGCTTCACAATCTGTCCTTCCAGTGAGCACTCAGGGCTGGTTTCCTTCAGAATGGAGAGGTTTGATCTTCTTGCAGTCCATGGGACTCTCAAGAGTCTCCTCCAGCACCATAATTCAAAAGCATCAATTCTTCGGCGATCAGCCTTCTTTATGGTCCAGCTCTCACTTCCATACATCACTACTGGGAAAACCATAGCTTTAACTATACGAACCTTTGTTGGCAAGGTGATGTCTCTACTTCTCAAGATGCTGTCTAGGCCTGTCATTGCCCTTCTCCCAAGAAGCAGGCGTCTTTTAATTTCGTGGCTGCTGTCACCATCTGCAGTGATCATTGCCATCCTACTGGGTGTCAAATTCTACACACATACTCATTGAGAAGACAAAACAAAATCAAACCAGGCTTCTCTATATTCTGCAATATATATCACATGCAGCCCTGATGCCAAACCTGTGGTAGTCTGTTAGACACCAACCATCATCAGCCTCATTCAGAATGGCCAAAGGTTAGGGATGAAGGGAGCTGTAGTCCAATATTATCTACAGAGGCAATTGTTCTGAATCCCTGGTGTCTATATACAGAGGCACCACATTGCCCCACCTCCGCTATTTACTTACTTTTAAAAAATCAACCATACCATGGTAAATGGTGCATAAACTCCAAGTTGGCTTGAGATGGAAAACATTACAGTGGTACCTCGGGTTAAGAACTTAATTCATTCTGGAGGTCTGGTCTTAACCTGAAACTGTTCTTTAGCTAATGGGGCCTCCCGCTGCCGCTGCCGCTGCCGCGTGATTTCTGTTCTCATTCTGAAGCTCTTAACCTAAGGTACTATTTCTGGTTTAGCGGAGTCTGTAACCTGAATCGTCTGTAACCTGAATCGTATGTAACCCGAGGTACCTCTGTACATTATTGTGAGATGCTAAGACCTCTCACAAGGTCATACGAAAGTTACTGTCAATTTTGCAAGATGACTATATTCCTGTTTCCTAGTTCTGCTGGATCTCTCAGCGGCGTTTGATACCATCGACCATGACATCCTTCTGGACCGTCTTGAGGGGCTGGGAGCTGGGGACACTGTCATACAGTGGTTCCGCTCCTTCCTCCTGGGCCGTGTTCAGAAAGTGGTGGTGGGGGATGAGTGTTCAGACCCCTGGCCGCTCACTTGTGGGGTGCCTCAGGGTTCTGTCCTCTCCCCCATGCTTTTCAACATCTACATGCAGCCGCTGGGAGGGATCATCAGGAGGTTTGGGCTGGGTGTTCATCAGTATGCAGATGATACCCAGCTCTACCTCTCTTTTAAATCAGAACCAGTGAAGGCGGTAAAGGTCCTGTGTGAGTGTCTGGAAGCGGTTGGAGGATGGATGGCGGCTAACAGATTGAGGTTGAATCCTGACAAGACAGAAGTACTGTTTTTGGGGGACAGGAGGCGGGCAGGTGTGGAGGATTCCCTGGTCCTGAATGGGGTAACTGTGCCCCTGCAGGACCAGGTGCGCAGCCTGGGAGTCATTTTGGACTCACAGCTGTCCATGGAGGCACAGGTCAAATCTGTATCCAGGGCAGCTGTTTACCAGCTCCATCTGGTACGTAGGCTGAGACCCTATCTGCCTGCGGACTGTCTTGCCAGAGTGGTACATGCTCTGGTTATCTCCCGCTTGGACTACTGCAATGCGCTCTACGTGGGGCTACCTTTGAAGGTGACCCGGAAACTACAACTAATCCAGAATGCGGCAGCTAGACTGGTGACTGGGAGCGGCCGCCGAGACCATATAACACCGGTCTTGAAAGACCTACATTGGCTCCCAGTACGTTTCCGAGCACAATTCAAAGTGTTGGTGCTGACCTTTAAAGCCCTAAATGGCCTCGGTCCAGTATATCTGAAGGAGCGTCTCCTCCCCCATCGTTCTGCCCGGACACTGAGGTCCAGCTCCGAGGGCCTTCTGGCGGTTCCCTCCCTGCGAGAGGCCAAGTTGCAGGGAACCAGGCAGAGGGCCTTCTCGGTGGTGGCGCCCGCCCTGTGGAATGCCCTCCCACCGGATGTCAAGGCGATGGACAACTACCTGACATTCAGAAGACATCTGAAGGCAGCCCTGTTCAGGGAAGTTTTTAATATGTGACATTTTAGTGTATTTTTCATTTCTGTTGGAAGCCGCCCAGAGTGGCTGGGGAAACCCAGCCAGATGGGCGGGGTACAAATAATAAATTATTATATTATTATTATTATTTTTGAATGGGTAAAGGGGACAACAGTGTTGATTAAGCAGGTTTGTCTTTAAATGCAAACTGAGTTGATTTTCTCCCCCATGCATAATGGCAACCCTGGCCTAGCATTACTATTCATGCACACCAACATTAAAATCCAGAAGAGGACCCTTGGAAATATCTGAGACTCTTCCAAAAGAAATTTAAAAAGAAGGAGGCAATTATGAACTGAGATTGTGTAATTTCACTCATCTAATACCAAGTACACCAATGAGATTTATACCTAAGTTACTTTTTTATTATCTTCAGTTCTAAAAGGTTTCATTATAGAATTTAGACATCCAACAATTTTAAATTTTTCTGCTTTTGTGAAAGGTGGCAAAAGAAAAGTTTCATGAGCCACCTGTTGCAAACAGACCTTCAGATTTCACACATGCTGACTGGCAGAGGTTATGGTTTCAGGCCGCAGATGAAATATACATAATACATTCCCTAGCTAATTATTTGTCAGTACATTAATAAATCAAACTGATCCCTGGAAGGCTATCTAAATATAGCAGGATTATGAGATGTACTACATACTTAATAACAGTAAATTGGATGGCTTAAAGACAAGTGATTTCCTGTTCTTAATACAAAAAAGATAGCATTTATCATTATGACCTAACGGGAGGGGGCAGGAGCTTCTGGTGTAACTTCTATTCTGACATGTGTTACATTGACCTGAGTTTACCAGCTCCTTATTTCAGTGGAGAGACTTACCGTATGTTCTCATAATCCGAATGGCAAAAGTTTCAGAAGCACTACAATGGGCAACAATATTTTCCATATTCATAAGTTTTTTACAGTCATTCACTGCAGAGCAAGGTGCCTGTGGGAACATGTGGGTTGAACTTTCCTCCCTGAGTTACATTTGTTTATGAATGGGTAAAGGGGACAACAGTGTTGATTAAGCAGGTTTGTCAGGGAGTGTTCTCCAGCCAATGAGTGATAGGCTATTATTTAACTTGTCTGGATATGGATTTTTCTTGCATATGCATCAAAGACCTCTGCTTTTTACTCTGCAGAAAATAACTGAGAGTTAAATTTCCATTGCAGACCAAACCCATACAGACCATTTGTTTTCTTCTGGGGTTTTTTTGGGGGGGGGGGTAGTATTATCTGAAAATGAATGACATTGGCTCCAACCCTGAAGAACTGCACTCTGTGGAACTAGACTAGATATGCTCCTAGATCTACCCACGTGTATCTGTGTATTCCATTTCTCTTCCAATTTATGTAAACCTATCAACTTTCCAGGCCCAGTTCTAGAGTATACGTGCTTTGAAAATCTCACAAAATTAAAACAATAAAATAATCAAATTTAATTAAAACTGCAGAAGGCAAATCACAGCAGGATAAGAAGGCAGGGAGTCTAGCAACATATTTAAAACTAGATTCAGATGGTATTCTAGAAAGCCTGGGGAAATAAAAATGTCTTTGCCAATAACTAAACTAAACTAAACTAAGAATAGGGCCTGTTCAGGCATTTTAAGACCACAAGAGTGTGTTAGCTCTGTCCATTGGATCTCCATCATCTGTTACATGCATATAACTTGCTTGTTTCATTCTGACCATTTACATGTACCTTAATCACAGTCATCCCTAAGTGATGTACAGGAGGCTTACCGTAATGCAGCTGGGAAGCCTCCTATACTCATAAGTAAAGGGCAGCTAACATTTTTGGCCCCTATATTACTGGGCTCCCACTGCCAGTGGTGAATGTAGCTTCCCACACATCAGGTAATCCATGCAGATCAACTAAGGAAGGGGGTTAGGGCAAAGCCCCACCCTATCCCAGCCCCATTCAGGTAAGCTGAAGTGATGCCAGTGCTGCAAGTGGGGCTGTGTCCCACCACACTACCTCTGCCACTGCTGAAAAGGATATCTTGCCTGTCACAACTTTAGAAGGCAGGTCCACACAGAGAAGGACCTCCGACATTGATCTTAAACACTGGGCAGGTTACATGAGGGATAAGGTGATCCCTCAGGAAAGCAGGTCCTCAGACATGTCTAATATAAAGGGCATTTACATGTGCTAAGAAGCAGACTGGCAGCCAGTGAGGATGTTTAAACAGTGGTGAATTGCCTAAGGTCAGCCCCAGTCAGGAGTCTGGCAGCGACAGACTAGCTAGTGTTTCTAAGTCTTCAAAGGCAGCTCCATGTATCGAGTATGGATATAATACAGTATAGGCTGAATGTTACCAAGGCTATCCTAAAAATAAAGTTCTTAATCTTTAAGGCAACAGAAGACTGCAATAAACATGTGAGAATTCATGTTGAAGCTGGTTAATTTCATCACTTTACTGTTAGATACTTTATTCTGAAAGAGGGAATATACAGTAAAATATTGCCATGCAGCATGCAACACCTGCTATTTTATTGCGCTCTCTCTCACTGCCCCCCTCTCTCTCTCACACACACACACACACTACAGTGCGTTCTTTTCCATTTTTCACCCTGAAAAGCTTTGTCAAATATCTCTCTGCCCACAGGAATACTTTTCATAATGTTGCAGTCTGAGAGCAATTACAATAATAAGCCCTAGCCAAGTATACAGAGGCAAACAATGCAGCAGTGATATGTTCAAGGCCTATTATACCGGCTTTCCAAATTACAATTGATTTGAGATTTTCTTTTATAGTAAGAAGGGCTGTATAACCATCATTTCTATGGTGACTGTTTATTAATTATGTTTACATTCAGATTTCTTTTAGTCCTAAGTTTAGGGCATATGAATACCATTGGGTCAATATGCCTATTGCTCATTGTGAGGGGAAAGTACTTTTTTTTTTAGAAAATACACACAAAAGCTGTAAAGTGCTGGTGTGTGACTGGTTTTATACTCGGAAACCACTTAGTAACCACTTTGGCAATAAAGTAGCATAGAATGATCGTGATGATGTATGGTTTTTTCAGGTAATGGGAAGTAAGAAGAAAGTTTGTTGTGGCAGCAATGGAAACAAAAATGGACAGACTTTCAGAAGTACTGCTTGTGAATTGCAGTTGCTGGAAACCAGAGCAGGGATGAATGCTGTTGTACAGGGATGAGTGCTGCTGTAGGTTTCCTACAGGCATCTACTGTAGTGGAGTCACTGGGAAAACAGGGTGTTGGACTGAGGGAGGGGAATTGTCAGTGTTTGAAAAGGAAAAAGTTCTGACCTCCTTTGCTTGGTCCTCAGACCCTAGTCAGCACAAAGAGTCCTTGAGAAAGTGTACTTTGCAGAATGCTGCTTTTATTCTTAAAAAAAGGTCTTCTCCAACCATGACCGACAGCTTTATACATATCAAACACAACCAGCTTTCTACCATCCATCCAACCAACCCACAACACACACAATCAATGACCACTCTATATATACAGACATGTCCAGGTGAAAGGTTGCATGAGTCATGCAGGCTTTGCCAATTCATTGTAGGCCGATGACTCTTGCTGACTCAGTTCCTTTTGTATTAAAGAAACAGTGGCTAATTTTAAGCCGTGACAGGGACCATTGGCTGGATCCACCAGGCTCTTCTTCTGTTTCTGTTAGGTAGACTGTTATGTCATTAGGAGGAAAGACAAACTGAAGCAAGACTGGAATGATCTAAAAAGAGAAGCCAGATAATTATTATAGAAATAGATTTCAGTGGAACTTCACCTAGATTATGGAGGGAGAATTTACTTCTCTCCATCTGTTGTTAGACTATAAGCCCCATCATCCCTGACTGTCGGCATGCTAGCTAGGGCTGGTGGAGTTCAACTACATCTGGAGAGCTACCCCTATCCCATACCTAGTTCCCTACCCCTTACCTTGATGTTTTCAATATAAATGCAATGAGCAGTCAATTGAAGGTATTGGCAAATGTGAATACCCTTGATCACAAAGAAGATCAGAGTGTACACTGTTGTAAACAGGTGAATTAGGATGGTGTTTTCCTAATCTTCAAACCACTTCCATCACTGCATTCGCACAGCTTTTTAATTGCATACAGCCCTTTGCTTCCTAGGCATATGTTGCTTCATTTTGCTCATGGTTTGTACATTCATCTCTGTCAAAAAAAACCAAAGCCTTTTTTTGCATTCACCTTTGATCTAAATGTGAACATCACAAAACTTTGCCAAATGTTACATTTTAAACAAAATTGGATGAAATGTGCAGGGGTTACAACCCCTTCTGAGAGGATGATATTTGCCAAATTTCAGACAAACAGGTCCCAGGTGTTTTTGTTTCTCTAAGCACCTTTCAAAATGGAGTTTTGAATTGAACTTTTCTGAGCTAAGTATTTGCATGATACATCCAGGAAATGTAGCGGTGCCCTTTGGTAAATTCCCTGCAATATTGTACATGGATATGTGTACAGATTCAGAAGTTATCCAAGATCCATCAAAAACAGTATCTGGGGTTTCTTTTAATGATTATATTTCTACCAAATTGGCATAAAGTAACAGAGGTTGGAGAAATAACCCCTGGAAAGTTCCTTACATTTTTATTTTTATTTTTAATTATTTCAATTCCTGTAGGAGTTCCTAGGAAATCAATCCCTTTTGGAAATGTGCACTTGTGGTTTAATTATACTAAGTGCTGCTTTCTCTGTTGGGCTGAGAAGAGACTGATGTCCCTTGTCTCGTCTGTTGCCGATTGTCTCAAGCACCTCAAACGTCAACCAAACTGACACATTGGCCCTCCAAGCTGCAGGCCTGCAGGCAATGTCAGCCATTATTCCACTGACAGATTGACCTGTCAGCTATGGTGCTGGTTTGCTCTCAGTCAACCTTCCCCCTCCTGCTTCAGTCTCCCTAATAAGGAAAAAACTTCAGAGTGCGATGGAACTTGTTGGCCCCTACACCCAGAATGAAGAAACAAGACAGGATGTATGGTTGAATGTATGTTCACAATGTTTATTAACTAGTTTATGGAGGATCTGCAGCATTAAAAGATAACCCAGTCTTGTCTCTCTATTGGCAAATCAGATCAGAGGAGCTAGGAGGGGGGAAATCCCTGCCTTCATCCTGACTCAAGCCAATGCACCAGAGTAACAATTTGCAAACTTTATTGGGTAGTGTCAGGATTGCTGGTTACTCCATGCTGCTTCTACTTTTAACTGGTTTAGTATTTATTTATTATTCAAAGTATTTATGAATCTTACGATTCTGATGCTAACATTCATAGATGCTAAAATACACTTGGAATCATTGATAGTCGTAGAAATTTCTGCTGGCTATTGGGATATCACAAAGTTTCCATCCTTTTCTTTGAAGACCCCCTAAAGAAAAAGGAAATCAGCTGTCCAACTGTACTGTTATTTATATATAATTTACAGTTCTACTGTTTGGACCGTGAAAGGCAAAGCACATTCATAGGACGGATTGTAAGACATGCCAATAAATGTACTTTAATGACTGGATCTATATTAGATGTGATCTGTGAATGGAAGGAGCCTGTCTATTCATAGAATGGGCAGTCTTGATCCAACTCATCATATTTCAATACTTGTATATATGTACGCATTACAATAGATGAGCTCCTTCCATTCACAGAAGGCACCTGGCTCCAGCAGAGACTTACTGCTGGAGGAAGGGAAGGCAATTTTCACTGAATGCCTCTTTTCCCTGAAGCCCCCTGCATCTTGTCTCATGCTGTTCTGGAGAGATACAACCCTCTGGAGCAGATTCTCAGGAGGCCCCTTGCTCTAGGTCATGGGTAGGCAAAGTAAGGCCCAGGGGCCAGATCCGGCCCAATCGCCTTCTAAATCTGGTCCATGGCTGGTCCATGTTTTAAATGAGTAGAATGTGTCCTTTTATTTAACATGCATCTCTGTGTTATTTGAGGGGCATAGGAATTCGTTCTGTAGCAGGACCCCCCCCCCCAACATTCAGTTTGTACAAACTTCACACACACTCACACTCACACACTACATACGCTACGCTTCTGTTATAAATTCATAGAAAAGCAACCATGCATCAGATTTGCACTGTTCTACTTTTATTTCACTCCATGAAGGAAGGACTACAAAATGGGGAAGGTTTGATACAGGGCACCATAATCCCTTCTCCATCCCAGCACATCCACAGGAGCCCTGCCCAGTTGCTATGCCAACCCTGATGGTCCCAGACAGAAGACAATCAAGATCACAAAGAACTTGCATATGGGAATGGATTCAGCATGGACTGGAACAAAGGACAATGATCAGATCTTCCCTCCGGGGGCAGGAAGCTGCGACTACCTTTTGTCTTCAGAAAATGACTCATGGGGAGGAGGAGAAGGGAACCAGCCAGGTGACAGGACACTCAGGTTACCACCACAACTCCTCCCTCAACCCCTCCTTTCTGTAATGTATGCATGATGTTTCTGGGGGTGGGCTTGACCTAGAGGATGGGAATTTCAAAAGTTTTTATAAGGTCTTGCACACCATTTTTCTGTGTCTTTCCTCTCACCTGCAAGTGAGGGGAGCACCCTGTTGCAACAGTCAATAAAGGCCAAGCCTACAGGCTGCTGATTTGCTCCAATTTACTCTGGTTGGTGTCTTTACTTTTTGTCCAAGGGAGCCCTCTGATTTTTCCAGTAACAGTTCATCCCACCCCCCACAAAATATAGTCTGCCCCCCCACAAGGTCTGAGGGACAGTGGACCAGCCCCCTGCTGAAAAGGTTTGCTGACCCCTAGGTCAAACAGAACTCTACCAAGTACAACTCTAGAACCATCCTAATGTACCCACACATGGACAGAAAAATGGAAAAATTAATCAGTCAACAATGATAGAATCAAATATGTCATTGTTATGTTATTGTTATGTCATTCTGTGGATAATGGCAGCAATTCCTGAAGGCCCTACCATACTTGCTGGGTGACTTCTCCTGCCTTTTGGTCCTGATGTTGGTGTGATGCTCACAGGTGTTCCAGACCTGGGGTGGCCTTGTGCTCAGTTGCTCATGGACCCTAAATCAGGTCTGAAGTGCTGTGGCACAAAATGATTCCATGAACACTTTCTGCCTTTCTAGCATGGGAATAATCACAGACAAACAGGCAGATTGGTTCATGATATGGCTGATAGAGCATGGAAATTGATTCAGGACTCCTGAATACTATTAAACAGTCTGGTGAAAATAGAAAAGGGGTAGGAAAATTATGGAAATAGAATGGTGATACACATACGCATGCGTAGACACACACATATATATCAAGGTCACCATTTTAAAAGCAATCCCACTTAATATTCCCAAAGATAATAAGTTGCTTTTCTTGAAGGCCCCTGTGAATTTGAAATGCATTTTTTACATCAAAATTAATTCAAACGTGGACAAGTATTGATGCCAACAAAGCAAATATTACTGCTGGAAATATTGTTCCCTCTCTCAGAGGTCCTAAGCAATAATGTAATGGGTTTGGAAAGCAAAGTGTGCTTTGAACCCTAGAGACCATCAGCCAGTTAGTGTTTCAGTCATGTTGACATTCAACGCTTGAAAACGACAGGGTATACCTGTACTTGGGATTGGTAGGGCGTGGGGGAATGACTGTGTCTGCACATAGTAGTCTCTACAAAAAGCTGGATTCAGTGGCTTTCACAAAATAAAATGCTTCATAAATAGGAAAGAAATCTGGACGTTTTCTAAATACTTACACATTGTGACTTCACACAGCTTGAATAATAACACCATAGTATTTTGAACTATTTTTTTAACCCACTTCATACAATGAACGAGGGGCATAGAAGAATTTCTCACTGTGCCTTTGCCTCCGCTATGGCTGTTCCAAGCACACACATACTGCTAAAGAGAATATTTGGGAGGCAGGAGATTTTAGTGTTAAAATGGCAGCATAACCTTTCATTGATTCCCCACTCTTTAAAATGGTATTCTTATTATAGCATGTCATTCCCAGTGGCCCAATTGTTAAACTAAATGGATGGAATATTTCATAAATATGTGCCATGATATTTGTCACAGTATAAAGCCTTGTGGCACCTTAAAGAGTAATGCATTTATTGTGGCAAAAGCTTTCATTCCTCAAATGCTCTGTTGTTCTGTTTCGCTGCAACAGCTTTACTCAGCTAACTGGCATTATTTCTATAAGGCTCAGTCACAAAAGGGTTACATGTGTGGTGTATTGATAAGAGAGTGTGGAAGACCAAGGATAATATCTCCATTCAGTCACTGGGTGACCTTATGCCAATTACTATCATTCAGCCTAACCTATGGTGCACAGAGTTGCTGTGGGGATAGCATTAATACCAGGGGGACCATGTAAGCCACCATGAGTGGTGGAAAATAAGTGTGTGTTCATATATGCATATAAGCACATATAAGTGTGCATACAAGTGTGTGTGTGTGTGTCACATAGCTCCTCCAAAACCCAGATCCAGGCCCAAAACCCAACTGAAATGTGATCCTGAATAGACAGGCAATGTGTTATACAGCAGGAAAGTGAAACTAGAACTATGACTGAAAGATAGAAGGACAAGAAAGGGCTGCATTAGAATGTCTGCTAGGGCTGTTGTATAGTCACTTATAGACAAGAAAGGAATTACTGCTAATCTATTACACTTTCTGGCATCCATTGACTGCTGGCCAAGGTGGTGAGATAAGCAAAAGTACCAGTGTTTATTCCATTAGACCAAGGGTGGGAATTTGGTTCCCTCCAGCTGCTGTTGCATCACCATTGACCTTTGGCTATGCTGGCTGGTGCTGATGGGAGTTGGAGTCAACAACACCTGGAGAGCCATGTTAGACCCCACCAGCACTCCCCCGAATTTGAACTTAATACTTTGAATAAAGATTCGCACAGCCCACATCCATAGAGGCTTTGGATTCACTGTCTGAGGTCTGGGACATGACATGCACACACCTACATTGGAGGCAAAACAGTTTTTTAAAATAAGAACAACAAAGATAGTTGTACGAATAGATAACTCAGAATCAGACCTATTAGAAAAGGACTGTTAGCTTTAGAAATGGCCAGATTCAACAAGACACTATTACAGGCAATTGCAGTGCTGTTTCCAATCCTTAGCATTTCACAGCAGCGATAAGAATGAGCATGGGAAGAAAGAGAATGAAGTGTGTCAAATTAGCTCTCTCATTCAGATGTAACACAAAGCAGAGGTCATGAACTCTTCTGGTCATAAATGATCCCATGCTTCTGCTCTTCTGGTTTCCTGACTGGCTTGCACCTTAATTATTCATTATGATAAATCCCAAATCATTTCAGTGAACTATGGGGTGAACTTTCAGGATTGCAAATAATTGCTGGAATCCTTTCGATGTGTTCTATCTTTCAAAATGCATTGAATTTAAATCATATGAGATTTAGCGAACATGGTTCATAACGAGCACACGGATAGCCAAAGACTAGTCTTTATTCAATCGTGTCACTGTTCTTGCACCTCTAGTCCAGTGTTTCCCAACCTTTTTTGGGCAAAGGCACACTTGTTTCATGAAAAAAATCTTGAGGCACACCACCATTAGAAAATGTTTAAAAAATTAACTCTGTGCCTATATTGACTATATATAAAGTAACTCTCTTTAATAGGAATCAAATAAACACAAAGAAAGTATTTTATAATTACTTTATTATGAAATAGTAAGTAAACAGAAATATGAAAAATTATAAAATACTTTATTCAGTGCGCAACCTGGGCCTGTTTGGCTGAACACAAAGCTGATATTCTGGCTGGAATCGAAGAAAGACACACACGTAGCTCTTCGTCAACAGCTCTCAGTCTCTCTCTGTATTTAGTTTTATAGCAATCATGCTTGAAAAGCTCAACTCACAGAGATATGTACTGGAAAATGGGAGCAATGTCAAAATAGCTTTGTTTGCCAGAAGGGGGAACTCCTTGGCAGTTTCCAACCAAAAACTGTCCAAAGGTAGATCAGCAAATCTTAGCTTGAAACCACGATTTTGGTTAGGTGCTTGTAAAACTAGCTTGTAAAAAAGGCTTAGGTGCTTGTAAAACTAAATTCCTCCAAACTTTTGACAGCACCGAATCTCAAACTTGGAAAAGGCAAGAACAGCAGAGCCAATCAGAGAGCAGTTGGCAAGGCTGTCATGACTTCAGAGGAACTCTTGTACTGTCTTCCAGAGTAGAACTGCCGGATTCACTTCTTGGTGCACAAAACACGCACGCAGCAGGAATGCTATTTCTACTTCTACAACCTCCTTGCCACCTTTTGATTTAAAAGAGCAGCAACACTTGGCTGAGAGAAGACAACTTTCAGCTTTTATTTCTGCTTGCTCACTCACTTCCTCCTGCCCCCCTGCTCCAAATGCTGTCTGCCAAAAGTCACTCGCCACCCAAATCTCTCCATGCTCCTGAATGCACTCAGCCCTTCATTTCTAGGGAGGAAAAAAACTAAATAATAATAATTTATTATTTGTACCCCACCCATCTGGCTCGGTTTCCCCGGCCACTCTGGGCGGCTTGCAACAAAACACTAAAATACAATAACCTATTAAACATGAAAAGCTTCCCTAAGCAGGGCTGCCTTCAGATGTCTTCTAAAAGTTTGGTAGTTATTTTTCTCTTTGACATCTGGTGGGAAGGCCACCTGCGAGGTCTTGCCCTTGCACCCTGCGCAAGACCCACCCCGCCACCTATGAACAACCACGAAACACCCCCGACTAAGTGCAAGGTGCATTTATTTTCCTCGGTGCCGCCAAGACATTCCCGGAGAGAAACTGGCGCCGTAACGACAGCAGCCCCTTTTCGCTCCCACCTCTTGGGAAAATCTAAATTTGACTCCTGCCGCCCCCAAACAACCGAGAAGCGGCATGGGCTCGAGTTCGCGTGAGAAGAAGAAACACTCTGCACGTGCCCAGAGGCACTCTGCTTTTCTTTCTGAGCCCGCCGCGATGCACTCTGTACATGCTCGCGGGCGCGCCTGCCTGTCTTTCCAGCCCCCGCAGGGCCCCCCCTGGCTCACCTGAGGCCCCGCCGCGCTTCTGCTGCCTGCGGTGGTCGCTCTCGTAGAAGCCGAGCGTCTCGGCGGTGCGCTGCTGCTGCCCGGGGCTGGGCGACGGCGGGCTGGAGGCAGGCGGCGCGGACCGAGCCGGGGATGGCTGAGGGGAGCGGCACTCGCCGCCCGTGAAGCTGCTCCGCCGCTGCTGCCCGGAGCCCGGCTGGAGCAGGGAGAGCTCCGGGGGGCCGCCGCCACCACCGCCGCCGCCCCCCGCCTCTCGCCGCCCGACTCGCCCGCGTCTCGGCGGCGCGCTGCTGCTGCCCGGGGCCGGGCGACGGCGGGCTGGAGGCGGGCGGCGCGGACCGAGCCGGGGATGGCTGAGGGGAGCGGCACTCGCCGCCCGTGAAGCTGCTCCGCCGCTGCTGCCCGGAGCCCGGCTAGAGCAGGGAGAGCTCCGGGGGGCCGCCGCCACCACCGCCGCCGCCCCCCGCCTCTCGCCGCCCGACTCGCCCGCATCTCGGCGGCGCACTGCTGCTGCCCGGGGCCGGGCGGCGGCGGGCTGGAGGCGGGCGGCGCGGACCGAGCCGGGGATGGCTGAGGGGAGCGGCACTCGCCGCCCGTGAAGCTGCTCCGCCGCTGCTGCCCGGAGCCCGGCTGGAGCAGGGAGAGCTCCGGGGGGCCGCCGCCACCACCGCCGCCGCCCCCCGCCTCTCGCCGCCCGACTCGCCCGCGTCTCGGCGGCGCGCTGCTGCTGCCCGGGGCCGGGCGACGGCGGGCTGGAGGCGGGCGGCGCGGACCGAGCCGGGGATGGCTGAGGGGAGCGGCACTCGCCGCCCGTGAAGCTGCTCCGCCGCTGCTGCCCGGAGCCCGGCTGGAGCAGGGAGAGCTCCGGGGGGCCGCCGCCACCACCGCCGCCGCCCCCCCCGCCGCCCCGCCTCTCGCCGCCCGACTCGCCCGCCTCCCTCCCACGGCACACCAGCCAACGTCTCGCGGCACACTACTGTGCCGCGGAACACCGGTTGGGAAACACTGCTCTAGTCTGTGCTTCTGGGGGAAAGCAGAGCATAAAAGCAACAAGTAGTTAAATGGGATGCCTTGCACTGTTGAAAAGCACAGAAAGCTAAAGCTATTTCTTGGACACACCCCTATATCTATGTATTCAGCAATTTCCTCTTCATTTCAGGTCTTATCTGTCTTCAACAAAGGCTGCATTCAGTTGTGAGGTTTATTGCATTAGTTTTACTGGTTATAATGCTAGCATTTCTCTCCTGATTCCTAATGTTCCTTTTACACTTTGTTGTCTTATAGAACTGTACCTTTTAATCAATATGCCACCATGTCACACTAAACTTTAGATGGCAGGAAAGAACTGTATACTGCAAATATTGTCAATGGAAAACTCTCATGATTTTTTTTTAGTTAATTGGGGGGGGGTGCACATGAATTTTTTTCTGGAAACAATTAACGTGGAAATGAGCATTAAACATCTGCGAGATTCTATTAGGTTTTCAGAAGTGGCTTTTGCACTGAGTGAAAGATCACATGGAATGTGAGAGTGAATAGGTAAGGAAACATTATGAAGATGGAATGAAGTGGCATCTAAATACAGCCAAGAATGACTAACCCAGAACAACTAACACTGAAACCCTCCTAACCATGCCTACTTGGGTGGAAGTCCAATTGGATTTAATAGGTCTTATGCCCAGGTAAGGGGGTTAAGACAGCAGCCTAAGGCTGCAATTGTGAGGCTGCTGGGGGGATCAAAATGTATCAGGTATACAAGCTCCCGTGTAACTTCCACTGAAACTGAACTGTGTATGGCAGCCCCGTCCAACTCCTAAGAGACTGCAATCTACTCACAGTATGAAAAAACAGGCTGTGATCTACCCATTGTCATTGCCAGATGTTGAGCCTTTTTTAGGGGAGAATCGGCCAAAGTTCTTGAGCTTTTTTGGGGAGAGGGTTGGCCAAAGTTATTCTTACTTGCTAAAGTGATGTATTATTGATTCTTAGCTCAGTTGGTAGAACATGATACTCTTAATCTCAGAGCTGTGGGTTCAAGCCCCATGTTGGGCAAAGGTTTCCTGCATCGCATGGGATTAGACTAGATGACCCACATGGTCTCTTCCAACTTTATAATTATATGACATTAATGTATCTGACATTATTTTATTACCAGCAGCTTGTTGTCCAAAGGGAAAACAAAGTGTTTTAAAATTAAGACAGCCACATGTGGCTCTATGAGGGACAGGATATGCTGAACATAAACTATGGTAAGATGTTATGGATAAATTGTACTGTTAAATATGGCCAGGTCCTACTGATTGTGAGGCGAGTCTTGACCCAGGAACAGTAACCCAGAGAGTCCTAATACAGTGTGTACAAAGCTAAACAAATTTTGTCTCCCTCTCCTCTAGAAACTCAAGAACATACATAAACCTGCATCCAAGACAAAGTTCAGTTTATAAAGAAGTAACGGATGGAGCAGCGCTGTGCTGAAACTTGTCTTCCAACTTCTTGGAGGTTTGCTTCCCCCATGAAAGAGGCTTCCATTTTGCTGTTTCATTCATTGGGCCCTTTAGAATTTCTTTAGAATTTCAGTGGTTATAGAGCTGAGTTATCTTTATGAGATAGTCACAGGTGGTGTGTTTGTTTTGCTTTCCACTAAAGGCCTCACAGGAGACCTGCCTTATGATTGCTTTCCCTGAACTTTATAATTGGAGTGCAGGAAGTCAAGGACACTGGTTACCAAGTACCTCAGTGCAGTGTGTTCACTTTGTTTTCTGGAGAGTGCAAGAAATATTTCTGCACTAATTGTTTTCAAGGTAACAAGATTGCACTTCAAAATAATAACAGCGACAACAGCAATCGGTTGCCAGACAAATGATAGGCAGTCTCCAAGTCTTCTCAGACTTATGGGACATTTCAAATGAGGGCATCATGAGCATTCAGGAAGGCTACAGAAGGCAAACCACTGAAGAGTTGACTTGTAGAGTGAAAGAAAATACACTCACAAACACTCCTTGGCCACCTTAAAGGTCTGGTAAGTGCAACAAAAACCTGCACCCCACTCATGAAAATTTCACAAAAATATTCTAACCTGCTCCCCTTGACAATTTTCATTAATTGATGGTGAATGGTTGGGGGGGGAAATGGAAGGTTTTTTGGCACAGCATTAATAGGGAAGCTAACACAAAGTAAATCAAAACTTTTATTCACATGAGCTATTACACAGGAGAGATGAGTATAACCTTACAGTCAAATGTTCATGTCCTGCTGGTAATGGAAGTTATGAGTCATCACGATTTTCTGGCCATGAAATTAGGTGAGGGTATCACCACAAACTTCAAGAGCTATTTTCCTCGGTAGATTAAAATAATAATATTTCTGAGGAAGAGGAAAAAGAAGCCCTGAGAAATGTTTATATCAAGCAATGTATCAGGGACTAAAATGAAAACTCCAATCGATACCTATTCTTATGTGGCATCACTAGTAGGAAAGTTTCTCCTGATACAAATATTTCATGGATCCTGTGAATTGGCCGGTCCCAGCTGGCAGAAGAGAAAGAAATATTGACAGTAATTGCTTCCATCAAGATGGTGCCATTTTCTAGATGCTCCACAACAGCATGTACACTGACTGCCATATTTTCCCATGTGTGTGCATGTGCACACACTCAAACATGGAAAACACTGCTGACTGAAGTTTACTATGCTAAGCACATAGTCTCAAATCATACATGGCTTGCTGCTGCTTCTCCTGTTTAATATATGTGTTACTGAGTAGGTAAAGGTAAAGGAGCCCTGGACGGTTAAGTGCAGTCAAAAGTGATTATGGAGTGGTGGTGCTCATCTTGGTTTCAGGCTGAGGGAGCCACCGTTTGCCCACAGACAGCTTTCTGGGTCATGTGGCCAGCATGATAAAACCACTACTGATGCAATGGAACGCCATGACAGAAACCAGAGCACACGGAAACACCGTTAACCTTCCTGCCACAGCAGTACCTATTTATCTACTTGCACTGGCATGCTTTCAAACTGCTAGGATGGCAGGGGCTCAGACAGAACAACAAGAGCTCACTCCTTCACAGAGATTCAAACCGCTGACCTTCCAATCAGCTAGCCCAAGAGGCTCAGTGGTTTAGACCACAGCACCACCCGCCCTTGTCATCTTGCCCATGAGGATGGACACTTTGGGAATTACCAATGAGGAGGGCCGTGGTGCAGTGTTAATTGTTGTATGGAACCACAATTTCAATTCTGCTTTCATCTGACTATGGAAAAGCAGTGAAACAGGGTTGGAAATATGGCGGGGAAGTGTAAATCTAAATATCTCCAATCAGACCCTTGGCTTTTTAGTGTATACAAATTCATCAGTTAAGTGAATAGCAGAAGCTACGCCAGGCTTTCTGTTTAAGGGGAAGTATAATATAGGAGCACCTTTGCTGACTTGAACTCAGCATGAAAATCCATCATGGATGTGTAAGCTGCAGATGGAGATTTATACAACAGAAAAGATGCAAATCCTCACATTAATAATTCATAGAAAAATGTTATCAAAGAAAAAGGCAAATCTTTATCAAAGAAAAGGGCAAAGGAATTGGCACCATCTTAAACATGCCTCATTTAGTTCAATGGGGATTATTCCCTGGTAAGAGGATTGCAGCCTTAGAGATATTTTTCTATTATTTCAGATAGATAGGATCATTACTGTGATAATGTCTCATGTAAGACGATAACAATGAACAACTCCACAAAAAGCAATTATTACTACATGCTTTATTAGAAAGGAAACTGTTTTTAGGGTCATGCAAACCCAGAACATGTGGGGAAGAATTTGTTTGCCTCAAGTGTAGCTGCATTAAACACAGTGAAGCTGTGTAGAAAACACTTACTTCTGGCACTCATCACAGTGTTCCGTTGTGCCAGAAGTGGCTTAGTTATGCTGGCCACATGACCCGGAAAGCTGTCTGTGGATAAACACCAGCTCCCTCGGCCTGAAGCTAGATGAGCGCTGCACCCCAGCCTTTGACTGGCCTTAATCGTCCAGGGGTCCTTTACCTTACCTTTAAAGGTAAAGGTAAAGGGACCCCTGACCATTAGGTCCAGTTGTGACCGACTCTGGGGTTGCGGCGCTCATCTTGCTTTATTGGCCAAGGCAGCAGCTTCGGGTCATGTGGCCAGCATGACTAAGCTGCTTCTGGTGAACCAGAGCAGCGCACGGAAACGCCGTTTACCTTCCCACCGGAGCGGTACCTATTTATCTACTTGCACTTTGATGTGCTTTCGAACTGCTAGGTGGGCAGGAGCAGGGACCGAGCAACAGGAGCTCACCCCGTCACAGAGATTCGAACTGCCGACCTTCTGATCGGCAAGTCCTAGGCCCTGTGGTTTAACCCACAGCGCCACCCGCGTCTCTACCTTACCTTTACCTTTACCTAATTCATTTAGCAGGCACTTTGAAGCAGAAAGCATCATAACAGCACTACCAAGGGTCAAACTGGACACAATGTCAGAGATTCATGTCTTTCTTTTATAAAAAGCCATTATGGGGAATGAGCCCATGCATTTTACTAATAGGGATGAAGAGCAGCTTTTGGGAAGAAGTAATTTTCAGCACAGGGGAAAGAGTTAACACCCCCTATGACGCAGTTCCTATCCTGTAGCCGGATCCTTTTTTAAAAAAAGTGAAAGACACTGCAAGTGTCATTTGCAGAACTCCCGAATCACACTGACTTTGACCCCAGGTTCAAGCAATTTTAATGCAGTTTTGCAACACTTAAGCTTATTTACATATCATTTTCAGACCATAGTTAGATGCTGCATCATCATCCCGCTCAAGGACAAAGGAGTTTGATCTATGACAAAAAGACAAGCTCAGAGACAGTGCAGAGATAAGTGTTTGTTATTTATATTGCAACAGTTTCTGTGCTGGATCCTTCCAGAGAGTTTATGTAATTAATTCTAAATAGTTCCTGATTTAATATAGAAATGCTCTTGGTGTCCTACAGTACTGTTCTCACAACACATTTGCAGAGTGTTCTGGGAAACTACAGCATGCCATGACCCTGACAATGGTTCATCTGCCTGAGCTAGATGAATCTGTCAAATGTTGTTTCTCTCAGTTTCTCAGTTTGCCAATTTTAAATTCATTTCCCCACATTTCTGCATCAGTCTGCATCCTGGTGGTTTGAACATGTGAATATAAGAATATTCGTGCATCTCATTTAGTACTATCTATTCTGACTGATGGTGTCTCTCCAAGATTTTACAGAGAGGTTTTTACCAACCTGGCTGCCTGAGATGGCATAGAGTGAACATAGGAACATCTACATTCAAAACATGTGCTTTATCACTTGGAATGCGTTCAGTAATATCTCAGCCGTAGGCTTTCTAAATCATTTTTTAGAAGTAATTTTTAAATTAATTTCAAAGAATAGTCTCAAAAACCATCAGCAAAAGTGTGCATTTGTATCTTTGGCAGCTGAGTATTTAAAGTAAATACTCATGCTCATCTGTCCGACAACAGAGGCAATTTCCTAGAACACTGGCAGAAGCTTGACTGTCATGCAATGGTGGTAGCACCAAAAAAATAATGCAATCACAGGTAGGATGATATTGTAGTTCCTGAACATCAGGCTTACGTCAGGCAGTGATGCACTAGGATAAATTAGGCACGATTAGCAGGAGAGTCATGAAAACAAAAAATAATAAAGCCACCAAACCAAATACCGGGGAGCAATCTGATGCTTGAGAAGCTGGTGGAAAGCAAGCTAGCGTAAACTAAGCTGGTGCAGTTACATCAGATCCAAACCCCATTAAAACACCTTAAAACAGTGTTCCATGCTGGGTTGCCAGTTCACATGACCCAGCTGAATGGGTTTATGATTCAGCTCTCTGGTCCCACGCCACCATCTTCCTGGACACACACACACACACCCTCCCACTTTTTGGGACTTACAGTCCAGCAAGTTATTCTGGTATATTTTAGGCTGAATCAAAGTTGGGGGTGTAATTGCCACTGAGCACTGCTGAGTCAGCTAGCTTTATCAGAGATCCTCTGTTTCTGAAGCTGTTCTGGCAGATCTTGTCATAGGATTGCTTCCTTAATGTAGCCATAAAAACTACAAAAAAATAGCACTGGCAGTCAGTTCCACAGTATTCCAAAAGCTCTGCCACTGCCCAATATTAGCCACACACAGAGCAACAGACATAGTGATGGCTGAGTGACCTCATGGCCATGGGTGTCACTGGGGGAAAGAACCCAGAGCTTGAGACTAAAATATATTCAAGTTAATGACTTGTGAGCTAACCTTAAAGACCTGGCTTTTTCATGTTGTGCCTGCAAGGCTCAAGCCTGCATGTGCAACTACGAATTCTTCCTCTTTTGCCAATTTCTTTGAAAAGAAACAAGAAGTTTCAGATTACAAAGACAGCCCAACATTCCCCCAACTAATCAGATTTTTTTTTGTTCTAAGAAATTAACTGAATTGACCCTTTTCTCTGTCACAACAATCAGAAACACTTCTTCCAGCCAAGCACCTGCACATAGCGTCACTCAGACATTCAGGTGAGCAAGAATGAAAGACGATGTCACAAAACGGACAAGATGAAATGGCAAACAGAAAGAATGGTTTGCTAAATTGAGAGGTGAACCCCATGGAAGGTGAAGACCAGTGGGTAACAGAACATAATCTTTGACAGACACACACACCCTCAATGTTAGTCTTTTTAGATTGATATTGCCTCATAATGCCTACTTACTTGGCAAAAAACACTCCATTCTGTAGAAGTACTCTACTGTCCTTATGACAAGATTGTCAGCTGTGTACATACTCATCCCAATATCAAAGGGATGGGAAACCTACAGTCTTCCAGATGTCACTGGACTCCAACTCCCAATAGCCCCAGCCAGCATATCCAATGGTCAGGGTATGGTGAAAGTTTTAGTCCAGAAACATCTGGAGGACCACAGGATCCCTATCCCTGCACTACCATTTTTGAGTTGTCTTGAACCCAGTCATACCCAGAGCACAACCACTGAAATCAATTGACTTAAGTTAGTCATGTCTGTTTATTTCAGTGAGTTTACCTTGAGTATGACAGACTCAACTGTTTGAAGAGTTTCAAACACCTGGAAAAATCTACTCAACCACAAATAACAACAGAATTAAGCTACATCAAAACAACAAGCAATAAATAAATATTTTCACAGGCAACAATAAAGATGATAAAGTTACTCGTCACTTTGTTAAAATTACTCATTGTCCGCAGCTTCAAAAATACCCCAAAATAGAATCCTAATTTAGAATCCAATTTTGCAATATTGTTCTTTTGTGAACCAGATTAGTGCCTGGATTTAAGTGGATGCAATGCTGTTGGTATTTGTGAAGACATATTTTGATTCTCTGGCTTTTATAGTCAATGATGCCTTTCCTATAGCCTTGAAAAATTATGTCCTCACAGGCCTTTCATTAGCATGTCTATTTCAAAAGGTCACTCCTACACATTGTGTCACAAGACCAATTTAATTCAGTCCTTTCATAGCAAAATTACTGCTTTCACATATTTAGCAGGAAAATATGCTTTATCTCTAAGACTCCTTCTAGATGAGTCATTGTTGATATTATTATTAAACTAAATATAAACAATTTATTGGGGAGAGAAGTTTGAGACGAGAATAGCTGATGTATGATGGAGCCTGCTGAAGAATATTAGGTCAAAAGGCAAAGCAAAGAATGGTCTCTGAGAAGCATTAAGAGGTTCCCAAAGAAGACTAAGAAAGTTTCCCTGTTGCGATCAATAATCCATTGGCTGGAGAGGTACATACCACATGATTGTTCATAAGTTTCCATCTGTGACATGACTTACCACCATGGAAATGCATATAAGAATTGCTAATTTCCACAGGTTTAGATTTCATATTGCTAAAGCAATTTTGGAGGAAATAAACCTGCTTGCAGGAATAACAGTCAGACTTAAATCCCAAGGCCTGATTAAACTGGTTTGATACTACAGTGGTACCTCAGGTTACATACGTTTCAGGTTGTATACGCTTCAGGTTACAGACTCCGCTAACCAAGAAATAGTACCTCGGGTTAAGAACTTTGCTTCAGGATGAGAACAGAAATTGTGCTCCAACGTCATGGCAGCAGGAGGAGGCCCCATTAGCTAAAGTGGTGCTTCAGGTTAAGAACAGTTTCAAGTTAAGAACGGACCTCTGGAATGAATTAAGTACTAACCCAAGGTACCACTGTATCTGTTTACATATTTCTAAGCTTAATTATGCTTTAGTATTCACCTTAAAGTACAATTCTTACCATGCTCTTTGCTGACACATCCCTAAACTTGAAGATTTATGATATTTCAGTGATCACCCTGAGTCTTTCATGTTCATCTTTTTTCTAAAAATAATGAAACTATGCTCACCTGTTACTGCTAGTGCTACTTATGAAAATTATTACAGTTAACATCACGAAACAACCTACTTCAGAAATTCAGCTGGAACCCATGAGGACAAAAAGTGTGTAGGACACCAGAAACCCATGCGTCAACATGCCTCTTCCAACACCTGTCCCACCCTATGACTTTTGACCTTTCCATGTTTAGTGCATAGTCCTGAAGGGAGCTTGTAATTATTTTGGTTCCTAATTGTAAGGAGAATTCTAAGCACACTCAACTGAGGATGCATAAAAAACCCTTTCAGATCTTCCTGCTCAAGGTGCAAAAGTCAGGGTGGAGTGTGTGTGCCCTTCATGTGGAGGGACTTTGTGGCTGGAGCAGTGCAAATCCTTGTAGTCCCTCACATACACTTTTTGCCCTTGCTTCTTGATGCTGAATGCCTGAAGAGGGCTATTGTGTTTCCTTATTAAATCCTCATTAAAAGCAGAGATGGAGGATAAATCATAACTAAATCCAGAGGCTAAAGATAAGAAGACTCCCTGGGAAAGACCCTGATGTTGGGAAAGATTGAGGGCACAAGGAAAAGGGGATGACAGAGGACGAGATGGTTGGACCGTGTTCTTGAAGCTACCAGCATGAGTTTGACCAAGCTGTGGGAAGCAGTGGAAGACAGGAGTGCCTGGCGTGCTCTGGTCCATGGGGTCACAAAGAGTCGGACACGACTAAACTAAACAACAACAACAAAGATAAGGAAGTTACAGAAATCACAGAAAAGCTGAATGACTCCTTTGTGTCTGTTTTCTGTGCATAAGATATAGGGCAGATAGTTGTGCCTGCCCCAAACTGACTTATTTTAAGATGAACTGAAGCAAATACTAGTGACACGAGGTGAAGTTCACAATTTAAATGTTAACAAATCACTGGGTCCTGATGGCATCCATCTGAAAGTTCTTGAAAAACTCAAATATGAAACTGCTGATGTTTTAAACAAAAATATGTACCCTGTTCCTTAGAGCAGCCTCTGTACCAGAGGACTATAAAGACAACACGATGCCATTTTATTTTTTTTAAAGAGCCAGGAACAATCCAAGAAATAAAGGCTTTTCATACCTCTTCTAGGTGGATTGATGAAAAGCGTTAAGAAAGATAAAGCATTAGTGAAGCATACAGAAGAATGTATTTTGCTGAGGAACATTCAATGCAGTTTCTGCTAAGTTAAATCCTGTCTCACTTTTTTAGAATTTCTTGAGCATTTCAGGAAGCATGTGGATAGAGGTAATATGGTAGGCATTGTGTACTTGGACTTTCAAAGAACTTTTGACAAAGTCATTCACCGAAGGCTTCTGAGTAAGCAGTCATTGGATAGGTTGACAGGTCCTATTACGCATCAGTAACTAGTTAAAGAACAGGAAGCAGAGCGTAGGAGTAAATTGGCAGCTCCTATAATAGAAGGGGGGGGTCTTTCAGATATCTCTAGTAGGACCAGTGCTTTTCAGCTTGTTCATAAATGATTCAGAGTTAGGGGTGGGCAGAGAGATTGGTCAGATTTCCTGATGACACCAGATGATTCAGAGTGGTAAAAAAAATTATAAGAGTCATAAAGGCATTTCTCCAGTTTGGATGAATGGGCATTAAAATGGTAAACGTGGTTCAATATAAGTAAGTGTAAAGTGATGTGCAGTGGGACAAAAATAAATAAATCCTAATTTCTCATATATACTGATTGTGTCTGAGCTGGTGGTTACTGACCCAGAAAGAGATCTTGGAGTCATGATGGATAGCTCAATGAAAACAACAACGCAGTGTGCAGCAGCTGTGAAAAAGGTGAATTCCATGTTAGGGATCATTAGGAAAGGGATTAAGAATAACACTGCCAGTATCATAATGCCTTTATGTGAATCTATGGTGCAGCCCTACTTGGAATACTGTGCACAGGTCTGGCTACTGCATGTCAAAAAGGATATTGTAGAGCTGGAAAGGTTGCAAAAAAAGGGCAACCAAAATGATCAGGGGACTGGACCGACTCTATGAGGAAAGTTTACAAGATTTGTTTATATATATAAACAAATATATAAACATATATATATATATATATATATATATATATATATATATATATCCCAAGATGGTAGTTAACGGTGACTGGCCAAAGGAAGGACTTCTTCATTCAGCACATTGTTAAACTGTGGAAATGTCTACCACAGTGTGTAATGATGGCCACAACTGGTGATGTATTTAAAAGGATTGCACAGTTTCGTGGAAAATAAGGCTATCAAGAGCTATTAGTCAGGACAGCTATATTCAACCTCCAGTAGGGCTTTGAAATGCTGGTTGCTGGGGAACAATGGGGTAAGTGGACCATGTCTCACTTTGGGGCTTCCCATGGGGATCTAGGTGACCACTCAGGGGGAAACATGCTGCATTAAATAGGCCTTGGTCTGATCCAGCAGAATTCTTCTTAAATTGTTAACAAGCATCATTTAAAAATTCACAAAACACATTAGTAACTAATGGCACTTGGATAAGGGAAAGGCACAATGAACAGTTAAGAGTACATTCCACACATTCTTACCTCTCTAGGACTGTGCAGTAGCAAACACAGAAAAGACAAAGTTCATCTATAGTACATTTGATAAGCAAATGCATGCATTACTATGTGTTTTGTGTATAACTATCTGCATTGACAGATTAGCCCTCTTGATTGATTGTTTGGTTTTATTACCATACCACTTTTCATCCAAGGATCACAGGTTGGTTTACAATTTAGCTCGATGTTTCCTCACTCTAGTTACAAGAAGTTTCTTTCAGTGCTTTGGAAGTACAGTGGTACCTTGGGTTACATACGCTTCAGGTTACATACGCTTCAGGTTACAGACTCCGCTAACCCAGAAATAGTACCTCGGGTTAAGAATTTTGCTTCAGGATGAGAACAGAAATTATGCTCTGGCAGCATGGAGGCAGAGGGAGGCCCCATTAGCTACAGTGGTACCTCAGGTTAAGAACAGTTTCAGGATAAGAACAGACCTCCAGACGAATTAAGTTCTGAACCCGAGGTACCACTGTACAGCAAAGTTAGATGAAAGCAGCCCTATAAGGCCTCTGAGCAGGACATCCTATACCGCTAAAATGAACTATGCTTACATTTCTTCCTGGGGAGAAGGCCAACACAAAACCAAGCAGATGAATTTTCATGGACGGAGTTGCCATTGCCAACTATGTGTCAGAAATAATTAGCGTGACAGAAAAGAAACGTCTTCCTGACATTAGGGGGCAGGTAGAGGATAGTGCGACAAAGAACCCTCGAGTTAGCAGTTGCTAATATATCATTCCCTCACTTTTAGCATTTTCCTTTATAAGCATTATACTTTCTAAGACATGTATTTCTAGTGGACTAGCAGCAGTGTGGTTTTGCTTTGATTTATTATTATTATTATTAACTAGAAATACGGTGACAAAGGTAGTCACAATTTCAACCCTGTTGAAAGACATCAAGACATTTCTTTCAGATATTGCTCCATTCAAGAAAAGGGATAGAACTTGTTCACTCCATATAACTAACTTGATGTACAACATTCTAGCAGTAGGAACAAACCTTTCTTCTCTGTATGGTTTTGTCTATCAAAGTTATGTCACATGCTTTCTCTTAACAAGGAGTGCCTATTGTCGCTGGGAAGTAGGTCAGGGCCTAGTTTAGGTGTGAGACAGGTAACAGGGTTCCCAGAATGGTTCTCAAGTAACTGGGCATTCTACTTGACTAATAATGTTTCCATTATAAAGTTACTGGCAGCCTCATAACTGGTGCTGCTTGACCATTCTATGAAACAAACAAAAATCAGTGCAGCTTTGAAAGTTTCAGTCCATCATCTTGATTCAAAATGATATCAAATAGTACCTAAACAAAGTCAAAAAGCTGGTTGTTGGTCTTAGCATCATGCAAAATTTGGTTATGATATTTCAATTGCATAGGAAACAACTCTCCAAAATATGAGGTAGATTATTTTCAAAATAGCTAACAATCCGTCCTCTGGCTTGAATAATGGGAAGCATGGAATCTTTTCTGATTCCTCTAAGCTAGGTATATCTGTGCTTTTTGACTAGATAGAAGCAGCTAGCTAGCCATTTATAACCAGTGAGTGGTTGGCCAACTTCTCATCATTCATGGAGGGTTTTCTAGCTGTCACAAAAGAAGGAAGCTTTCTGCCAGATCCCTTTTTTCTGTGACTGTATCTAAGGACCAATCAAATATTCTAGCAAAGGAGGAAAGTGTTGTTTTATTTTATTTTATTTTTTAAAGGTGCTGGAAAAAAATCTAACAAAAGAGGAGAAAGATAGGTTTCAAAGTGAAACTGGGTTGGAAATAGAAAAAAAGGTTAAGTACCTGGGGGTAAATCTGACATCAAAAAATGTGAACCTATTTAAAGACAATTATGAAAAATGTTGGACAGAAGTTAAGAAAGATTTAGACATATGGTCTAGGCTGAAACTTTCCTTGTTAGGCCGAATTGCTGTTATCAAGATGAATGTATTGCCAAGAATGTTGTTTTTATTTCAGACGCTACAGATTCTAGACAAAATGGACTGTTTCAAGAGGTGGCAGAAAGATATATCTAAATTTGTCTGGCAGGGCAAAAAGCCCAGAATAAAATTTAAGATCTTAACCGATGCAAAAGATAGAGGGGGCTTTGCCCTGCCAGACTTAAGACTTTATTATGAATCAGCAGCCTTTTGCTGGTTGAAGCAATGGCTACTTCTTGAAGATACAGACATTCTTGATCTGGAAGGATATGACAATAGTTTTGGTTGGCATGCATATTTGTGGTATGACAAGGCAAAGGTGTATAAAAGTTTTAAGAACCATATTGTCAGGAAAGCATTGTATAATGTTTGGAATAGATATAAGGATTTACTGGAAAGTAAAACCCCTAGGTGGTTGTCACCAATGGAAGCGAAAGCAGTGAAAAAAATTAACATGGACTCTAATTGGCCTAAGTATTGTGAAATTTTAGAATATGATGGCGAAAGATTGAAGCTACAAAGTTTTGAGAAGCTAAAGCATAAAGTTCGAGATTGGTTACACTACCGTCAGATAAATGAGATGTTTAAGCAGGACAGGAAACTTGGTTTTCAGAAGGAGAGGTCAAAGTTAGAAACAGAACTGTTAGAATCCAATACTAAAAACTTATCTAAAATGTATAATTTGCTGCTGAAATGGAATACACAGGATGAAACAGTGAAATCAGCTATGATTAAATGGGCACAGGATATTGGTCATGACATTATGTTTGACGACTGGGAACAGTTATGGACCACCGGTGTTAAATTTACGGCATGTAATGCCCTGAAAGAGAATATAATGAAAATGATCTATAGGTGGTACATGACCCCAGTCAAAATTGCAAAGATTTACCATCTGCCCAATAACAAATGTTGGAAATGTAATGAGGCTGAAGGTACCTTTTACCATCTTTGGTGGACCTGCCCAAAGATTAAGGCCTACTGGGAAATGATCTATAATGAAATTAAGAAAGTCCTTAAGTGGACATTTGTAAAGAAACCGGAGGCTTTTCTCTTGGGCATGGTCGGCCAATTGGTATTAAAGAAGGATAAGACATTCTTTATGTATGCAACCACGGCAGCAAGAATCCTGTTGGCAAAGTATTGGAAGATGCAAGAATTACCTACTCTGGAAGAATGGCAATCGAAGGTGATGGAATATATGGGACTGGCAGAGATGACCGGCAGAATCCGTGACCAGAGGAAAGAGACAGTGGAAGAGGACTGGGGGAAATTTAAAACATATCTAAAAAATTACTGTAAAATTGTGGACTGATAAGATGTTAAGGGGTAGGAAACAAAGAACTACAGCTGTAAATCTTAAAATTCAAGGAAATTTAAAAGGGACTTAACTAAAGACTGATTGTTGAGTTGCTCGAAAAATGGTAAAACAAGGATGTGGCGAAGGGAAGGCATGGGGAAGTCAATTTTTGTTGTTTGTTTTTGATGTTTGTGTTTGTCTTGTATTGTCATTAATATGTGTAAAAACTAATAAAAATATTTTTTTAAAAAAAAGTGTTGTTTTATTTTATCCTGTATCACATTCACAAGGCACCTCACAAAAAAGGACATGCACCACCAAAGTACAATTAACAATAGAATCCAGATAAAAATATAATTAGAGAGATAAAGTTAGATAGGTATTGTTATTTCCTTTCATAGGGTCATGTCAGACAACCTGCTGTGTGATTTTTTATCTGTTAAGGGAGGAGGCCCCACCCATTTGCCACCTCACACCAAACCCCTTTGTTGTTGTTTAGTCGTTTAGTCGTGTCCGACTCTTCGTGACCCCATGGACCAGAGCACGTCAGGCACTTCTGTCTTCCATTGCCTCCCACAGTTAATCAAACTCATGCTGGTAGCTTCGAGAACACTATCCAACCATCTCATCCTCTGCCATCCCCTTCTCCTTGTGCCCATCTTTCCCAACATCAGGGTCTTTTCCAGGGAATCTTCTCTTCTCATGAGGTGGCCAAAGTATTGGAGTCTCAGCTTCAGGATCTGTCCTTCCAGTGAGCACTCAGGGCTGATTTCCTTAAGAATGGATAGGTTTTATCTTCTTGCCGTCCATGGGACTCTCAAACCCTTAATTACCCTTAATAGTTCATCACCCAGGCTATCAGCTCATAGGAAGCTAGCTGGGCTTGATTAGATGTTAGCACTTGATGGATCCAGAGATTAAAGGGGGTCTGGCACTCAGTTTATCATTGATTAAATTCTAACATTTTTGGATCCAGGGATTAATTGGAGCGCCCCAAACTCACAACACTATCTTAAACTCTTTCTGCGTGTAGAAGATATGTTGGCTTGTCTGCATTTAAGAGTTAAAGATCTGTGTGCACGGCAGCTTCTTAAAAATCATGTAAATAGCATCCAGCAGCTGCTGCATGAATTTTTTTTCCTCCGCAGGTCACTGTTAAAGGCATGTCTGCAATTTTCTCTTTCCTCCATCAGCTCCTAAGCACTTGCTAAGTATCTTCATTACTTTCCAACATCCCATGAAATAGAAAGACATTCCGTTAACTCAGCTAATCTCAGTGTTTGACTTACTTCTTAGATAGTTCAAAGCAACACAGAAGGCTGTTAAGTATCTATTGTTAATTAGCTGACTGCAGGAGGGAAAAAAATAAACCAAATGGACCTTTCTGTTGTTTAGCCCACAGAAACATTATCCTACAGTTGTCTTTCATTCACTGTGCTGCCTCTGCAGATGCAGTCAATTAACAAGCTCAAAATTGTACAGAAGTGCCAATAGCAGAGTTAGTACCGGCTCCTTGCTACAATACAATATGGCAATTTAGGGCTTTGGTCAAACATTGCTTGCAAAAACCAGGAGGAGTCTGGGGGTCTTTGAGCCAGGACCACGGACAGCTCCTTAACAGCAATTGTTTCCATTATTTGTAATGGAAGTGAACCAGAACAAACCAGATTTTCCTTCCTATTGCTTTGACAAGAAGAAATTTACTCTCTGTTCATGCCTAAGTTTTTTTTCCCCTATTGAAAAGGGAAGTCCTTATTTAATAGGGCCAATGTTAAACAAAGGTGGCCCATCATCCCAGCACAGTACAGGTACCCAAGGTTGAAGAGAACTCCTTTCTAGGGTTCATTCTGAATAGGACTCAAGGAAGAAGCCACTGATAACAAGAAAACAAACAGCACATCACCTTCACTGTAGTAATGAGGGGACAGGGTTAGTGAAGTAACTGTCTGCATTCAAGGCCTCTACTTATTTGGGGAGCAAATATTTCACAAACTCCTTTCCCTTTGCAAAGTGTGCCCATGTGAAATTTAATTGATTATTCAAGGGAGCTTTAATAAATGAGTAGATTGTACACAGCCCAGCCCCCTCCCATCATGTTCTCCACCCAACAGGGGCACACAAAAATAGTCTCTCCACAGTACTCCCTAGGCAAATGGTGGCAGCAATCCTATACCTTTAGGTAGTAATGCTTTATCACACAACCAAATCCCAATGGCTATGTGACATCTCCACTGTTGACACTACGGCATCAGTTTATTTCAGCTGTGAACACCATAAACAAGTACAATACAAGGTAAGGAATTGAGAAGATTCAGTAAACATTTTTGTGCCCCCAAAAACAATTTCCCCAAGATAATCTATAATGAAGCCTTGATGAACCATCTCAACTTTGCTCTGTGTGTTCTGCTGCTTCTAGAAGAGCCTATAGCCCTCTTCAGGGTTACACTGTGAGCACATGAAAGCCCCACCCCAAAGTCCCCATCCTTCCTGAGACCTTCCCACGCTAATCAAGAAGCTCAGAATGGGGATTGTAAGCAATTTTGGTTGATTGTGCATATAATCCTCTCTGCAGTTGGGAACCCTGCATCATCAAATTCAGCTTTTAATACATAGTTATAAGATGGCTGTGATAGAAGGAATCATGGTTCACTAACAAGTGATGGGTATGAAAGAAACGATGAGGTCTTTCCTTGTGATAACATTTCATCCATGGTGAGTAAATTGAAAAAGCAAGAGGTGCATGCAAACATTTCAAATGTAAGAAATATTCTGCCTGACTAGAGATCTGTGCTTTTTCCACCATGCAGTGAGATGCAAATTAAGGCTCAGTAGCAGATACTGAATACTCAGCTTTTCTCTTTTCTGCATAAAAAATGGATTGCATTTTGGCTGTGGTTTAGTAGATTTGCATATTTCAGCTTCCATGATTGTTCACTAGAGTTTTACAATGTCATTTCTCCTCCATGCCCGCTGTTGGCTTTAGCGCTAGGCAAAGACTATCATGTTGAAAATCTGTTCCTTCCTTGATGTAGCTGCCAAATGGGCCCTTAGTTCATTGAAAATCAAATTGTGCGGTGTTTTCTTTGTGGCACTGCTGTGGCCGTGCTATCATCCCATATTTATAGTGCTTCCTGTATTATTGCTCCCTGTTTTCAATTGCACAGATGCTATGAATATCTGTTTTTATTTTGTCTCGGCTCCACAAGCAACCGAGAAAGTGTTTGCTTCCTGTTGCTTATAAATTTGAGGATAGTGACAGAAAAGTGTGTGTGTATGTGTGTGTATATATATATATATATATTGGTCAAGCTGAAGCATATCTTATCATGGACAGATCATAGCTGTCAACTTTTCCCTTTTCTTGCGAGGAATCCTATTCGGAATAAGGGAATTTCCCTTTTAAAAAAGGGAAACGTTGACAGCTATGCGACAGATTGATCTTCGTCATCTAACTTTATTAACATTTGGACAACTCCCAGCACCAAAGAACCTAACATAGGCAATATACCGAAAACACATTGCAAGGGGGAAATGTAGATCTGCTATAGGCATACATGAACACGTTCTCTTAATGCTAACTGCATTACCCCCCATCCCCAACCCTATCCCCCCTTCACCCATTGTGCTATATTTTTTATTGCTCATCTTTATTGCATTTTATATGAAATCTATTATTAAACTCATCCTAGAAATGGCATGGACTGAAGCTGTGTGATACTGAGGGCTGATACTGTATAAACATTGAGTGGTACAGGCAAATTAGTAGACTTACTCAGTTATAGTGAAAGAGTAAGTAAAATTTGCATGTGGTTCTTAGGAAGAGAGAAAGCACATTTTGATTGTGGCAAAATTTGCAGAGGTAAAGGGTGGGTGAGGATTTTTTTAAATACAGTATATAAAGTGCTGCTTTGGCTGCTGTATTTATATTAATACACTGGATGATATGCTACTAAGTTTTACTCAGACCAGACTAGACCCATTAAAATTAATGGAGCTGATTTAGGGAGCAATCCTATACACAAGAAGCTGGCATAAATTAAGACAGCATAAAGTTACACCAGATCCAAACCCCACTAAGGAGCAAACATACCGCCTGCTGAGAAGCCCAAGGGGAAATAAATCTTGAAAATAGAGTTTGGCTTACACTACCACTTTTTCCAGATCACATGACTAAGTTGAACTGAGTTAGGATCCAGCTTCAGTTCCCCCTGCCCAGGTCCAGTCCCTGCCACATCCCTAGAATGGCCCTTTTCAGTGAATTACACTGCCCTCTGAACTCTGCCTCAGCAAGTTAGACCAGCATATCTTTGGCTAAGTCAGAGTTGGGAACTTAATGCCTGCAGGACCAGGAACCTCCAGAATCTTCCAGAGGTCCATTATGATCCTAAGCTGCTCTTCCTGGCAGAGTTTGCCGTAGGACTGCCCCCTTAATCACATTCATTCATTTCAATGAGTCTACTCTGAATTAAATATAGTCGAATACCACCCTGTCTTTCTTCTTAAAGTTTTGTTTTTCTACATTATTTTAAGATCATGAGTTCTGAGGTATTCAATTATTAGCCAGTGGTCCTGGACTTGTTGTAAATGGTCTTGAGGCCTCTTTGAAGGCATGCAGAAAGTAAATAAATGACCAAAATAGATTTGTGATCCTTCAGGGAAAGCTTCAATGTACTGCTCAATGATAAAATGGAAAATATATTCTGGTTGTGCTGCTGAGTCTAAACAGGACTCCATCTTTTAAACTATTCCTCTCTGTTTAACTTTCCTCTTTAACTAATCAGCATTTGGAAGCAGCTTGAAATGCACACTGAAGAACGGAACAAAGGTCTCTTCCAGAGATGACCTGCATATTGAGCCTTTATCCTGATTATATGAGGTTTCTGGGGAGCTTATACATGTATTCTGATTTGCTTACAGGCTGATTATACATCATTGCATTAAAAATAAGTTTAAAAAATCTCACACTTTTCGGTGTATTTCCCCATCATTTTCCTCACTGCAAAAGGTCTGAAATGGGTTTTTTGGGGAGGGGAGAAAGTTTTTAGCATAAGGGTGCCAAATCCAGTTAAATTGCACAATCTGAATTAGCCAGTTTGCAATTGAATCCTACTTGCACAACAGCAACACTTTGGAAGTGGTCAATGGTGCCTTTGTAAAAAGGGGGCTAAGGGAAAACTGCAGTAGCAGTTGTGTGTGATGCTCCACTTCCTAGTTAGTGAAAACTCTGCCTGCTATCCCCTGAAAATGCTATCCACATATTTACCTGCACATTTTCAAAGTCTGTTCTGTAAGTAACCATGAGACCCAAGAAGAAGAGGAGGAGGAGGAGGAGGAGGAGGAGGAGAAGGAGGAGGAGGAGGAGTTTGGATTTGATATCCTGCTTTATCACTACCCTAAGGAGTCTCAAAGCAAAACACTCTGTGAGGTGAGTGGGGCTGAGAGACTTCAGAGAAGTGTGACTGGCCCAAGGTCACCCAGCAGCTGCATGTGGAGGAGCAGGGAAGCGAACCCGGTTCACCAGATTACAAGTCTACCGCTCTTAACCACTACATCATGCTGACTCTCCCTAGGAGTGTGCATTTATTTAAGACAAGACATGAGATTCCTAGAATGCCAATTGGACACCAGTTTTTTTTAGTATGAGAGGAAATGGAGATTTGGCTCAAGGATGGTCTACTGTTAATAGTTCTCACTATTACATATAATAAAAGTGAATCAAACACATTATAGCAACCCGATACCACATTAAAATAAATTTAGCTACAGGACAAAACAACTTTATAGCATCAACTAACAGAACCCAGGAAGGAGACTCCCATAATCCAGCTTGGACCAATGGTCAATCTAGCTCAGCACAAGTCTTCACCAAAGAGATGTGCATTGGGCATGCAAAGCCTTTAAAATAGCAATTCTTCCATTATTATGCATAGCAGGTCTATGAAAAGGGATGGGTTTGTTTCAGTCAGACAAGCCATGTGGGAGGAACACAGGAGAGGACAAACATGAAAATGGGCTATTTCAAAGTAGGGGTAGCAGACATTTTCCTTCTCATGTGATGTAATTTAAGTGGTCAAATGCAAAACTAGGACAGCAGAGACCAATGTTCAAATTTCCATTCAGTAAAGGATGCTTCAGGAATTCATTCTTTCCTAATTCCACTGTGAACTGACTTGAAAGTTTTGAGAGAAAATACATTTTTTTAAAAAAAATGTAAGCACATGTTTGCATGCAAATTTCCTTGCTGACTTTTTTGGCAGATTAATTTAGAAATTTTGATGCAACAGCCTTATGAGTGAACATCACATTAAGTAGATATAGACTGATTTATCCACCCCTAAACTCAGACACAGGGACGCGGGTGGCACTGTGGGCTAAAGCCTCAGCGCCTAGGGCTTGCCGATCGAAAGGTCGGTGGTTCGAATCCCCGCAGCAGGGTGCGCTCCCGTTGCTCGGTCCCAGCGCCTGCCAACCTAGCAGTTCGAAAGCACCCCCAGGTGCAAGTAGATAAATAGGGACCGCTTACTGACGGGAAGGTAAACGGCGTTTCCGTGTGCTGCGCTGGCTCACCAGATGCAGCTTTGTCACACTGGCCACGTGACCCGGAAGTGTCTCTGGACAGCGCTGGCCCCTGGCCTCTTAAGTGAGATGGGCGCACAACCCCAGAGTCTGTCAAGACTGGCCCGTACGGGCAGGGGTACCTTTACCTTTACCTTTTTAAACTCAGACACGAACAGCAAAAACCTCATCAAACTGTTCTGAGAATAAAGGGGTGGAGGCGAAACGATGCATGGCACCTTGAGATGATGAGGAGGAAGATGATGATTTAGAGGAAGGAAATGTGCACTGCTCTTTGATCATGAAAATGTATTCTCATTTCTTCCAGTATCAAAGCAGGCTATGTTACAACTCTTTGAACAGAATGCATACAAAGCAGAGACAATTATCAATGGGAAGTCTTTATTGCATGCTCTTTCCAGATGATGAAAGCAGCAAAGCAACAAAGCTTTTAAATGGAGATATATCTGAATGTGAATGCAATTAAGCAATATTAGTTATTCTTCCCTCCCTGCCTTCCAGAAGGAATATATAACACCTTTTTTCTGGATAGCAATTGCCAGTAGTTGTTTTATACGCTGTTATGGTTTTGTTTCTTTATCATGTTGTTGGTGTAAATGGATTTTGTTTGTATTATTCAAATTGCTTGGGATATGTCTTCTTACCTTTTATGTAAGCCACTTTGTGTGTGGCAAAAGCAACAGTAAATTGGTTTAAATTAATAAGCAAATGTTTGACTACTTGCCTAATCATTCCCACACTGCCTAATTTTGCTAGCCTACTAACTAATCTGCATGCATTTTTGCATTTCTCTCTTGTATATTTATGTTGTGAACAGCCCTGAGAGCTACGGATAAAGGGTTGTTTACATCTGGGAGCAGATGAAGGCATACAGTTGTGCTGCTGCAGATGCACTATGGCCTTTCTTCTCTCTGGTATAAGATTTTATTAAATAAATTAAGTATGAATGTAGGTAGTTTACTTTGTTTGTTTGTTTGTTTGTTTGTTTGTTTGTTTGTTACAGAAGAGGGGCTCCCCCCCTCCACACACACACTTCTATTGCCAACTGTGTCTACACACCAACGCTTCTGCCAATACCATTCCTTCACCCCTGGCCAACCCCTCCTTTTTTTACATCTTTTCTCTCTTTACTCCTCACCCAACCCTCAACTATCTCCACAGCACTCCCAGGCCTCCCCACCTCCCACAACTTGCCCTTCTCTTTCCCCTTCCCCTCATATCCCACCCCTCTCATTTCTCTCACAGAAGGCCCCATCTCCCAACTCCTTCCAAAGGTGAGAGGCTCTTCAGAGAGCAGTTTGGCAAATCACTCTCTGAAGCATCTCATTCCCTCCATTAAACCTTGCTGCAGCCACCTTTAATGGAGAGGGGAGGCACTTCAGAAAGAGGTTTGTCCTCCCTACTTCATTACAGGTCACCTGGGCTGCCTGTCACCCATACTGCTTGCTCACTCACCTGTCTGCCTCTCTCCCATTCTGTAAGCATGCTGGAATTGGCATTATTGAACACCATCCTGACCACAGCTTTACTTTTTATGCATATAGGAAGAAGGAAGGGGGCTGCGTAAGAATCTAGATCAGATTTGGGGGAAACTGTGGTGCTCCAGATATTGATAGACCCCAACTTTCATCAGGCCCTTTCAGCATGGCCAGTGATAAGGAATATTGGGAATTGTAGTCCAGTAACATCTGGAGAGACACAGATACCCTGCTTTTCACAAGCTAAATCAAAGCAAATTCTTGACAGTTCCAACAAGATAGAAATTCCACCTAACATGAAATTTTGTGGGAAAGCATGAATGAAATCAAAATGAGTTTCAGTAAGTAAGGTTTTTTTTAAAAAAAAAGTTTTAAAATATAACAAAAACAGAGGTATCCACACATTCTTAAGTTGTTAAAAAGGGTTGTCTCAAGGAAATATTACAGGAAATTTGGAGGTTCCAACTCCTGTGAAATCTGTGTGACATACTGAAGAAGAAAAATGTTTAATAGTTTAGCAGCTTTTCAGGAGAGTTTCCCATATCCTAATGTGGGGTTTGTTTTTTTACTTATATAGTAAATACAATGTGGCAATCTTAGAAGTCCTTTCTGGCCTCTGCATCTTTCAAGCTAGGTCAAAGCAAAATTATGTATCCCCAGCATTTCCATTTGTCCTACTGACTCATCACCACACGCAAAAAAAGGATAACATTTTATAATTTAAGATTCATCAATAATAACAAGAATAATAATAAAGTTTCCCTTCAATGATAGGTCAACACTGTATAACAAAACTGAAATCTCACCTAATTACTTCATTAGCATATCTGCCTCTGCTTTTGAAGGACTTTGACAACAAATGGGCAACAAGTTCTGAAATTTCATCCATAACTTTGCTACTGAAAGTTATTTCAAAAAGCATGGTCAAAAGGACACAAGACTGCAGAATTGTCAAATTTCCTGTTTTGTTTTTTAAAGAAAATGTTTTTTTAAAAAAATCATACCAAGTGACAGAAAAATTTCCGGCCACGACAATCTCTACATTAGTCAGCATGCAATTTTATGTGTTTTCAAGCAATAGAGGCTTGTGGGAAACCTCAACTTCCTAAAGCAGTGGTTCCCAATCAGGATTCCAGTGAGCAATGGAGTCAATGAGCAATAGAGGGTAAATCCAGTTGTTGGGTTCTGTACTCCCTACAATGTAGAGATAGCTTTGAACTAGAAACATTTCTGAAAGTAAACATTTCCAATATTTCCATTGTATTTCATTTTTTTTAAAAAAAAACCTGATTCACTGTAGACTCATTAAGTTCTATTTAAGTGTCACAACTGATTACTCTTCTGCTAGGACTTCTTCCTTTCTCTTATAAGTATGATAATAATCCAGAATGTTCCTTGGGGGCTAGTTACAGGCAATTGCAATTATTTTCCTGAGCTTTGTGTAGAAATGACAACTCTGCACACCCATTAGTTTATATATCTGTATATAAGCTATTAAGGTAGCTATTTAAAATGTTTTCCAGGTTTTATGTGTTTGGCTTTTCTCCTGGGTTTGTGCAAAAACAGCGTGTGACAACAAGTCAGAGAACATATTTTCTCAGTGTGCCAACATTGTATTTTTTGGTACCATTCTGCACCCTGCTGCTTTGATGCATTCATCTCATACATTCAAATGAATAATTAATTGAAATGGAATGCGTGGTCCTCGAAGGCCAGGAGCTTATATTAGACACCCTGCTTGCAGATGACTCACATCAACAGGAAAAGAAGAGGGGAAAGCTGGTGGTCAGGCAAAAAAAGGATGTAATAAATGCACCCCAGTTAAAGGCTGGAAAACACATTGCAAGGTATTAAAGCAAGGATAAAGGAAACCATCAACAGTGAGACCTGCTGGAGTGCAAGGCAGCTGAGCAAGAATGTCAGGTTTTGCTGCCAGGCCTGGAGATATCTAATGGAGTATTTGTGTCATGGCAGCTTCACCAAACTGCTAACATTCTTTTGACATCAGAGAGCTTTCTAAGTCTTCAGCAGATCTGAAAATATGTTGCCTCCTCACTTTTTCAGCCAATAATATGCTTCAACAACAAGAAGTTGCAAACAAAGGGGGAAAACAACCATCACTCACAAAATACCCACATATTCAGCATATAAGAATAAATATTAGTTAAAACTTTTTTTATAACCACAGGTTTTTCTTTTGCATGCTGTGTGTGTGCCAGAGAGAGAAACCCACCCCACGACCTGATACAGAGATCAGGGGCATAGAGTGAGGTTCTTTTGCCTACTGGTATGTTGAATATTGTTTTTTATTTTTTCCTTGTTATATGAATTTTTATATGGCAGCACAGATGTAGACTGCGCAGTACAAAGATGCTACCGTATATAGCAAACTCTGAAGAAGCCATTTAATGAAGTGCAATTAGATGCCACATTAAAAGTGCATTTGTTCAACCCTTTTGTTAAACGTTGACAGGAGTGGGCAGTGGGGAAGAGTCTCACAATACTTCAGAAGGACATAATTACAAAAATTTCTGTGACTCAGTCTCAAAAGAACTTGAAACAAAATGAGTAACCTGATGATTCACATTCGTAATGGCAAGGGAATTACAAGAGAGAAAACACTGGTGAAGCACTACAACCTTTCTGCCCTTTGAAAATAAGCAGAGAACTTTAAAAATCAATATAGCATTTTACAGGGACCTGCAGCAAGAGGATTTTGAATGGGAGCCATGTCAGGAAATAGCCACGATACAAGTTAAGTATTAGAAAGACTCAGCTACCAAAGGGGGAAAGCAGTCTTCCTAGAAATAACAAGCTAAACAGGAATAGCTGAAGATATAACAGCATGAACAGCTGACCTTGGGGAAAGAATAAATAAAAGGCATTAGTAATCATTGTAAGTTTGTATCCTATCAACCTGTAGTAGAAAAATAACCTGTAGTAGAGACCACTTAACCATGCAGACTATGCAGTGGTCCATTAAGACAACTGGCTACTCCTGAAATATATGAAGAGACATGAATGTGATTATATGCATAGTTCCTGAATAAATTAGTGAGGCTGGATTTGATAAAACTGAGAGTGAATTCAAACAAGACAGACTCTGGGGGTTTATGATTCTTTGCTTTGTACAACCTACTCTAGACAGAGTTGCATTCCCCCTGAAGGAGCAGGGGTATAATTTGGGGATACCTTTTGATCCATCTTCATCATGTGGCATCTTCATCATGTGCCTTTGATCATAGCACACAATCAGAAGCTATGACAATTCCTGGAGAGAAATAGCCATGGTACAAAGTGTCGTTTAAAAAGAAAAAGGCACCAATGGCTCATCTACACACCAGAGTCCTCTTGGTAATCAAGTCCTGAGCCATGTAGTCCTGTTATTCTATGAACTGGCAAATAAATTATTTCATTTTCATTTCTAAAATAAGGTGTGTGTGTGGGTGTGTGGGTGTGTGTAACACCTCCTCTATATAACACAACAAAAAAATTATATTTGACTAACAAACTGTCCTCACTCCAGGAGTGTAGGAATTGTTTTGGTCATCCTGACTCTGGTTCCTGTTAACTGCAATGGGAAAAAACATTGCCATGGCAACAAAACCTCTTAAGATGTACACTTCCCGAACTCCTTATTTAGATTTTCTCTCCATATTTGTTCTTTGTCCAAAACTATTTCATGTAGGAGGCAATGAGAGAACTCCACTCCCCCTGTAATACATGTCAACATTTTTTTCTAAACTTAGAAGGCTAACCTTTCTTCTCAAATGTAATTATTTCTCTTCTGGAAGATGCAGTATGTGACAGCCAATCCTCCTTTTTTATTCTAAATGTCTGGCAAAACTGTTATATAGTACACAAAGTCCATGGAGCATGTTCGCCTTTTGTTGGACCTTCTATAAACATCTTGTTTGCTGTCACCATTAGGCTAAAAGCCAAATGAAAACAGCAATGACTGCAGTATCCTGCGATATTGGAAAGTCACATTTCTACAGGCAATCATCAACTTTGTATCTGCAAAAGCACTCTCTCTCTCTCTTTTTTTAACATGTCTTGTGATCTGGAGAGTTTACAGCTTCCCAAATCAGAGAGAAAAAAATCCTTACCAGAAAAATAGGGTTGAATGAAATATTATGCCTCTGATGGAATGGTCTCCCCACATCACAGAGGGTTGTGCATGTGTCACTGTGCACAGGGACACTTGTCTAACAAACCGTTTGTATCGCCATTCCTGGATATACCATTCCTGGATGTTGCTGGATTCACCATTGCTGGATGTAGAGAAGGTAGGGCTAGAATTCAGTCCCCGAAATCCCAACTTACAACAGTGGACCTTTCACCTTCCAAGTGTTGCTGAACTTCAACTCCCATCATACCCAGGAAGCATGGCCAATGGCCAGGGATGATGGGAATAGTAATCCAACAACATATGGAAGGCCAAACACATCCGATGTGTTGGGCAATATTGTGTTACATGCGTGGTTTCTAATAGGTCAAGGGTAGCCAATGTGGTGCCTTCTAAATATTGTTGGACTCCAACTCCCATCAACCCTCGCCAGCATGGCCAATGGTAAGTGAGGATGGAAGTGGCTACATTGGCTACAGCCGCAATAAAGTAAAGAAAAAAGGAATGGAATGGAGGAATGCTGTGTGTGGACTACCTTTGCTGATACTTCAGACAGCATCACTTCAACAGAGATCTCATGAAAACAGCAAATGCAGGTACTGGACTGCCAAGGACTCATACTAGGTCTCTAATGTGTGACTGGCCATTCCAGCAAACTTTTCCTTAAAGATTGCACCCATCAACTTTGTTTTCCCCCTCTGGAACAACAGTTCAATTTTAGGAACAATGGTTAGATAAATGGATAAATTGGTTGGATGAGCCTTGAAAGAGTTAATGCAAATTAAGTCATTTGATAGTCTGCTTACTTCATGGTAAACAAACACTATTTCCCGCTGCCCCCACCTCTAATTACAAAACACCCTCCCTCAAATAGCTCACAATTATTAAATATGGTTCTCTGTCATTAGCAGTAATAAAACCAAACCTTCAACATTTAATTACAATTTGCTTCGGTGACTAATTACTAATGCTACAGTTATAAATTGTTAAACACTGGAAATGTGCTATCTTTATAAAAGAGAGATGTGCAGCCCAGCCCAGTCTGTTTTAACTCTGCAGGATGTCCCAATGTGCTCAGTGGGATCCATTTCTTATTAAGTGTGCTCAGGGTAGCAGCCTGGGGGGGGGGGGGGAGATGAAAACATAGTCTGTTTCTGGAACTTATCCATACCTAGTCCATGAATCAGGCCATGCTGTTTCAGAAGATGCTGTTTGCATTTATTCTCATTTAGCATAACCCCACCTCACAAAATAAATTTGCTGAAAGTTTCATCGTGGTCCTAAGAGAGATTGGCAGTACTCTGTATGTCAGTGTAAGAACTTCACAGGAAGTTTCATCGTGGTCCTAAGAGAGATTGGCAGTACTCTGTATGTCAGTGTAAGAACTTCACAGGAAGCTTCATTTGCATTCAGCATCCATCTAGTCCAACATGCTAAGCCAACGGCCTCGGCCCAGTATACCTGAAGAAGCCTCTCCACCCACATTGTTCAGCCCAGACACTGAGGTCCACTTCTGAGGGCCTTCTGGCGATTCCCTCACTGCGAGAAGTGAGGCTACAAGGAACCAGGCAGAGGGCCTTCTCAGTAGTGGCGCCCGCCCTGTGGAACGCCCTCCCATCAGATGTCAAAGAAATATACAACTATCTGATTTTAGAAGACATCTGAAGGCAGCCCTGTTTAGGGAAATTTTTAATGTTTTATGTTTTATTGTGTTTTTAATATTCTGTTGGAATTCACCCAGAGTGGCGCCCTATACCCGAAGGTCTCAGGGCAGTTCACATAAAATATCAAATACATAAAATCAAAACAACAACAACAACCCAATAAACCCTCCCCCCAAAAAGCCAGCATTTTAAAAAGGGTATAGGATGTAGATCAAGTCAGGCAAAGGCCTGGTTAAAAAGGAATGTTTTTGCCTAGTGCCTAAAGGTGTATAGTGAAGGCACTGGGGAGAGCAAACTTTATTTGCCTTGCACAGAATTACTCAAATACAGTGGTGGAGCTTCATGCTCCAGCACTGGGGGGGGGGAGCAGAGAGCAGGTGGGGGTGGGGCTGGCGCACGTCCCGGGGGCATGGTGCACCACCCGCAGGGGCGTGGCACACATCCTGGGGGCATGACACACGTCCTGCAGGGGGGTGCACTCCCCCCGAATTCCTCTTCCTCTGCCAGTGCTCAGATATATAGATTTCACATAGCTCTTTCCTCTTTGCCTCTCTTCATTGACTTGGTCTTCATTGACAGTGCAAACCCTGGCATAAGGAGGACATGTGTGAGCAGTTTTAAAGGACTGGCCTGCCAATTGATGCATTATCAATTATTCCATGAAATCATTCATCACACCAGCTTCTAGGCTGACCATCAGTTTGCATAATGTTCCCAGACTCTGGCAAGAACCCTAGCTAAGAATAATCTATTTTAATACAAAACAATCACCATTTTATTTTTATAAATGTGTTATAAATAATTAGGGCAGTCTGTAAAGAACCAATAAACAAATAGTTGGGCATTTTAATGTAACAACTTGGAAGCTGAATGAACAATGCGAGGGAGGGGGGACAATGGCTCAGAAGAACAAAGCAAGTTTGCATTTTCTGAAACACTCTGTCATAGGAAAAGAGGAGGAAAATGGAGCCAGAACATTGTGAAAGGTATACCATCCTTTTGCCTTTGTTTGTCCAAGATTATAGAATCATAAAATTTTAGGGTAGATTTTTCTTTCTTTCGTAACAGGTGTACTTTTCAGAGTTCCTTCTATTTAGCTAGGGTTGAATATACACAGAGATGATTTATATGTCATTAATCTGTTACGATGGTACCATACAGCAGGTGATCACATCTTTGAATGTTGCTTCACACCAAAATGGGGGGGACCCCACATATCAGGGAGAGGGATTCACCATCTAGCCTTTGCCTGTTTTTTTGTGCTTGGGGAATTGTCATTGGTATATGTGTTATGCTCAGTGGTGGACTTTGGGATTTAAAATTTCAGGGGCACCCTGTAGCACCCCAATCCCCCTCCCTCCTCCCGGCCTGTTGCCTTCCATTGTTGCAGCACCTTCTGTGGCACCCTCTCAGGTCAGCACCCAGTGTAGGTGAACCAATCGCAATTTCCTAAATCCACCTCTGTTATGTTTGCACACAGAAGCATTCAAAATACAATTTTTTATTTGCAGTCTGAGACTGGTGAAAGAAAATGCTTTGCCTCTCCTTAGTTTTGCATCTTTTACTTCTGGTGAAGACATTGTTGTATTAGAATTCCAACTAATTAATACCACCCTAGGCAGCACACACACTTAAGTCTCAATAACATTAATGGGGATTTTAAGCCCATAGCCACGGTCTGGACTCCAGCCTTAATTATTCAATTCTACTATGCAGTACTCTAATCTACTACCCTACATCCTTAAAAATGGAGCTTGGACAGTTAGTAGAAATTAATGTTGCTACCTGTAATGGAAAGGCAAACTTCTGTGCAGAATATGTTTGGGTTAAACCAGTCTGTATTGTTTAAATATCTCTGATGCCTTAAAGGAAGGTATGATTCTTCATGCTCCATTCACATGCAGACCCAGCCAAAAAAAAGTATTCTCCCTGTACTGTATTCTGGCAGGGCCATGCTTTTTCAGTCAAGATGAAAATTAATTCTTTGAAAAGTAGCCTTCTGGACCAGTGGGTTTTCTCTTGCTGTGCTTGATAGGTCTGTAATGTCTGCCTTCCTTTAAATGCTTTATGGCCAATCAGCCGTAAGTATTGATTTATTGTTGTTAAGTTGTCTTCAAAATAACTGCAGCAGGGCAGAAATACCATTTTCACAGCAGGCCATATTCTTTGATTAATGAGTCATCAACTTCTTTTCATTCTGTATAATAAGAAATCTTACTAAATAATAATTACCTTTGTCCTAATGGGGGAACTTGTAGACTGGGGGAGACTAATAATAATAATAATAATAATAATAATAATAATAATATGGTGTTTTTTTCTTCCCCAGTAGCCCCACTCCTTTCGGTCTTGCCTTCTGGTCCCAGCCCTTTTGGCCTTCAGAAGGTCACCAGAGTATAAATCCGCTTCTCAGGCTTAAAAAGGTTCCCCACCCTGTACCGGGGAAGGTGGTCATTGCCGAAACACTCACACACACCTTTCACCCATCCAAATGGTGCATAGTGCTATGTCTATGCTCTGGTAACCTCCAAGTTTGATTACTGAAATGCTTTATACATAGGGCTGCCTCTGAAGATGGTTCAGAAACTTAAGCTGGTGCAGAATCTGGCAACCAGGTTGCTCACTGGGGCAAGATGGCTTGAGCATAATTCATCAATCCTGGCCAATTGCACTAGCTGCCAATTAGATTCTGGGCCCAATTCAAAGTGCTGGCTTTGACCTATAAAGCCTTAAACAGCTCAGGACCACAATACATCAAGGATTTCCACTCTCCATATGAATCTACCCAGACCCTGAGGTCATCATCTGAGGCCCTTCTTCATGTGCCTGCTCCATGAGAGGCCAAGAGGATAGCAATAGAAGAACAAGCCTTTTCTGCAGTAGCTCCCATTTGTGGAATGCTCTTCCCAGGGAGGTTCGGCTAGCATCTTTATTATACACTTTAGGCACCAGTCACAAACATTCCTCTTCAACCAGGCCTTTTGCTAACTAATATCCTATAACCATTCAAATGTGCTTGTGGGAGAGGTGGGGTTTCCCCCCCTCTTGTATACCACCCTGAGATCTACCAGAATAGGGCAGTATACAAATAATAATAATAATAATAATAATAATAATAATAATAATAATAGCAGCAACAACAATAATAGTCCTAGTCAGATATTCCAAATACTATACTAGAGTAGTCCCAGAATCATAACTTACTTTAGTCAGGTGTATACCTTAAAATATATACTGCACTTGATTTTCATTCCCATCAAAAGAAAGTTCACCTCCTCTCTTTAATAATCATACTGATATGTCGACAGCTGAGGCAAAGTATCCAAATTGTACTTTCCACACAGCACATTAGGAAAAAAACAGCCAACCATTTTAATCACACAATGGCACTCACTTTGTCTTGAGACAGTTATCTCCTCAACCTCATGACAGAGACACAGATTCAGTGTCACACCCACACCCCACACACCAATTCAACCTTGATCAGCTCAGACCAGGAAATCTTGCAGCACTTCCAGAAGATAATGACCTCTGGCATCTGATCAGTGACTCTGATGTTGCAAGCCAAACTGTCCTTGTGGGTGGCACCGGGTGCCAAATTTATAATGAGGCTAGACAACGCAGGATAGATGAAATTTGGAACCAAGAGTAACACAGCTCATGATTAGGGGTGTGGGAAGGAATATGACTTGTAAGTCACATTCACTATAAAGTGGTTTAAGAGAATAATAGTTTTACCAAATTAAAACATGAAACATGCAAGAGCTTCCAACTTCGGCTAGTCAAGTGCTTCTGGGAGATCCACATATGTCATATGGGATAACAGCAACCAACCTCATCAACTGTTTGCTTTCCAGCAACTGTGTTTTAGTCGCATAACACCTTGGAGGCCTATTTAGCGTTCTTGGCTAATAACCATTTGTAAACCTATACCAACCATAAGATTTGTCTGCTTCAGGGGTAGCCAGTCTGCTACCCAAATCTGCTTCCTTATTGAAGCAGTCAAAGTCGGGGGTTATTGCCACTCCTGGCAGAAAAAACTGACAGTTGTGTGAAAAAGCATTTTCTTACATCTATCCTGAATGTATCACCCCTCTATTTTATGGGGCAAGACTGTAAATGTGTCAAGTGTGCACACAAAGACACATCACCCATTTCCTAGAACACAACTCATCTATTACAGTTTAGGACAATGCTGTGCTAAAAGGTCTATTTTCATGGTGTGGAAACAACAACAACAACAGTTGGGAAATTTGTTGTAGTCTTGGGATAGAAACCAGAATTCTTAGAGATACTGCTGAACTTTTTATTGAGATTTCATAAGCAAAATATAGTGGTGTGATGTGTCGCTGTGCCTTGATGTTAACCAGAAGGTTGGTGGTTTAAACCCACCAGGGACAGCTGTGGGCAGGATTCCTACATTCAAGGGGCTTGGGCTAGATCACTTCCAAATCTCAAATTCTGTGATTCTATGAAATACAGTTATCAGTAATAAACAGAATCTTTCTTTCCTTATATACAAACAACTGAAGGTGATAAAATTGTTTTTTGCTTGTCCAAAATGATATTTTCCAGGGTTTCCTTTATGTGCACACTATTATATGTAGAAATGTATCATATATTGTGTTATCCTTCATGTGTTACTCAGAAATAAATTTCAATGATTTCAATAGGACTTAAACCCACATAAGACTGTGATCTGAATGGGAGAGAGACCTGGGACATACAATCAAACCCAATATTTGGAATGAATTATGGACTAAAAATATAAAATTCACGGCTTGTTTCCTTATAAGGGAAAATCTTATGAAAATGTACTACAGGTGGTACCTGACCCCTGTAAAACTTGCAAAAATAAATAAATCAAACAATAACAAGTGCTGGTGATGTAAGGAACAGATAGGAACATACTGCCATATGTGGTGGTCCTGTCTAGAGATACAAAGATTTTGGAATATGATTTATGAAGAGATAAAGAGATTGATAAAAACTACATTTAGCAAGAAACTGGAAGAATTTTTACTAGGAATGGTTTCAGATAATATTCCCAAAAATAAAACTAGGCTATTTATGTATGCAACGTCAGCAGCAAGGGTTATAGTGGCAAAACACTGGAAAGATAAAAATACACCCACTAAAGAAGAATGGGTAGTCAAATTGTGCGAGTACTTGGAGCTCGCAAAGCTGACAAATGCAATAAGAGATAAACCTTTAAAAATGGTGAAAGAAGAATGGGAATGTTTAAATAATTATTTAGGGGACAAGGGCTCAACAAGAAAGACCTGGTTATGTTTAGAATGATACCGCATAGAGAAATGCTCCTTGATACCAAGATGAGGGATTCCTTTGGAATGCAGATAGAGAGAATTGATAAGAATAATGATCTGTTGTGAGCTTGACGGAAGTGTACAACAGATGAGCTTTCCTGCTTTGGCTCAGCTTCCTTTTTTTCTCTTTTTCTCTTTTCTTTTATCTTTCCCATAGTTGCTTATGTTCTGTGTTATGTACTTCGATATATTTTGTAGTTTTTTTTAGTTTTTTTCATTACTATAAAGAAATTTTCCTTTGTAATTTTGGTTGTCTATATTTATATTTACTTGTTTAAAGCAAAATAAAAGTTTATTTTTAAAAAAAAAATGTAATCTGACTCCTCGAGTCATTGATTCTGTTTCAAGAATGCTTGGAGCTGGTTGAAATTATGCATTTTCTTAATGATTGGATTATAAAATAGTTTATAGTGAGCTAATGCAAATGAGTTCGTTTAATCTGAAATCTGAACTCATATTTTCATGTATTTTTTCCTCTTTTTTATTGATGAACAAATTTGTATTATGAAGTTTAGTATGATAGTTATGGATTTATGGGATTGGTGTGATTTGATTGTTTCAAAGTAATATATCCAGCTAAGTTCATATTATTTGTAGCATAATAATGGTTATGCTAGTGAAATGTGATTCTTCCCAAAATAAAGAAGTAACACAAGAGTTGTATTTCAAAGGACCATATTTATCCTTTTTTGGATAATTATTGCTTTGTTTTTCCACAAAGCCTTACTCATTTGTTTTACTTTCTATGCTGTGAAAATCCCAGGGAAGGCAGTTATAATAATGGTTTGAGCAAGACTAGTGAAAAGCCATTGGCAACCCTCAAAAGCAAACCCAACATCCTTCCTTCTGAGGAGTGGCTCAGTCCTCTATGTCTAATCTGCTACAAAATGGGTGCATCTTTATACAAGGAGGCTACATGTCAAAACAGGACCATGGCTCAACCATAGCTCAGTGATAGAACATCTGCTTTGGATGCATAACTCCAACTAGGGCTTAGAGAGAGCCCTTCTGAAACCCTGATGAGCTTCTGCCAGTCAGTATAGACAATAGACTGACTCGATGTAGACTCATGTCAATGGTCTGACTCAGTAGAAGGTTGCTTCCTATGTAGTTATTTGAGCTGTCACTCCCTCTACATGCCTGTTATTATGCAGTAAGTTATGCTAAGAAGAGGTACAAAATCCCTCACGTGCTAAGTGAGCAGAACAAATGAGCAATTAACCATAATGGTTTTAGCATGCGGCCATGTGAAAAAGATTTGGGACCAGTACTCACACATGACATATGCAACATGGAAGTCAACAGATAACATGATTGTTTCCTACACCACAAAGGTGAAGATTATGACAGAACTGGGCCATTTGTGAGGAGTGCACCCTTCAGCTCCTCCCCATGACAGCTTCACCCCATTTTCTGTAGGGACGTTAGCCTTGCATGGTTGAGGACCATATTAGTCACTTTAATAGGCCAAAAATAATTATCTGCACTGGCTTTCATGGTGTTCCTCATATTCTTTTTGTTCCTCAGAATTATTCCTGTTGGGTTTTTAAAACAAATTACCTCAGTATTTCTTAAGGAAAATTAAAAATGGGATGGGGTTGATTTTTGTGGATAGAGGGTTTAAGGCTGCAGTTTCAAACACACTTTGAGGCACCAATTCCTGTTTTAACTTAACAGAACTTACTTCCATGTAAGCATGCTTAGAATTACACTGTAAAGTCCTCATTTGGAAGAGTGTCAAGAATGGTTGTGAATTCATTAACATGTAAGGTAAGGTAAAGGACCTCCCTGTACGGTTACCATAAGTCCAGTCAAAGGAGACTATAGGAAACAGGAAGAAGTAAATATGTTTTAAACCTCTAAACTAATGTTGGTAATAAATTATTCCCAACTGTTCTATTGTGGGCATCTTTGGTTAGTGTGTGAAACTAGAACTTTTTGATGTGGTACTATATAACACCTTGTCCTCGTGTATTTCCTGTTAGTATATCCATGCTACGTCCCATACTGAAGCATTACAAAAATGCCTTTCATAAACCTGACAAAAATGACAAGATGAAAATTAAAAACAACAATTGATAGCATTCTGGAGCTGTTGTCATTTCTCCAGCTTAGTAAGTATCCCTGGTTGCTGCCTGTGTCTATTCCCCTTCAAAAAAACATTCAGTATTCAAAACAAAGGGCCTGTAAAATATTTCTCCAAGGCCTTCTTTCTAAAAGAAAAAATCCTTTCAAGACTTGTTTGATAGACCAATTCTTCAAAGAAGAATAATAGTGGAAAGAAACCAAACTTTATGGAACAAATCTAGTTGGTCCACCTTTGAAGAGGAACCATACAAATGAATCTGAGCCTCCTAGATATTTCGGTAAAATATCTCAAAATGCGAATTACATAGAATCTTTCCTCAGAATTCTGATTGTTAGAGTGGTTGGTTCTTTGTGATGAATATGACCAAAACATTCTGTCCTGAACTTCTCTTTCCTTCTTATTTTTCTCTTTCTAAAAACAGTCCACATATACTTCCACATACACCCCACCCCTGAAACATTTAACGCATATGCAATGTAAATAATACAGTCAAACATCAGGTTTGTGAAGTTTAGAACTGATTACATCAGGTAGGTGTCTCCTACTCTCTGTCTGAACAGACTATTCTAGTGTGAGCCATGGCTGGCCTAGAAAATTTGGGATGTGAAGAAACAATACATAGTGAGGTTGCTTGGATCTCACTGGGGATCCAGGATCAAAGTAGTTTTTACACATGATTATATTTTTATGTTGATTGTGAAATTTTGAGGACATGATGGAGGGATCATTAAAGGAACCAAAAGAGCCACCTTCCTTTTCCTCTGTCCACACACAATGCACACCAGCTATTACTTTCCTTGTGGTTCCTATTTTATCCTTACAGCTCTTTCCTTCTAGGCCAGGCCTAGTCTTCACTTCAAGCTAGAAGTTCATCCAGAAGCTTCAGGTAGGGAAGAAATACTAGTTGGACAAACAGGAAAGGTGCTTGCCTCCTGTTCCGACTAACAGCTGGCATGTGTATGCCCACAATGCCTAAAGTGGCATACAAAGGCCATTCTCACCTCAAGAGGGTTTTGTCCTAAAGCCATACATGGTTGAACCAAAAGGTTCTGTAAACACACCAAAAAATGTGCTTTGTCAATATTAAATTATTCTGCAAATTATCTTCCATATTTACTTTCCATGATAATAAGCCTATAAATATTTACTTGGTGCATGCTAATGAGAAAGTTAATGCTCGGCAATTTACAAGAGCAAAACACTTTACAAATATTGACTAATTAGCTCTATCAAACAGTTCATAATTAACTGCCAAAGAATCTGATTATGTATGTACTAGACTGTGTGATAGATACACCTGTGCATATTACTTACCTGTCATGCATAAGACTTCAAGCACCTGGAGCGATAATGTAAGCAGCACAGTAATGGAAAACAAAGGCTTGCGAATCAAAATGAGGAGCCACTTTTTCTCAGAGTCTGTCATTAGTAAACAATTTGATAGCTGACTCATGTTTAAGCAATCATACTGATACTATACATGTTCCATCCACTTGAGATGGAATAATTACGGTAACAGATATGGCCAGTTTGTACAGATCTAGAACACAGCAATTGCCACTTGCATTATTTGGGAAGTTAGCGTTTTATTTCTTTAAAATGCTAGTTCACTCTGCATTGCTTAGTTAATAGGATTTCTTTTCCGTTGTGAAACACAGTAGAGGACAATTGTTCTGGAAATGTTATTATGGCACATTTAAATCTCCTCTGCAAACAAAGCAATAAATCTGCTTTGGAAAATTATGTCTACTGGTGGCAATAACCCATTCAAAACCAAGGAAGCAATCTGCTGTTGCCCAAGTTAATATCTACTTGATATTATTATATTCTTAAAGGAAGCAATGCTGCTTCATTAATGAGCCACATTGGCAGATGTTTTCAGAGATACTCATACACTTTAATGCGACTACTCCCACAATGGTAAGTCTGCCAACTGCCTGGAAAACTGCAGGCCTGACCAGTCTGGGAATGCACCATAGCTCAGTAGCAGAGCATCTGTTTTGTATGCATAAGGACCCCTGGTTCATTCCCAGGTGTCTCCAGGTAAGGCAGGAAACTCTGTCTGAAATTCTGAAAAAATGCTGCTGATCAGTGTAGTTAATGCTGCTGAGATAGATGCCCCAATGGTCTGAACTGCTGCAAAGGCAGCATCCTACGGTACCTTTCCCACATTGTGGCGCAAGGATACAGAACGCACAATTATTTTGTGTACACACAAAACTACATTATCGCAGTGAGGATGGTTAAGAGCAGTGCTGATTTTCCTAGAAAAATACAGTAGGCGATGGAGCTCACCATGAACACCTCTCTTGTTCTCTTATAATGGCAATGGCACCCACCTGAGAAGGGCTGGAACTGAGTTCTCGTAAGTTCTGGCTAAAAAAAAAAAAGCCCTGGTTAAGATGAACCAAGAGTCACACATGTGCATGTATCCCACCAGATGTGGGACAGACTCAAATTACTACAGTCACATCATGCTGCTGTTCTAGAAACTACCATATTTTCCGCTCCATAAGACACACCTGGTTTTTTAAGGGGGGGGGGGGAGAAAGGAAAAAAATATTCTGCGCAGAGCATGTAAGCGGCTCTTGATTTTCTTGCTTTAAACCCTTCTATCCCTCAAGCCCCCAAGAGCCACACACACTCTAGGTGCAGCTCTTTAAAGAGCGCACGGCTCTTGCTGGCTTTTCCAGGAGGTGGAGGAAGGGACAGAGGGCAGCCCGTCAGTCCCTTCTCCCTCCTCAGGGAAAAGCCCCCAAGAGCCACACACACGCTCCACGCGGCTCTTCAAAAGGAGCGCTGAGCAGAGCCTCCTGCCTGCATTCACGTCATAAGATGCACACACATTTCCCCTTACTTTTTAGGAGGGAAAAAGTACGTCTTATGGAGCGAAAAATACGGTATATGTTTTAGCCTGCAGAACAAATAACATAAGGTGGTGGGAGATTCAGTCAGGAAATTGTTATAGAGGAAATGATTATTACATTCTTACCCCCAAAAAAACACTGTTCTGGTTTAAATCCTTCCCCAATCACTATTCCTTTTAAGTACCTCCTTTTTTAAAAAAAAAATAACTATCCTATTTACAGATCTCTTCTGTCACATCTGCTTTGTCCATTTTATGTAAACATAAAGAAACACTGAATGATAAGTAGTTCTTTATTGGACAAGAACAACAATTCTGCAGCACACCAAGTGAAACATTATTTGGCTTTATTTATCTATTTGTAAATATTTTTCCTAAGGCAAATTCATGTTCGCAATGGGTTTATAAGACTTAATTGAAAAAGCTGGCAGAGGCCTGTCAGAATCCTATAGTCTCCAGACTTCATATAAAGTATTTGGCAGTCTTTCAACGAAGCCAGATTCCTTGTCAAAGTTGATACATTTATCAAACACAGCACACACATTTTGCATCAATGACTATAAAAATTGATCTCTGCCACTTGCCTTTATTTCCGTAGAACTCCAGAATTAAAACAGGAGGGGATAAAATAATGAAGCATTGCTTTGTTTTTAAATTTCATCTCTTAGGCAAACAAGCACGCTGATATTAATGAAATTGAAAAGCCCTCCTTTAAATATATAAATAAATAAAAACCATGAAGAAAAGAAGTCACAATGCATATTAGCTGAGCTGCTAAAATTACCAATTACTTTTTAAAAGGATTTGAATTCCATGGATGACAGAAAATAGCTCAGTAGAGACAACTGTTTTCAGACACTTGCTTAATTTTGATACCTCACAGGCAAATAAAAGGTCTCATTGGTAGGAAATTATATCTAAGTACATTAAACAAAAGGCATATTTGGTCCAAATACAGAGTGGAAATTAAATCAGATGTTTTCATCCTTTTTCTCAGGTACAGTTGCCACAGGTTAGCTGCAATTTAAATATTGCACTGACTCAAGACACCCAACATTGATTTATGATTGTGGAATATCTGCAGAAGGTGGTGTGGTGGTGATGCTTCATACACTTCATAAGCACTCATCAATTTTAATTTCTGTTCTCAAGCCTGGGTGCTCTTGTGATTCCTTCACTGAACCTTCCAGTTATGTATTTTCCTCTCATGTTTAAGGAGGGAAAGGTTTATTATCTACATAATAGACTTCTCTTAAAATCACACCAAGTGTTAATATGAAATGTGCAGAAGTGTTCAATGAGCTGAAAGTACAGTCAGTTGAAAACTGTGCACTGTCATATCACGACCACCAAACGCACCATTCCAAGGAAAGGGACAGTGTTGGAAGAGGTGCTGACTCTTGGGTGCATGGGCCAATTAAAGACCAGTCTGTCCCAATTCTGCAAGGGGAGGCGACTACATCTGTCCCATTCTGTGCAGATCTTTAAGGGGAAATACAAATGGGAAGTCCAAGATCATTTTCAATCAATACATAAAAGTACCTGCGAGGCAGTTCAAGGGCTGTAGCATTGCCCCTCTTCTTCTAAAAGAGATTTCTGTCCTTTAAACTTGTAAAAATTGCTACTCTAGAGGCCCACAGCCTGAAGCAAGTAGCACATGGGGCTTATTGCCACTGTCTGCTTTGAATGCAATAAAGCACATCCTCAGAGTGACAGAATTGGTGAAGTTGCATTGATTTGGGGGGAATGGGCCAGGAAAAAAACCACTGCTGCCCTCAGTTAAGAAATGTTCAAAGAGCTGAAAGGACAGTAGGCTGAAAATGTGTATTATCATATCACTGTTCCACTCCTTGTAAAAGGAAGAGGTGATGACCTGGAACCGTAAAATCATCTTTGCTGCATATATTTAGAATCCACGTATGCCAGGCTCACATTCCTGGCTATGGCAGATGAAGTCATAGAACTGCAGGATTGTAGGATCATAGATTTCACTACTGGGAAAACCATAGTTAAAGCTATTGTTTTCCCAGTAGTGATGTATGGAAGTGAGAGCTGAACCATAGAGAAGGCTGATCACCGAAGAATTGATGCTTTTGAATTATGGTGCTGGAGGAGACTCTTGAGAGACCCATGGACTGCAAGAAGATCAAACCTATCCATTCTTAAGGAAATCAGCCCTGATTGCTCACTGGAAGGACAGATCGTGAAGTTAAGGCTCCAATACTTTGGCAACCTCATGAGAAGAGAAGACTCCCTGGAAAAGACTCTGATGTTGGGAAAGATGGAGGGCACAAGAAGGGGACGACAGAGGACGAGATGGTTGGACAGTGTTCTCGAAGCTACCAGCATGAGTTTGACCAAACTGCGGGAGGCAGTGGAAGACAGGAGTGCCTGGCGTGCTCTGGTCCATGGGGTCACGAAGAGTCGGACGTGACTAAACGACTAAACAACAACAACAAGGATCATAGAACTGTAGAGTTGGAAGGGACCCAGAGGGTCATCTAGTCCAACCCCCTGCAATGCTGTTGGTGCTGCCACCCAAGAAGACTATTTGTATAGCACTTTTAATGTTCTTACCCTCCTGTCTGTCCATCACAACCACTTACACTGTACTGACATAAGCAATGACAGAAGGAAATGCCTCTGAGGAGGTAAACCAGGTGTATTCAATTTCCCTAGAGCAGTGATGGCCAAACTTGGCCCTCCAGCTGTTTTGGGACTACAACTTCCATCTTCCCTAGCTAACAGAACTAGTGGTCAGGGATGATGAGAATTGCAGTCCCAAAACAGCTGGAGGGCCAAGTTTGGCTATCACTGCCCTAGAGAATCCTGTCTATGGGTAGGTGCTGTTAATGCAGATGACCTTGATATGGTTCCAACTGTGTGAGGAAAAAACCAGGGTTCTGCTTGGGTGAAACTGTAAGAAACACTGGGGCCAAATACGATCGGTAGAATGTTTGGTATCTGGTGGGCGGGGCTTATGTGTTGGTTAAGGTTGGTTAAGGTTGAAAGGTTGGTTAGGTTCAGGGACGAACTGTCTCTTCTTTTTTCTTGCCTCAGACATGCCTCACATTGTTGTATTTAATTTCTCGCATTATGTTATTTTGCAATTTTCCTTTTCTATTAAAGCTTAGTTTACATTTACATGAGCCACTTACTTTTCTCAAAGAAAAAGAAACTCTGCTAAAGAATGATGGAATATCCTAAACTTGGGTGAGTGAGGGGATATTCCCAGTCTGCCGGGAAAATTGATTTTGTTAATCATCCCCTCACCTCCACAACAGAAATTGCATAGCAGACTATCAAGGAAACCTCAGTCCTCCATAGCGGATATTCAAATTCCTCCTGGTATTTTCTTATGAAGAGATTGGCAGCAATTAATTCAGAATTCGGTAGCAATTCTCAATAAGATTAAAATCTAAAACCCACCCCATTCTCAGTGTAAGCCAAGCCAAATAGAAAGCGCTTCTTAGACATGTTTCACCTCAGCCTTTTAAAACGTATTGAAGGTAGTATCTACTCACTGCCTGACTCACTATGGATTAAAACAAGAGCATGGGGTGAAATCCTCCAAAAAGTGTAGGCATCTCATAAGAGGTGCGATGAGAGAGTCCAATTATACATACATACCCCACTATTTACATATTCAAAGTTTTGCATCTCTGGGCTTAAAGGAAAAGGGACCCCTGACCGTTAAGTCTAATCGCAAATGACTCTGGGTTTGTGGCGCTCATCTCGCTTTACAGGCCGAGGGAGCCGGCGTTTGTCCGCAGACAGCTTCCGGGTCATGTGGCCAGCATGACTAAGCTGCTTCTGGCGAACCAGAGCAGTGTACAGAAACGCCATTTAACTTCCCGCCAGAGTGGTACCTATTTATCTACTTGCACTTTGATGTGCTTTCAAACTGCTAGGTTGGCAGGAGCAGGGACCGAGCAATGGGAGCTCACCTGTCACGGGCATTTGAACCGCTGACCTTCTGATCAGCAAGCCCTAAGCTCTGTGGTTTAGACCACAGTGTCATCCGCATCCCATCTCTGGGCTTACTCATAGTATATTCATTTATTTCTGGGACATCTTTGTGGGAGGAAAAAGCTAAAGAGTAAGCACTACACAAATCTGGACTAGAGTCTCTAAGATGGTTCGATGGCGTCTTGTACATCTCCTTCAGGCAACTCCTTCAGCCAAGCTGGTGCCAAACACATTGGTCTGCTTTCCTTTGGAGCAAATCAGTGAGGTTGAGAGGGGGGTCTTGCTATCTGACCAGTCCAAGACCTCCATACACACTGCCCAGGCTTGCATCCTGGATAACTTATTTTGATGCTGCTAATGCAGCAAAAACCATGTGGGAGGCAGCAGTTATGAGTTACTGGTCTCTGAAGCCACAACAGGTGCTGTGAGTCTCCAGCGGTTTGACTTCGCCACCAGAGGTGCACTCCCTTTTCCTTCAAGACAGATGGAGAGATGGATGCCAACAACTCTTCATAAACCTACTATGGTGCCAAAGATGTTCTAATGTGGTTGGCTGCACCTGATAGATTTCTTGTTTTTGTTCTATTGGCCATTCCAAACAACAGTCACAGGCGCTCATGGCTACATGTCTCATCTAAGAGCCAAACTCCTTATTTGCTCAGTAAACTATGGCAGTCTTTGTGAGGTTTCTTTTTAAGAGAGAAGGATGAAACTTTTGTGCTTGATTTCATATTTCATTTAATTACTATCAACAGGGAGTTGAGAAGGAAACATTGGCAAATCATTCTGTCATTTTATTCTCACTATGAATTATTATACTGGGCCTATTATAAATAGTTCATCTTCCATCTGTGCCTTTTCTTTGTTAAAATGCTGCCAGTTTCAAAAATGTGCCATGCAAAATTGCAATTTAAAAATGTTTCTTTTCTCTGTTGGTGATTAGAATGAGTCACTTTCTTTGTCTACCAGGTTTCTGAGTTTAAAATAAATAGAACAGAATCAATATAAAGGATGCTGCATTAAGGTTTGTAGATCACATTCCTGAAATGCTTGAAAATATGATGTTATATTAATGGACACCAGGAATCTAACAGCATAGCAGTAGGGAAAAAGCAGAAAAACTGAGCAATGTGGGAAATTAAGGTCGTAATCCTATGCATACTTGCCTAGGAGTAAACCACACTGAACAGAGTAGACTTGCTTTCAAGTATACATGTATAAGATTACAGGGTAAATGTTGGATTCTGTTGGAAGAATTTAAAATATACTTACAGAATCCATATTAGGAAAAGCAGAAGAAAGCATGTGACCAGTTGTGACCTGTTTCAACCCACACTCATGTCTGGTCTTTTATGTATGCTTATCCTGGCCACAGGAGGTGATCTAATGTACCTGCTTTGCTCTTATTCCTACTCTCTTCTTCCTGTTACTTAACCTTAATCTTCACTCACTTACTCTGATTTGTAAGACATGTCTCTCCTGTTTGAAAAATTCAGGCTGAGCTGCAGAATTACTTGAGTCTCAGAATTATCTTCCTGGGACCTGCTGAAAGAATTGCTGTTTTCTTCCAACTGTTATTCTTTCTGCCAGAGCTATGCAATGGTGGCACAAGACTATATTTCATTTGGCGATGATCCAGCAAGGAAGCATCTGCAAAACGTCCCAGAGCAGATGTGCAGCTGAATAAAAACTGATGCAAAAAAAAGGTTTTGCTTTTTTGAAAAAAATATCCAACTTTCAAATTAAAAACCCTACTCTCTGCCAAAGTTCTGATGTATAAATGGAATGCTTAATAGGCTGCAGTGGTATAATTAATTCATCATCATTAATAAAAGTACACTGCTTTCCTAACTCAGCTATTTGCCTGACTTCTGCAAAAGAGAGGGATGGCCGCCTTCAAAGGTCACACTCTGAAATGCATATGCCAGCTGATCATCCAGGACAAGGACAAGGCTTTGTGGTTGCTGCTGATCAGCTGAGAAACCTCTTTCACCCAGCTTTGCTTTTTACTATTGCCTCATACAATGTCAGGTGTAGGGCAGATAGGCATGGCTTGGCCAAAATGGACTCTTGGACCAAATGAGGGGGCCTGATGGGCCTTATTAGGCCCACAGGTTGGAATCCTCACAGCCATAGTATAGGACATCTCATTTGGTGGTCTAGAGGTGGGATACTTTTAATTCCTAACAATATACTTGTTGGGGGCGGGGAGGCAATTCTCATTGCCTCTTATAGCCTCATATTCTGCTTGCTCTTGTGCACAGTTTAGTCTGGAAAGGGGGCTGATATATGTATTTAAGATTCAATGTATTTTTCTTACACTGAAGGTATGGTCAGGAATTTATGTTGCATTGGACTCAACAAATTGGCAAAGCACAGTAGCTCAGTTGGTACAGCATCTGCTTGGCAAGCAGAAGGTCCCAGGGTTAATCTGTGGCATTTTCAGGTAGGACTGGGAACAGTTCCTGCCTGTAACCCTGCAGAGCCCCTACTGGTCATTGTAGATTGTCCAAGACTACTTGCTGTGTTCCTGACCCATAGCTGTCTTGCATGAGCAAAATGGCACTTCTGATTGCATAAGGTCCCCTCCCCTCCTGATTTTGCTGCTTTCCCCACTTCAACTGCTGCCCCTAGTGTTGTATGTCAGGCCATTTCAGAGGACCACCAACCCTCAAGTGGGCAGAGCTGAATAGGAAAGTCCAGTTGCAAAAGTGGAACGCTCTGGATCTAGCTCTATGTCCTGCAAAATAGAAGGATACAACAATCCGATGGACTCACTTTAGAATAGGGAATGCCAGGGATTGAACCAGGGGACAAAATCCCATAAATGCTTTAAATAGTACTGCTGGCCATTGATTACGGTGTAGTTTATTCAACATCCTATGCGCTCCCCAGCATCAATCTAGAAAGCAAAATAATACTACTGCAAACCCAACATACAGCAACAACAACACTACCTTACAAGTCATTGCCTGATGATGTCCTGGTGTTACCTGTCCCTCAATCTATAGTAATGATGGAATGACTGTATGATATTATACAACCTAGTACAGACAGAAAATATAACATGGTGGCACTCTATCCAATGACAACTGTAGCGCTCATTGCAAAGTTCAGCATATTCCAGGGCTCCCATTGGACAGGGCTTTAAAAGCTATTGTAGAACAGACACTGACAGTTGTAAGCAAACACATAAGGGCCCATAACATAACAGGACTGATGTTTCCCACTGTAACACTGTCAGCTCAGTAGCTCAGCCAGGAGTCAGCTCTTATAGACACCCCTCAGGCATTCAGGATAAGCATTCAAGTTCTGTTAGGTCTTTCCCCATCTTACCTTGGAGATGCTATCAATAAGGCTCTAAATAACACAATTCCATCATTGTCTGTGTGAAAGGATCAACACAGAGGAATGATGCCCCATTACTCTCACTCGTGCTCAGCTGGGCAGACCTCATATTAATGGCTAACCTTTGTGTTTCCCTCCCATTTAAAGACCCATCCCAGGTAATGGTTTCTGACTTAAGTCCTACTTCTTCCCAGCCACCTCACCTCCAGTGCCATCCACTTTGGGCCCTTGCACTGGTAGAGTTATGTTGGTGTCAAGGTCCTGTTAGTGTAACCATCATGACCTCTTAGAATGATAGCATTGTAGAGTGGGAAGGGACCACAAGTCCAACTCCAATGCAGGAATCTTTTGCCCAATGTGGGGCTCAAACCACGTGCTGGCCTGTATCCCCAATTCTGGCATTGTCAGGGTACATTGGTGCAAGTAAGGAGATATAGTAGAGCTCTGTCTTTGATCCAACTGATATAGGTCATGGGGATATGGTTGTACTTGACTAAGATTGCTATGAATAGATGGAAGCTCATTGTTATTTCCTGCTTTTCAGGTGGAGCTCGCAAATCAGTTTACATAAAATGATTGCAACAAAAATTGCAAATAAACATTATACATCAAAACTGAAAAGGAAAGTTTGTCTTGAAGAAGCTGGACCTGCTTCTTCTTTGTTCTTCTCAGGGAGACGAAGTGGGAGATGGAGAGGAGGGCTGCATGGTGACTCTGAGTAGAACTGAATACTTCTAAAAGTGTTATTCACATTCCTTATTTTCTATGGTGTAATCAAGTACTTCTTGCAATGATTTCTTCATAGATGATGATGCTCTATTACAAACACAGAACTGTAACTGCCTAAATAAGGCTTTTAAAGGATGAAGTCAGGGTAAAAGTATTGCACTTCCATGAATTTAAATGTAGCCTATATTTCATTTGTCTTGCTATTGATCAGCTGAAACCACTAACTGTTTTCCTTTCACACTGAGAAGAAAAATGATAAATGATTAATAAAATGATGGCATCCATAGGAAATTATTTTTCCATGGAGAATTTTCACTTCATAACAAAGGCTTCAAAGAAAAGGCAACATGCTTCACAGAACGGAAACTAACTGGCTGCTAGCATAAGATTCTATATCTCCATAAAATATTTTCAAAGTGTTCATTCAGCATGAAAACTTTTTCATCTAGTACATTCTATCAAACTTACTTTACTGAAAAAGTATGATTTTCTAAATGTTTGTACTGTTATATCCAGTGCTTTTTTTCTTTTAAAAAAATGTTTAGGAGTACTCTCATTTTCCTACTCACATTGAAATACTGCCCCTCAATGAGGCTAGATTCACAAAATGTTTTGGGATCTGTGTACCCCTGCATGCCCCCAGAAAAAAGCACTGGTTATATCAACCTGTAAATCAGTCCTCACACCATGTTATACTAAATGGGATCCTCCTCATAGAGGGTCCTGGTGGCATGCGGGCCTCAGGACACCCCCAGCATATTGGCAGGTCCAAGGGCTGGGGCTAGGCTTGCATAAAATTTAAACAGCAGCGCGACGTGGCCCACGACACTTTCTTCGCACTACCAAATACCCGCCCTTCCTCTCTAATTTTAAGTTGTGCTCCTTTAGCCTTGCTTCGGTTTGGGTCACCTGCTTTGGAGCAGGGGCTGGGTAGGATTTTTTTCCATTAGGCAGATTGGCTGTAGCCACTTGGTTTTCACCCTTAGCAATCGTCACAACTTTGTAAGGTTTGACAGTTAGGCATTGGCTTAATGAAGTGTGTGGGAGGGGAGGTGCAGCCATCAGCTGCCCCTCTAGAAATAGGGTATTCCGCTAAAGGAATCTGGGGGTCCTGGATCTCGTCTGAAGTCCGCTTGAGGGGCTAGGGCCATGCCAGGACCACAGTAACCCCGGGGTGAGCTTCAGTCGATTTACATCGATGTTGCTCCCTCGTTTGATGTTTACCCTTCCAGACTTTCTGCCAGAGAGGCAGGAGTCCTAATAGTTGTTGACAATGCCTAAGCCAATACCACTCACTGTTGCTGTATTCAATAAAGTTGCGGCCAAAATTATGCCCAATAACTTAAACTAAATTATGTGTCAGTGTTAAGTTATTTACTTGGGTGTGGCTCAGGGCCTAGAGGCACAATACAAAAGCTGGTAAGCCCCATCTTTATTTACTGCAAATCTTAGAATCTGAGCTATTACCACTACCCAAATTGGTTGGTTGATTTAAATATTTCTATACCACTGTATTATAAAAATATATCACAGTGGTTTACAACAATATAAAAGCATAAAACATACAGTGAAATAATAAAAAAGATTAAAGCAAAGATTTTAAAGCAAACACAGGCAGACCATTGTGGGTGATGTACTCTTGATAGTCTGCAAAAGTTTTCAGCAGGCATTTAACAGTTGCCACAAAAGGCCCCCGCTGGGTGAGTTCACATGGATAGATTCAGATGGATGATCAGGTTGTCACTGAAATGGTGAAACCACAAAGTTGTAACAGTGAGGGTGAATGTCTCAAAGACATCTCACATCAGTTCACCATGTCCAAACTCAGTCCACATGTCAGAGCTGGGTTGGTCTGCATTTCAGGCCTTTATCTTAGAAGGTTGGATGAATGATGTGATCAGCTGCACTGTATGTTATGGTGGTGGCATGTAAAATTCATCACACTGCACCCATTTCTGGCTGTTGTAACAAATTAAAATCAGCCTTTGGGACAGCCATGAAAGGAATTTCAGGAAATGAATAACTGTAATCTTATTACTGTCACCCCTTAGTGTATCAACTGTTTATCTCAGTATACCCAAAGTATTATGCCAAAAATGCAGTCAGCTCTTCAAAGGACGAATTTAATCTTAATATATTATTAGCATAACTCAACCATTCAAAAATGTTCCTACAAATTCACAGACCTCTTGAATTGTTTCTAAGCTGGCTAAGGTGCAGACCCCACAATAAACCCCATGAATCAATCCATCAGGGTCTAAATTATGACCACTCTTCTTACAGAATTTCCTTTGACCGATCCTTCTATCCCTACTGGCAAATATTGATCAAATGTTTGATAAACCAATAAGCAGCTGGATATGTCAAAGTCACCCATGCACTTCTTAACATGGAAGTAGGTTGATGTAGGTACTGGTCCATGTCTTCGCCAAAACTCCTGAGTAAGCCCCAGATTTGATTGCACATAAGATCTCCTATATCTGGCCTGTTATCTCCCTAGTGAAGTTGCCCCTGTGTCAACACAGCCTCTTGTGTCTGCCCTAGTGTGAGGCCTTGATTAAAAGCTACCCTGGCCGTGGCTCTCCCCCTGCCAAAATTAAAATTGCCAAGGAGATGACTGGCAGAATCCGAGACCTGGGAGAAGAAAGGATGGAAGAAGATTGGAAGAAATTTAAGATTTATTTACAAAAATATTATGAATTATTGGAATGTTAAGAAAGATGCTTAGTTATAAATAATTGGCCATCACTAAAATAGATCAGGAACTGATGACAAGAGAGATTAAGAAAAACAAATTTGCAGGAGAACAATTTTATTGTAATTAAATAAGCGGTTTTAAAATTTGGAAATAAGATGATAACTTGCTGGACAAAATTTATTAACGATGCAAATGGGAGCGGGAGGCGTGAGGAAGTTCAAAGAGGATATGAAATTTTGTTAAACAAAGTAATACTGATTATTGTTACTGGATGTTTTTTTTCTTTTCTGTAAAAACCTTAATAAATATTTATTTTAAAAAAAAACAAAATTAAAATTGCCAAAATGTTCTCGATCACCCCTTGTAGCTGCAAGGGTATCCCAATTAGTTACTAAATAAAATACATTTCCCATTCTCTTTCAAATTTCACATAACCATGCATCATCACAACCTTCTGATACCACTGGCTTTGTTTCTCCCCTAATCACCAGTAAAGGATCTCAAGCCAAGCTTAGCATCTTGGATGTGGTCTTGAGGCATGTGGCATTGAGCCTTGTTTTCACTTTATTAGTCCTTGGTTACTCTTAAATCCATACAGTGAAAATGGAACATGCTGCCAAGTAAATGCATTAGCATTAGAGTCCAAGCAATGAGAGTTAGCAACAATCCGGCTATAGTCCAGTTAAAGCATTCAAAATAGCACATAGGGTTTAAACTGGGAAGAAGGAGTAGGCTAGGCACACTGCTCCATACACGACCTTCCCCCCAAAATCTGAAAGGAGCCTGTAAATGTGTTCAGCTAAATGCACTTACAAGTTTCCAGATGATCACAAGCCCCAACAATGTAGGGTTGCTCATCCCCAGAGAGGCTTGTAAGGGCATTTGCTCAAATATGTTTACAAGACCTCCTTCAGAATCTTGTGCTCAGTATGTGAAGGTCATAGAATCACAGTTAGAAGGGATCCTGTGGATCATCAAGTCCAATCCACAGCAACGCAGGAATATGTACCCATAAGGGGATCAAACCTGTGACCTGGACATTATCAGCACCATGCTCTAACCAACCGAGGTCTGAGAGAAGATAAATATATTTGCATGTTTTTGTCCTTCACAAGTTAAGGTAAATGCCTAAAGAGAGTTAGAACACATTCTGCAAAGAGAAAATAAAACATGTAACTTCTGAATGTCAGAGAAATAATAAATATCCTAGAATGCATAATCTCCATATAATCAAACACATCATTTACTTCTGATCAGACACACACTCTTTAAAGCAGAGATGGGCAACTCATTTTCCTCCAGATGTTACTGGACTCTAATTCCCATCAGCCCCTGCCAGCATGGCCAATTTTCAGGGATTATGGGAGTTCTAGTTCCACAACATCTGGAGGGCCAAAGGTTTCCCATCACTGCTTAAAAACAAATGATTTTTTCACTCCCTGTGCAGTTCTTTTTTAGCTTTTCTTGCCTGTACATTTACAATACAAATCATTTTTATTTTCAGCCTGCTGAACAGATTTAAAGACAACAGTTCAAAAATTACAGTTCTGCCTTATTTATACACAACTTTAGATTCCTCTGCTCCTTTTAAAACACCTTGCAGTGATTTACAGGGGTAACCTGAGACAGCAAACAGATAAAGGAAAGACCAGTGACAGATACATCACACTAAAAATGTAGGTTGCTGTGCTTTGAGTAATTCATGTTAATGGAGGCTTACAGCACAGATTTCAGAGAGTGAGGGATGATTATAGCTAGTTTCGAAGTTTTATTTTATTTACGTTGCCCAAAATTCAGAGCAAATTTCTGCCTGGATTGTTGTAGGTCAGGTATGGGGAACCTTTGGCCCTCCTGGTATAGCTGTAGATGTTGCTACAATTCCCATCAACCCCTGCAAGCATGGCCAATGACCGGGGTGATGAGAGCTGTTATTCAGCCACATTTAGAGGGCTATGGGTTCTCACACTTGTTGTGGGTAGACATTGGTTGCCTGCATGAGAATCAGTGAAGTATGCCTAAACAAAGCAGAGATTTTGGAATTAAATATCAATATGAAAAGAAGTCAATATAGAATAAACGTTAAGCTGTTTATTTTAATATTTAGATTCTGTGCTAAGTCTCAGCACGGATAAGACGGGGCAGTTGGTGGACTCCACTGGAGAACTAAAAACTTTGGGAGCAAAGCAATCTTTTATTTAAATGCTTGTATAAAATTTCAAAAGAATTAGAGATGGCTATGATGTCAAGGAGATTCAACATACAGTGGTACCTCGGTTTACAAACTTCCGGAAGTCTGTTCTTAAACTGAAACCGTTCTTAAACCGAGGTGTGCTTTCCCTAATGAGGCCTCCCGCCACCGGTGCCCTTCCACCATTCAGCTTCTGTTCTTAGACCGAGGTAAACTGGGACACTATTTCCAGTTTTGCGGAGTTTATAAACCGAAAAGTTCGTAAACAGGGTTGTTCTTAAACCAAGGTACCACTGTATTCTTGAAAGATCTCTGTGGACTGAAGCCATTGGGTCATGGATTCTTGCATCAGGCTAGTCTGTTAGATTCATCACTAGCCAGATGTGCAGATAGTTTCATTGAAAAGGAAAGTCTATACATGTCACTTATCTAGTAATAAACCACCATATTATTTGATTGTCTGAATGCATCCCATTTCTATGTGGATCTTTCTGACTTTAACAAGAAATATAGTGGCAGCTTGTGGCACATGAAACTTCAATGTGCTCATGGAAAATAGTTTTTTATTCAATATTAGAATGGTTCAGATGCCACTTCTTCAGTTACTTAGTCTATATGAGAGTCTTCTACTGTGTATTCAGTGGTACCTTGGGTTACAGATGCTTCAGGTTACAGACTCCGCTAACCCAGAAATAGTACCTTGGGTTAAGAACTTTGCTTCAGGATGAGAGCAGAAACCGTGTGGCAATGGTGTGGCGTCAGTGGGAGGTCCCATTAGCTAAAGTGGTACTTCAGGTTAAGAACAGTTTCAGGTTAAGAACAGACCTCCAGAACGAATTAAGTTGTTAACCCGAGGTACCACTGTACTAGGAAATTTGCTAAACATGTATTTTTATATAACCATACAAGATTAAACACTTTGGAATTTTTTATCATTTACCATGATAATCAAGCTAGGTTCACTGGATGAGTCACCACTTCCCTATAAATTTCTCCTAGATACCTGATGTATAACACTTCAGCACAATCGATGCACTACATTTAAAACGGGAGGCACACCATTCTAAACCACTCTTCAATTTATTGTTTCTTCTTTCAGGTTCATAGCAATAACCCTAGTTGTAGCAAATTCTTCTAGGAGTCCCATGACTGGTGGTTAGTTTATTATGTAATTACACACAATACTATATGGCAACAGCAAGGATTTCCTGGAAATATCAAGTATATTTGAAGCAACGCAAGTGTGCAGGAATCAATGTAGCCCTCTTAAACCTGCCTAACAGTTTCTGAGGGCTGCTCAGTCAATGAAGTTGGAAGTTTATTTGAAGTGAAATGAAAGGCAGCAGCATTTTTGCTTCATCACAAATCAGTATTTATATGGAATGCCTCCCCCTTTGATTTCTACAGTAATTGTTAGGGCTGTCACCCAGTTGAAGAAAGGTTTGTATTAGATTTATATTGCACATTTCACAGAAGGCAGGATTTCTTTTCCAAGATGATTTCTTCCACCCACCATTTTTTGTACTTGCACCATAAATAATGGGGAACGTATCTGCTTCCCAATGAACCACAGATATATTTACAAAGTATAAAAATATTTTAATTAATTAGTCTAAACTGGCTAATTGACTGAGGGGGCAATCCTACGACAAGATCCACCAGGATGCAGTGGTGCAGTGAATCTCCACCTCAGCCAGCTGATTCCTGGCTCGGTGGAAAATATACAGACACACACACACACATACACATATTTCTCTCTCACACAAAAATTAAATTACTAAAATGCTGCAACAAGTGAGTAGTAGGTAATACGGAGTTGTAGGACTAGACTCTAGCCACCAGAGGCTTGAATATTTTATAAGTGCTTCTGAAATATTACTCCACTTCTCCAGGGGATACATTTTAATCTGTTTTTAAATCCTGCCTGTAAAATAGCACATCTCCCCTAGACATGCTATTGCTGAACTGCTAATAGAAGCATCAATAACTGATCAGTCTGCTTACATTTTTTTATAAATTTATCGCTGAAAATTATACGAGGTTTTTCATAAGCTGTAAGTATTAAAAGAGGTAGAAGATTAATGGATTTGACCAAACTCATATTGATTTCCTTGTCATATAAGTGGCCTTAAATGTAGAAACATTGTTGTGGAATCACCAGCTTCTAAATAAAGTAATTAGTGCTGATTTCTGTATTACTTTGGAAAGAAAAGATATCGTGCAAAAATATTTTTAGATCATTTTCATTTCACATCTTTTTGGTGCATCGTGATTTGGGAGAATGCTACTCCCCAACCTGCCATAGAAGGGATGGGGCATGAAGAGGACGCTCAGTCAGGCTCTGGCAGCCCATCCAATCAGAGGGACGGTGTCTGTGACAGTTTAAGGTGGCCACGCCTCTCAGAGGCTGAGATTCCTGCTTCCAAGTCACACCCTGCTCACCCATGTGACTTAAGGCAGTATAGACTTGTTCTACAATGGGGCTAATCCCATCCTAAATTAGCTCCAGAAAGGGAGTTTTCTTATTTATAAAGTTGGTGCATCAATCTACCACTGGTTTTATTTGACTTAAGTAGTATTTTCCTGAATATATGTAGGTCAGAACTGCTTGCTTCATTTTAGGAATTTTTGACTCATCCACCTTGTTGGTGGTTTTTTCACAATAGCTGGGTGGTAAATTATCTAAACCTATCCATTCTTAAGGAAATCAGCCCTGTGTGGTCACTGGAAGGACAGATCGTGAAGCTGAGGCTCCAATACTTTGGCCACCTCATGAGAAGAGAAGACTCCCAGGAAAATACCCTGATTCTGGGAAAGAGGACACAAGGAGAAGGGGATGACAGGGGATGAGATGGTTGGATAGTGTTCTCGAAGCTACCAGCATGAGTTTGACCAAACTGCGGGAGGCAGTGGAAGACAGAAGTACCTGGCGTGCTCTGGTCCATGGGGTCACGAAGAGTCGGACATGACTAAACAACTAAACAACAACAAAAATGATCTAAAGGTAAAGGTAAACGGATCCCTGACCATTAGGTCCAGTCATGGCCAACTCTGGTGTCGCAGCGCTCATCTCGCTTTATTGGCCGAGGGAGCCAGCGTACAGTTTCCGGGTCATGTGGCCAGCATGACTAAGCTGCTTCTGGCAAACCAGAGCAGCGCACAGAAACACCGTTTACCTTTCCGCCTATTTAACTATTTGCACTTTGACATACTTTTGAACTGCTAGGTTGGCAGGAGCAGGGACCGAGCAAGGGGAGCTCACCCCATCATGGGGATTCGAACCACCGACCTTCTGACTGGCACGTCCTAGGCTCTGTGGTTTAACCCACAGCGCCACCCGTGTCCCTGGTAAATGATCTACTTTGCTGTTAATTAGGTTAATCTGGTCTTCAATTTGTCAAGTTTGGTGGTTTAGGTGCAGGAAGGGGAGTAGCTGTGTTTCAATCTGGTGAGCACCTTTAGACAACTTTCAGAGTGTTGGACTGGCCCTCAGGATTACTCTCTGGACTCTGAGACTCTAGGTGAGATAGGCATTGCCCTTGAGGCCAAACTGCTTCATCAGCCTGAAGCTATGGGTCCTTGGGGAAGTGGAACAACATTGGCCTTCCTACTCATATTCATGGTGTGGCTTGGGAATGGGATGCAAGTTGGACAGCTGTGCCTCCAGTTCCTACAGCCAAGGGTTTGGTCGCCCTAAAGGCTGCAGTTTGGTTGAAGTTCAGGTTTGCTGCCACACCAATAATGTTTCTCTCTGCAGGGGTTTTATGAGTCTGAATCTTAAATAAAGTGACCCTAATTCAACCCAGCCCCTGTATCTGCTCCCCCTTTTTTTGGCTATCGGGTTGCAATAAAGTTGCAGCTCAAATTTCATCTCAATTGCTGTCCTGGGTCTTCATCCCAGGTGTATAGAAGCAATGTAGATATTCAGGAATGAAAAAAGAAAACAAAAACCGACTCTGTGAAACTGACTCTGTCTAAATTGCAAGTACTGTACTAAGCTAGTGCATAGACTCCAGCACAGAAACAAATATAGGATAAGCTGCAATGAGTTTGAGACTGATTTTATTGTCATAATCTGTATTAAAGAATCCTAGAAAATCTTCTTTTGGAAAGCATTGTTAGACAGTGCTTTACAAAACACAACTCACAGTGTGGATGGGCCTTTTATTTTTTTAAAAAAGTTATTCTTTATTGAATAATTATATTACAATATGGGGGAGGAATCAATGTAATATGGAAAGTGGCTCCAATTAATTAAATAATCCAGATGATTATTTCTAAATGTGACAAAGAGTTTAAATGGCAACATCAAGTCAACCTAAATAGGAGGAATGGCATCTAGTTCCAAGCTACTCAGTCTGATAAAATGCTCACTAACATGAAATCAGCTGTCTATAAACAAGTTAAAGTATATTTGGCAGAGGTTAAGCGAAATATATTAATAAGAGTGCTTGCCAAAGGGAACTGGAACTGTAGAACTGGAGCCAGTGTGTTTAATGTAATTATGCTCTGAATCTATACTAATATACTGTATTGCCCCAAAAGTTTACAGCCATCAGCTTTCATTCTTTTTTAAGCCAGGAAAAACAACAATGTTAAAAAGATTGTGATCTGAGGGCAAATGCCACTAGCCTGTTAAGCAGTTAAGCAAATCCTCAATATTTACTTTCCCTTTCATTGATATCACCTTCCGACTCACCCATTCCATGATCACATAGCTGTGGGGAAAGGGGGGTAAATAATGAAAGTACTTTCATTCTCAGAAAACAGAGTAATGAATTTAAAAACCAACTCTGCCTTTAACAGTACAAACAAAATGATGTTTTGCTTTAGAGTTAGTCTATGGTTTAGCCACAGACCATACATATTACAGATGTCAAAGCTTATAATTACCTGGTTTGGGCAATAAATGTCTAAATGTGTAATGCTTGCAGATGCGGTGAATCACATGTATTATTCCCTAGATATAAAAGCAGCTCTTCTGTGCAGCTGCCTTTTCAAATGGAGTGAGTAATCAAGCTAGTAATCACAGAAACCTTTGCAGATCTCAGTACTAGCAGAGAAACATGATGTGCTGACCTTGACTCATGGTCGAATGCCTGGTCTTGGTTGGAAAAAAGAAAGGATGACCGTTTGCCAAAACAAAGAAGGAGGCTTATGCCATTCTCCTGATATATTTGCACTGGACCCCCCACCAACGTTGTAAAAATGTGCAGGACGAGGAAGAGGAGCTCACCACTGGAGAGGACCGAGTCATCACTGGTGATCAGGTGAGTGGAATCCTGCAACCATACCCACATTGTAAACACCTTTCCTTTTAGAGAGAGGTGATCATGCAGTGGCAGACCTTGGGCTCTCAAATTTCAGCAGCACCCTGTGTGATGCTAAAATTTGGTGTCTGCCCCCCCCCCCGCCTGTCACATTCCATTCTACAGCATTGTTGTGGTGCCCCCTGCAGCAAGATGCCCAGTGCGACTGCACTGGCCGTGCTACCCTAAAACCTGCCTCGTCCTTCCAAATCATATATTTGTTGAAGATAAACTTGAAGGGAAGTGACAAATCTGATTGACAAATCTGGGATAGACAAATCTGGCCTGCAGCCTGCAGCTATTTGTGGTGAATAATGAGATGAGGCACACGATTTGGGATAACATTGAGGCACCGTTTTATTGGTTATTGAATGAGTTCCGAAACAAACACCACATTTCCTAGCTAAGGGAACACTGAGACTTACCCTGTTAAGGAATAATAGTTAGCAAATGAGCAATTAATACACTGTCCATGTTTCACCCTTGCCTTCTCTTGTGTTGAGGGAGACCCTGTGCAAATCATCACTGCCAAAGTTAGCAATATCTGGGTGTGTGAGTCAGCCAAGCACCAAAAATGTTATTGTCCTCTTCTAGTTACCCTAAGAGATGGGTCTGAGGACACCCCTCCCTCTATTCAGCTTGATGCCTCAGGGCGCTCATCATATTAGCTATGCTATTTCCCACCTGTATTGTCCTCAGCAATTGTGACCAAATCAGCCTCCTTTAGGCCTGGCAATCTGGTGCAGTTCTCATGACAAGGTTTGTCCTTCAGCCTTGATTTGCTCTCCAGTCCTGACTTCTGGCTTTGTTCCTCAAATGCTGATCTCCTGGGGCAACTCCAGGCTCCTGGCTCATTTCAGACTACTGCCTATATGGGGCAGCCCTGTCACTAGCAAAGAATCAGAAATGACACACAGCCGTGTAAGATGAATGGAAAGAACAAAAATCATACTGCGGAGGGCCAAAAAGTGATTTACAAAAGACTTCACATTTAAAGAGCTCGGAAAGGTTGGAAGGAAATCGGGAGGCAGGTAGACAAAGAGGGTAAGGTAAGTGAAAGCTTTTTCTGACAAGAGGAGAAACAACGGGTTGTTTAAAATCAGAAATGTACTGGCACCAGCACTCAAATGAGAGCACAATGGAAGGCGAACGGTAAGAGGACAAAATCTGGGAAGAAATAGTCAATTTAGGCAAATTGAATGATTAGAAGAAGAATAAGAAAAGACAAGAGCAGCAAACCGAATCAGTTGTATCCATTAAATGAAAAGCAAAAAGAAGGACAGACACCTATTGATAACATTGTCACAACCTGGAATTGTAGTTTTTGGAACAAACCATGGTGGGCAGCAGATAGAAATTCAACCACCACCAAACCAAAAACACCTTTGACCGAGGCTGAGTTTTTAGTTTATAATTCAGAAGAATGACTACATAGAATGTTTCTTGGAAACTGTTGAGAGAAATGACTCATAGAAGATCCCCAAGATAAACACTGCTTGCTTAGGTGGTTCAGTTACATAGTTCACAGCAATCAATGGGAGTTTTATTAAGAGTAAGGAGGCTGTGTATTCGTCTTCCTACTATGCCACAGGACACAATTATACATGCTACACAAAAACCTACCCATTATGAAGTTCTGGGCCTGGATTGGTACCAATAAAAATATATGAGGACTAGAGCACATCTGGGGTGCATTTTTCTGATGTGGAATGGCCATGCTTTTTGAAGACCACTAGTGCAGGATTCACTGAATTGGCTCCATCAGTAGAAAATCTTTCACAAGGACTTCTTCTTACGCAGCAGGGGTTTCCCCCTTCTGCCTTCCTCCACATGTCCTCTGAAAAAAGCTCAGGGGGGTCAGGAGAACCCCCAGAACAGTGTGTAGAGGGAGGATAGAGTGATTGATCCATCTGGTGAGCTGAAATGCTTGCACAGAGGGAACCACTGTAATAGCGCAATGTTGAATTCCTCCAAGACTTTTTAACCACTGGAGCTATATAAAAACCTCTCACTTGTATGCATGTGGGTTCTTGCATCTTTTTCTTCTATAAAGATAAAAACAAGACTTCGCAGAATAGGTTTCCGCTTGCTGTCATATATGCCCTTACATATATGGCAATTAAATGCTTGGAAAGGACTGCCATACCTATATTTCAGCATCTCTGGTGCATGAATATGAAATCAACCTCAACATAACCCATCCGCCATTTAAGGCTGAGCATCTGATTACAGAGTTCCATAGAAAGATCTGTCAATAGATCTGTCAATATATAGCACACAAGACCAAGGCATGTGGGGCCGAATTTCCTTCCCCCACCTTTTTAATGCCCGTAGTTGTCAACCAGATCACTCAGATGTGCTGCATGCGAACCAAAATTGTTGCTAAGCTCCCTGACATCTCTTTTTACTCATTCCACCTGCCAAGATGGAATGCACAGGTCTCAGGGGAAGCAACAGTGTCAGCCATTCATTATACTACAGAGATTTTGTTGAACTGAATACTAAACTGCACAGCAGACGGATATTGTTTAAACAGTATCTTTGATGGGGATTTTAAGTGAGAAGAAATACTACAGGGGTTCTCTCATTACTTACAAAAACATCCCCTGCATCTCTGATTACTGAAGTGGCAGCCTCCAAAGATGTCTCCAGGCATTGCCGTGAGGTACTTGAAAGCTTAATGGTCTAAACCCCCTATAAAACAGATACTGACTCAATGAAGTAAATAAACCTTCCTATCAAGCAATGTTTTCTTTTCTCTGTATCAAACACACACCAAGGATGCACCCTTTTAGTTCCCGATAACTGTTTTTGCCGCTCACAAATATTCCCCCCCTTTCTGCTTGTAATTGTGATTGCTTTGAAGATGTAGAGATACCATGTAAAAATATTTATTTTTTCTAAATGGCACATTTATCTTTAGGTTAATTGTAACTTCTTTTTTACTTTTTGTATCGTGTTTATTTGATTAAAGTAACAAAAGTTTTTTCAGATCTTGATTTTGGAAATATTTCTTTGAGTATATCCCGTAACTCTGGAACTGTTTCCCAAAACACCAGCATGATGATGTCACTTTTCTTCTTTCCTTCAAATACCTTCTCAAAAAAAAAAAACACAACATTTTTGTATAGACTTCAGTACAACCCCATAGTTCCCATAACCTACCTTAACTAAGCCAAAGTATAATGATGTTTGCACGTTACATTCATTGAGTATACAAGCTGTGTAGCTGTGTACACAATTAGTAGAGCTGAACACTTCTTCTTGTTGTTGTTTAGTCATTTAGTCGTGTCCGACTCTTCGTGACCCCATGGACCAGAGCACGCCAGGCACTTCTGTCTTCCACTGCCTCCCACAGATTGGTCAGACTCATGTTTGTAGCTTCAAAGACACTATCCAACCATCTCGTCCTCTGTCATCCCCTTCTCCTTGTGCCCTCCATCTTTCCCAACATCAGGGTCTTTTCCAGGGAGTCTTCTCTTCTCATGAGGTGGCCAAAGTATTGGAGCCTCAGCTTCACGATCTGTCCTTCCAGTGAGCACTCAGGCCTGATTTCCTTAAGAATGGATCGGTTTGTTCTTCTTGCAGTCCATGGGACTCTCAAGAGTCTCCTCCAGCACCATAATTCAAAAGCATTAATTCTTCGGCGATCTGCCTTCTTTATGGTCCAGCTCTCACTTCCATACATCACCACTGGGAAAACCATAGCTTTTACTATACGGACCTTTGTTGGCAAGGTGATGTCTCTACTTTTTAAGATGCTGTCTAGGTTTGTCATTGCTTTCCTCCCAAGAAGCAGGCGTCTCTTAATTTCGTGGCTGCTGTCACCATCTGCAGTGATCATGGAGCCCAAGAAAGTGAACACTTGTACAGTATAGCTATAGAATGTAACATCAGTAAGAATATTTATTACTCATAGAAATGAATTGAAGTGACTCACAAGCATTCAGTACTTAACCACTTCACAAAAGGAATATTGATCGGGGTGGGGGAAGACTCATACCTTCTATTCAACATGGTATCCTTTTATTGACTTTGATAAGACAATTGAACAGGGTTTTCACTCTCCATTGACTAATGGAACCTTATGGAAAGGCACTTTCATTTGATTGCCTTTTTTGGAGAGTCTAAAACGACAACCATCAGCTACTATTTTAACTTTTTTAAAAAAAAATTATACAAGCTGTGTATGCAATAGTGTATAAATCACAATACAAATCAACAAGTATACACTCTCACACAAACACTTGTACATATGTAGAGACAGCTTGTATCTGTGTTCAGTGTAGCATGTGAACAAGCCTTATATGTTTCTAAAATGAAAATACTGTACATTCTTCCCCTCTTTACTTTGTCTCCATTTCCCTCCACTGTGCTGAATTATAGAGACTTGGCCTTTTCTTCTTTATAGCTCATGCTAATAATGTACAGGGATTCTGCCTGTTGAATCTGGACAACTAGTTGTAACCTTTTTGCTCATAGTAGTTTCTAGAATGGCTCTCCCTTAATTTTTACAGGATAACCTTCATGTCTCCAATGCTAATCCTACTTAGCTGGGAGCAAGCCCGTTGAATTCCAGCATAGACATGGTTAGGATTGTACACAATTAACACAATGGTAATAACAAAACATGGAGAGAAGTCAAGGGGGTAGTTACCCTTAGAGTTACTGCTTAGGTTGATAAGAATAGTGATTCATCAATGGAAGCTATTAATCCAAGCTATGGATTAACTAAACTATTAATCCAAGCTATGGAAGAACTATGTAATTTTTTAAAAAAGAATCTCTAGTAGTTCTCTGATGCCAGTTTAAAGTCAAACTTATACAAGGTCAAAGGAGTCAAAGACAATTCTGCTTAACTTATATTTATGCTTCCTGCAGACCAAGTTGAGCTTTCCAAAGAAAATAAATCAATAAAAATGGACATAACACAGATAAGATACATGGTTAGATGCAGCTTAATAGAACTGGGATCACTAGGAATTTAAAAATGAACACATTTGTCAATGCCTAGCAAACTTTCTCTGTGTCCCTGAACAGCTTCTTCCTACCTTTACTCAAATGAGACAAGCTGTAAGTGAATGGAAATCGACTCATCCACTCTTTGCAAGTTCTCATCCACAACCTTCAGTGAGCTGTGGTACCCAGGATGATAAACCTCCCCATCACTCCGATAAACATTTTCAAGAATATATCAGCCACTTCAGAATCCATCAATCTTTAAGGCTTAAATATTAGTTCCTTTTCAACCCTGGCAACTCCCAATAATTTCAGTCCTAGTGTCAAGCTTGCAAATGGCATCTGGCAGCAGCTGAGGGTGCCTCTATGTCATTTGCAAGGGAGCAAAAAGTAAACTTGCAACAGCTTGTTTGTTTATATGAATGCTTCTCTCCTTGCATGCAAAATTTGTCATGTTAGAACCCTGTGTGAAGCGTAAGGTAATTTCCCCAACATATGTAATGAAGTTCAGTCTAACTAAACATAGACCTATTTGGGAGTTTATTTTTGACAAAATAAAATGGTTGTTCCCCCCCCCCCCGCCCTTCAGTAAAATAGCCTGATGTTTCCTACGTGAATTTAAAATTATTTCAGGACTGTATAGTCTTTTCTTCCATTACAAGTCCCAACTGCTTATTGATGATGAAGAAGGAGAAGATGAACGATAGCGATACAGAACCAGTTATTTACAGTGGGCCATAACTCATGCTGACCTTTCAAAAAGCAAGCAGAAAGTCCTGAAACTGTACTTATCAAAGAGCCAATCCCTTATGCTTCCCATGGCTGGGATGCACACCAAGAAGTTTGGGCCAGGTCAGAAATTTATGTGAACTTCATTGACTTGGTTTCATTAAAGGATTTCTCTGTCTCACTTCCTAGATCCCTGGGAAGGCACTTTCTACACAACTTCCACCTTAGTCTTCCACCTGTGCGCAGTATTTAGTGTCACCAGATCAATCATCCATACAGTAATACTCTCTGAAACACCTGTATCTGGTTAGCATTTTCACCTCCCCAAAATCAGCAAAACTCTTCCATGTGACCTCCCTGGAGGGAACCTCATTTTCCCTGAGCAGATATATCTCATTATCTGCCATTTACAAGTCCTGTTCATTCTCTGGATTAATTGAGCAACTACTCAGTCAGTTTAATTGGCCTTCTGAGATTCACATGCCCCCTCTTTTAACTTAATAGTGAAACATTCAACATGTTAGCACTTTACATTTTCACGGAACTAAGGAAATATTTGGTCTCTGGGAAGTTATGTAAGCTTCCTATGCCAACAGCAAAATATTAAGTTCAGTTCACCATTTACACAGTTCAAATGTTGTGTCATATGAATCAGCCTCCCTTACAAGACCCTTTGGTGTTGGTTCCCTAGACACACCAGATGATAGCTTAGCATGACATCACAAGCCTCATGAAATCATGTCAAGCCAGTTCTCAACACATGTGACTTGCCTATCTCTGCTGAATATGATTGTGCACAGTGCAGGGAAATCTTTCAAAAGTTTTCCATTGCAAATATGTCACTTAGGGCAAAGGTCAGCTCAGTGGCTGAGAAACTGCTTTGAATGCAGAATGTCCAAGATTCAATTTGCAGCATTTCCAGGTACGGTGGGAATCTTCCCTGTCCGAAACCCTAGAGAGCCACTTCCTCTCAGTGTACTGATCTAGATGGGCCAATAATTTGACTGGGTACGAGGCAGCTTCCTATGTAATTCCTAAAAATGATGCATATATCTTTTTAAGACATGAGTGTCTGTGATTCTCCTTTCTGTCAAAAGCTTTTTGTCACCATGTTAAGCATCAAATATGGATTTGTGCTTTGCTCATGGTACTTCTCTTGCATTTGTCACGCATAATATACCTTTCCAAAGGAGCCTCATTTGTCTTGGAATCCATAGTTATTTTCAAGTGAAATGGCATCCACCATGATTGAGGAGTTGCTTTAGAATCACCAGGGGAAAAATGTGTTCTCTATTGACTGAAGAAAGTCGCCTCTCTAATTACTGTACTCAGATCCATGGAATCTCTGCAACATAATTGTCGCAACAAAGGGTGACCAGAAGTGATGTGGAGGCTGGCAGAGGTAGCTCCAGAGCATGCTCCTATTCTAGGATTCAGACTAGGGAGGGAAGAGATTAGGACAGTCTCACTCCAGACTAGCAAAGAAACTTCAGGGCCACTCTATGAGGCAAAGTGAAGGGAGTGCCTCGGGCGGCAGGATTTACAGGGGCAACAGTCTCCAAGGAATGCACCAGCCACTGCTGTAGCTGTGCACTCCTTGGAAGAAGGGTCAGCAGCTGCCCCCACCCCGCGTGGCACCTCTACAGCAGCCTCTTGGCAAATAGGAGGCACTACTGGTCTCTTCCTACCCCTATGAAGGAAATGGCAGGAGTTCCCCGCTCAGACCTCCTGCGCTCTGCACCCACCCAGCATGATTCAGGCCCCTTTCCCACCCCCAGCCATGACAGCCCTTGGATTCCCTCTTCAACCATCAAGTAAGGCTGCTTTTGATTCCCCCCTTGTTCCCTATGTACATCTTCCCTCACCCCTTCTTCCCTGGCCAGGAGGGAGCCATTTTGTGGTTCAGCTCAGGTGCCAAAATAAAGGTAAAGGTAAAGGTACCCCTGCCCGTACGGGCCAGTCTTGCCAGACTCTGGGGTTGTGCGCCCATCTCACTCAAGAGGCCAGGGGCCAGCGCTGTCCGAAGACACTTCCGGGTCACGTGGCCAGCGTGACATCGCTGCTCTGGCGAGCCAGAGCTGCACACGGAAACGCCGTTTACCTTCCCGCTAGAAAGCGGTCCCTATTTATCTACTTGCACCCGAGGGTGCTTTCGAACTGCTAGGTTGGCAGGCGCTGGGACCGAGCAACGGGAGCGCACCCCGCCGTGGGGATTCGAACTGCCGACCAAAATGTCTGCTATTAAATAAACAAAAAGACGTGGGAAAATCCAGTTACTGATCTCCGATAGTATATGCACTTTGACTTTTAGTAAGTCCAGCTCTCTGAGTTAGGACAGGTTGCCAGTAGCATCTGCTTCCACAAGAGTGCTTTTGTAAAGTATTACTGTGAAGGCATGGATATAAACAAGGAACGTTTAAATGGGTTGGTCACAAGTCTTTTTCAGAGACACCCTCCACTCCACCCCACCTCAACTAGGGTTCTCTATATATTTCCCATTTATGGGCTAAAACCAGAACAATGTTCATGGAGAACCAGTTTATCCTTCTTCTTTCCTGTGTGTGTGTGTGTGTGTGTGTATGCACATCTACACACAAGAAACCTAAATAATTCTATACAGTTCCCAACAAGGATGAAAAATTAGCGTAATTAATGCCTGATAGCAGCATCCATAAAACAATTCATAAATCAGAGCAACCTGAAGTCACTGTTCTGCAACTAGCTTAAGGGAGGTCTATTTTGGAAAGGAGGAGAAAGACTAGCACATGTTTCTTCAAGGGCGCTAGTTTCCTCCTGGGGTCTTCACATACTGAAATCTACTATAGGCTCCAGTTGACGCTCTGTATATTCACTAAGCACACTGGAAAAGTTGTCATAAGTAAGGGGAGAAGTATATTGAAGCATATTATCTGCCAACCTGTTCATGTGATTTTGTTTTAAATTGATTGAAAATGTTGGATTGAATGTTAGTGTTGTTAACATTTTGACATCTGTGTTGTAAACCACCCTGAGATAATAACTGATGGAGGGGGTGTCCTATGGCAAGATCTTATGAGATGAGCAGCTTAGATTGCACTGGAACTCCAGCTCAGCCAGCTGATTCCTGGCTCAGCCAAGCTCAGGGGTTGTTCAGCCCCCAACTCTGGCTCAGCCAAAGATACACCGTGGCAACTTGCTTTTCCCACCTCATCCAAAGCTAGCTGAGCTGAGGTTGGCACAAGTCTCCCCAAAAAGGTGTTCCAGGGCAGGATCAGAGCAGGGGAAATTTAGGCTGAATCCTAAGCACTAAGTGGTTTGTTTTCTCTCTGCCAGGCAGCAGTAGAGCAACAGCAGCCCCACTGGTGAATGGGGGTCTGCATGTGGTATGACTTTATGCCAGCTTAATTTACACCAGTTTTTTGTGCATTCTGATTGCTCCAAAAATGAAGCTTAGATGTCAAGTGAGTAAATGAATAAAGACAACTGGGGTAGAATCTACACACATGTTAAAAACGTTGTGAAAATGCTTTTTTTTAAGATCATTTTGAAAAATGCACTGAATTTGCTATAGCTCACAGATGCCATCTAGTGCGACAATTGTATATTGTGCCTTACAACACATTCAAAACGTTTTATTTGCAGCTGCATAGCTGAGTCCTGGGGAGAAGGTAGGCTTTTGTAGGGTGATTATCAGTGCCTATATTCTAGCCACCTGCTATTTGCAGACATTAATTAAAATGCATATTTTCTCTGCTCCTCTTTGAAGAAGGGGTGCTTTGAGACTCCCCCGCCCCATTCAAGGTCCATGGCAAGCATTCCACCAGCTCATTATTGATTCTGTTCTTTGTTTTACTATCAGACTTACAAATACAAATTCTTCTTTCAAGTGGTAAATAATTAAACTGCAAAGACATTACAATACTCTGAGGGCCAATTTGAGAGCAGAAACTATTATACTTAAAGAGGAAAGCTTGAAGTTACGGACAGCAGCTTGGGTTGCCTCTGTTTAGATTGCTACTATTATATTTCTTCTCAATACAAATACCCCTTAAGTGATGCTGATTATGTGGTAATGGGGAACAGTAAATAACTATTTATCTGTCAAAGAAAATAAATACAATGCTAAAACTTCCTTTCCTGCTCAGTTGTAATCTCTGGTTATTTCTGCATCTAATAAAGAAATATGGTTAATGACTTGACCCAAGACAAAAGCAGGACATGTAGTCTCAATCAAAGAAGTGGTACTATTTTCGGTGTAGTTAAAGCAGTGCAGATCCCCAATAGGGATACCATAAACTCTCCCTAGAATTTTTAAATATGCTTTCTAAGTAGCATTCTAAAAGCCAAGCACGTCTACTTGGAAGTAAGTCCTATGAATTTCAGTAGCATTTATTACAATTGAGAATATTCTGGGTTGCAGTCTTAGAAGCATCTCTGCAGTAACATTTGTGAGACAGGTTCACCACCATTCCTATGGAACATGGGTAGGCAAACTAAGGCCCGGAGCCAGATGCGGCCCAATCGCCTTCTAAATCCAGCCAGCAGACAGTCCGGGAATCAGTGTGTTTTTACATGAGTAGAATGTGTCCTTTTATTTAAAATGTACCTCTGGGTTATTTGTGGGGCCTGCCTGGTGTTTTTACATGAATAGAATGTGTGCTTTTCTTTAAAATGCATCTCTGTGTTATTTGTGAGGCATAGGAATTCATTCATATATATTTTTCAAAATATAGTCCGGCCCCCCACAAGGTCTGAAGGACAGTGGACTGGCCCCCTGCTGAAAACGTTTGCTGACCCCTGTATAACGGAGTGTATTGACAAGGTCAAAAGAAGGTTGTCAAGCCCCGCCTAATTCAAAGAAAATTAGCCTCTACTGATCTAAGCAAAATGTTAAAATGACTTCACACCTAACATTCTTTTAGGGTGGCTTCCATACCTGTTATGTTATTGTAGTTCTTTTTAAGGATTCAAGAAACTTCAGTTTTCAAAACTGATTCAAGAATGGGGGAACTTAACTGTTACTGTCACCGTCAAGTCAAGTTGTTTTATTACAGTCACTGACCAGGATCACTATAAAAATACCAGTTATAAAATTGACTGCCACTGAAAAGCTTAGGTGCTAATTAACGCCAGGTAGGATTTATTCCATTAGTTTATCCGGCCATAAGTAGCCACCAAGCATGATTGTAAGACATTTCTGATTTATTCTGTAGTACCCTTAAACCTTTGAACAATTCTTTTTTTCAATTCTCATGCTTTTTAATGCAAGGCCTATTGAGCCTCTTCTTAGTATGGGTTTCTGATTGGCTTTATAGCCTGACCTCGCTTTCATTAGGATGCTACTTTTGCCTACAATCTGCAGATAAAGATAATAGGCAGAAAGAGGAACAGTGGTATGGGTGAAAAGGAATCTGCCTCTGGTCTTGGTGCCTCCAGACATTTACAGCATACAGTATCTGCATGGATAAGTGAATTTGGGATAGGCATATCTTGGGCTCTCTTGGCTCAGTCAGGGCTCAGCTGGAGCTATGGTAGTAAGTCCAATAACCCATCTGAGCCAGGGCTATGCTGGCTTATCCAGGGCTCAGCTGACAGATCGTAAGCTGGTGGAACTTATACTGGCATAAGTAAAAAAGTGGGGGAACACCAAGTGCTTTTTTTCTTTAAAAATGTTTAGGGGTACTCTCATTTTCCTACTCATATTGAAATATTTCCCCTCAATGAGGCCAAACTTAGATCCACAAAATGTTTAGGGGTATGCGTACCCCTGCATCCCCCCAGAAAAAAGCACTGCTTACCCCTATTCCAAATAATAATAATAATAATAATAATAATAATAATAATAATAATAATTTATTTATACCCTGCCCATCTGGCTGGGCTTCCCCAGCCACTCTGGGTGGCTTCCAACCAAATATTAAAATACAGTAATACATCAAACATTAAAAGCTTTCCTAAACCCATTTCAGTTCAATCACACAATCTTACAACCCAACAGAACCCACAACAGCTAAAAGGATGGTGTAAGTGAAACTCTGTTTTAAAGGCTTGGCTTTTCCTCTGGCCCAGAGAGCAGTAGCACTGCTCCTGAACAGAGTTTGGAATAGGGGTAACTCATGCCAGCTTATTTTAAGCAAACATACATTCCACTGGTTCCCTCTGTTTAGGATGGCTCTGACAAATGCCTTGGTGTTACCTCTGGATAAAGAAGTTGTAGCCATAATTATACCCTGGGAAAACTCCCCCCCAAAATAATAAAAATCATTTCCTCATGTCCATGAGCAACATTGCTCAGTCACTGATTACACACACCATAAGTAGTTTTCATATTTCTTGTTCTGCTCTGTGTTTGTGATCGTGTTCTATGGTAGAAACAACATTTCAACATAGAACCGTTAATTGTTTATTAAGTTGTCTTGTATTTCATTGATTTCTAAGTCAACTGAGACTTCCTTGAGGAAATCAGTAAATGGAATTATTATTAATACTAATGATAATTTGAAGCTAAACATTGAGGGAACGTGTATATTGATGTGTGGAGTGGGCATACTTCAAAATACACAGAACTCTTCATCAGACAGAATGGATAAATCACAGAATCACAGAGTTCGAAGGGGTCACAAGGGTCATCTAGTCCACCCCCTGCAATGTGGGGCTCCAACCCATGACCCTGAGATTATTAAGTCTCATGCTCTTCCAACTGAGCAAAAGACAAACAAAAACTTACAAAACCACTTCTTCCACCACCCTCTGTTTGTTCCCATCTGCCTTTCTTGGAAAAACTGTACTGATTCCGTTTTATTACTGTTTACAAAACATGTTCAAATGTTCTGCATTTCTCTTGAAAAAAGCATGCAAAAATGAAGCCTTCCTGGGTAATTGTGAAAATTACATTTTAATTATATACCTTCACTTCCAGTTTTTCTTCACGTTGCTTAGAGAAGGTAAGCAAGAGGAAGAAATTACAGAATATTGCACTCACACTAATTATGCAATTTAACTTACTTAATGTTGAGGTGCTCTGGGTATCATAAACAATCCAGCTTCCTCTGAAGAAGCCACTAAACATTTTCATGCCCGTGTGCTTGGCACATTGAGCGTGAACCATAAAAATAAATATTGTTCTTACACCGTGTGGTGGGAATTATGTACTTCATGGTAGAGACGTGATTTCAACAGAAAATTCCCTAAGCGTGAGCCAGAGTCAATACTGCTACTGAGCAAAAGAAAAGAGAATCTGTGCAAATGGAGACATTCTCAGCCAATTGTAACCTGGTGTAGCCCCATAACCTTAAATAAATGTCCCATGTAAGAAATTTGAGAATGGTAGCCCAAAATGCTTTTCCAGAACACTGTCTCTTGTATCATTCAGTGATATCTATCTGCAGATAACATATAACCAATCATCAAGAAATTATAATGCCTACATACTGAAATTTACATGTGCAAAGAACAAAAAGATCCATGTTCGTTGTGTTAGTCCTCTTTCTAATTCTGTTCTTTCAAAACAATAACACATTATAGGTTTGTTTGTGTTTCAGGCCTCAACAAGAATTCTTCAAGGTCTTATCTATACTTTTATAGGGACAACAAAAGAGAAACCATCAAAGTCTTCTCCTTTGCTAAGAAACCTGAAAAAACTTTCCATAGACATGATGGAGACCCATCCAGACACCTATGTAACTGGTGTTTTAAACTAGTCTGAAAGAAACATCACAAATATCCTTGGATACTTTCATGACTTAACATAAGAGCACAGGGGGTCAAAGTGGGTACCAAGGATGGAAGAAAAATGCCATGACTAAAGGCATCTACTAAAGGCCCAAGGTGCTTTCTGATCATGCCCACAGCTGTGTCCCATTCAGCTGCGCTCTCCACACCCAGTTCCAGGAGCAGATATGGCTTGGGAGGGTGTGTGGCTGGGCAGAGTCCCAAGGGCCAGACAGAGAGTTCTGGAGGGCCACATTTGGCTCCTGGGCCTGATGTTTCCCTATCCCTGGTCTACCTACAGCAGTCTCCAGGATCTCAGGCAAAGGCACCTGCTCTTTCAACTGGATTGAACCCTGGGCCATGTTTCTGCATGCAAAGCTTGTGTTCTGACACTAAGCTCTAGTCATTCCCCAGGCCAGAATGCTTTTTAGATCACAGTCTAAATATTCTAGAAACCCTGATGAATTATGTGGAAACCTTTTATTTCATATTGCTGTCAACAGTTATTCAGCAACTGAGACCTCTGTCTGGCTCATTATTACCAAAGGAAAATTCATATTTCTGGAGGAGAAATGTTAAATATCTTCTTTCCTCATATCCATTGCAAACATCTGCTTGCGCCGGTTAGCATATTCACAAAGAGTGTAACAAATCTTCAAATTAGGACAAAAGGACTAATACACAAAACTGGGAATGCTGCCATTGTATTTTTCTTTTAGGTGAAAAAAACAACACACAAAAAACCCAGCTCATTTCATCTATGCTCAGATGTTTAGAGTTAAAATTACAGTTCAAGTAATATTGAATCGGATATTGAAAAGCCACAGCGATTTGCAAAAGAAAATTAAAAAATAAATCTAAAGCAATTTTAGAGGCTTTGGGCTCCAAGATTAGGAGTAAGCTCCGATATATATGGGGAACAAACAGAAGGATTATTTCTCAATAAAAATCAATCCAGGGCTAATCTTAGGGCAGCATTTATTTTGGTTTCTTCCTCCTCTACCCCCACCTCCAATAGAATGTTTAACATTTTAAGTTTAAAAAATCAGCTCTGCCCCTTCCAAAATTGAATACACTTCCACTTTCAGAACACAACTCAGAATAATGTGACTTGATTAATAATAGCTTGATCCTATATGTGTCATTTACTCGGATGTAAGTTCCTCTGATTTATTCTCTGAAGTGGGCATACAATACAGTGACCCTGACACACACAGGGTCATAGCTTTTTCAGCCATGTCAACCTGGATCCAGGTCAGCTGCAATATAATGATGACAGTTTGGTGTAGTGGTTAAGAGTGGTAGACTCCTAATCTGGTGAACCGGGTTCGCGTCTCCGCTCCTCCACATGCAGCTGCTGGGTGACCTTGGGCTAGTCACACTTCTCTGAAGTCTCTCAGCCCCACTCACCTCTCAGAGTGTTTGTTGTGGGGGAGGAAGGGAAAGGAGAATGTTAGCTGGTAGTGATAAAGTGGGATAGTGATAAAGTGGGATATCAAATCCAAACTCCTCTTCTTCTTCAGCCTACGTTGCCATGGTGGGTTACCATAATTAAAACACAGCATTCATATTAAAACACCTAATATGACAAAGGATTTTAAACAACCCAAAATCTGCACTTGTGGTCTAACATCCTTAGACCCTTTTCCATTTGTTTCTTTTTCAATAGATTTTTCACGAGCAATGCAATCTGATGCATGAGAGGGGTTTCATGAGACCGCTAAGTGAGTGTCCATAGGATTACGACTTGAATCTTATCATCTATACAACCATACCAGTTATATACTCCTGAATGCCTGTGCTTATGTTGATACCTACAGAAAAGAGGATGTATGGGCCGATCAAAAGAGATGCCACCTGGTTTCCTTAACGGAGGCAAAGGTGTGAACCAGGAGTGACTTGTCTAGCAGAGTGGCTGTCACTGCCACTTATCAGGATAGTATCATGGTGGGGGCTGAAGGTGTATAGGAGCACCAGATTGGATCTTCTGGTGCCCTCACATAGCCCTGACCTTACCAGGGACTGTGGTCAGGAGGGCAGCAACACAGTACCATCCTGGCATTCTGGAGGTCCCATGCCTGATGAGAAGGTGGGAACCACTCTGTTTGCTCATGTTACTAGAGGGCAACCCGTGTATGCCTGCTACGTTCTTGCCCTTTGTGACTAGGCCAGAGCTGGCTCACTCTTCAAACAAAATGTGAATTTTCTGAGTCAGCGTGCTGAGGAAATAGCAGACGAATGTGCTTCCTTAACAATGTTTCTTATTATTCTTTGTCAGGACCCATAATTTAAATAATCAGTTGATCTTTCAAAACTTCCAACTAAATCTATTTTTAGTCATAATCCTTTTTTTAAAAAAGGAGATTGCCTATCTTGTTTCTCCACAAACTAGATAAAGTATAATGTGATTTTCAGCATCTGTGCAAATGAAAATCTTTTTAAAAACTGCTTTTAAGCTGAATGTGTGTGTTCCTTCATCACACAGCTTTCATGGCAAATGCCATTCCCCCCCTCTCTTTTTTGAAAGAAAAAATCCATTTATGCTGGAAAAAAACCACATTTGCATTTTATTAATTATGTTTAAATACAACTACAGAGCTGCAGCAGCAAGGCAAACAAGGCCGATGAATTGTGCTCAGGTATGTATAAAGAGGAGGCACGAATTGTTAAAAACAACAAGCAAATTTAATTAAGAAGGAAAGTTCAGAGGCACAGCAGAATAGGAATTAGTTTCATGACATGCAAGTAAGGATTTAATTTCTGAAAAGGAAAGACATCCTTTTGTAACAACGTAATTATCAGTGCAGCCAGAAAATCCATTTGCTTATAGATTAAAATCTGGATAAGTGGCTCCAAATGTGCGATTAAATGCTTCAAACACTCAGCCATGGAATATTTGACAACAATAATATCCGATGGGACATATCTGAAAATATTAGGATCAGATCCCCTCTCTGATCTTCACAAGGCTTATTAATACACCTAAAGATAAAAGCCAGATTTGTCCAAATCCATTTGGATGTGAAACAGGGCCAGTGAGGGGTAGAGCCTAGGGAGCGGGTGTCGTGTGGGGAGAGATCTGCATGCCTGATGGAAAGGTTTGAGGGCCACATTTGGTCACTGGGTCTAAGCCTTAAACGTAAGTCCTTTGCTTCAAGGAACTAGAGGCAAACACCTATCAGAGTGATGGTCTACCTGCTTTTTGGCCCTGGCCTCTCTGATTCCTTCTTTGACCAACCATCATTCTGTAGCTCAGCAGGAGAAAAGAGAGAGCTATTACAAGAATGATAGCACTTTATATTTAGGGATATTTATATAAAGACAACCTTTTCTTTCCTTGAAACTCCTCAATAGAGTTGATTGTTTTAATGCTCTATTAACCACACAAAATTATGCTTTTCCCAGTAGGATTTTTTTCTGGAACACAATACTGCAGCAAAGCCTTTATGGTATATTACAAGTTGTAAAAGAGCCTAATTAATAACTCAGTGGACTGGATTCCCTACAGGCCTGTCGGCAGAGCTCTTGTGAAGTCTAGCACATACAAAGAAAATGTGCATCTCTCAGTTCAGTGGGATATTTGCACATTGGTTCCCAGCGGACTGCGCCCAGAAAGTTGGGCCCAATATTCTCTTTTCGGTGAACACTTGACAAACTCCCGCTGTGTTTCTTGCCACCAGCGGCTAACTTTCTCACAACACGAATACTTGCAGATTAAATAAAACTTGCCCACACTTAACTATCTGGGTGCAATCCTGATGATCCAACAGCTTTGACTGCTTCATCATTTAAGCACTGAGATTATAGCCTTTTTCTTCCTGATTTGTCCAGCACAGCAGATGCTCTTGCTTTAATTAATAACTAGCATTCAGTGACCCATCAGTCACACTGACCCTAATTAAAAGCAGCTCAGAGAGTGTACATGTGTACTTTATCAATAGCGGTGGGAAGTGATGAGCATCAGCTGCTGAAGTACAAGGTGTCATGTGCTTCAGCCTGGCCTTTTTAACAGAATAGGAGCACTCCCATGGTATGGGCTTGTAAGACACTACATTTGGGCTCATCAGATCAACTAATCATTCTGTGGCACTCAGGTGGATCATTTCAAATGAATTTAATCTAGAAATGTGGAAAAACACGGGGATGAAGTATCACAAGTAGCAAAAGATTAGATTTTGGTTCATTCTTAATGTCAAGCTAAGAAGGTCAGCCACAATGCTTTAAAATACGAGTATGAAAGTTGTGGCTCTCTAGATGTTGTACTACAACTCCTATCACCCCAGGCTATTGGCCCTGTTAGTTGGGGCTGATGGAAGTTGGAGTCCAGCAACACCACAAGTTCCATACCCCTAACTGAAAGAGATGAGCAGTGCGATGCTGTACATTTCTCCTCAGCTCTAAGACCAGGTCAACTGGACTTACTTTTATGTAAGTGTATATAGGAGTACAACCAGTGGCAGAGAAAGAGGAGTGCAGGGGGAGCGCATGGCCCCCGGCAGCGCGATCCCGGTGGGGTGCCATCACGGCTGCCCCCCCACCCTTGCTAGGCACCACGCCCCTGCAGGCTGCAAGCCATGCCCCTGCGGGCAGCGGGCCACACCCCCAGGATGCACACCAGCCCCGCCCCGCCTGCTCTCCGCCACTGAGTGCAACCAGATTTTTAAAAAGCAAAGCAAAGCTCTGGGGGAAAAGTACAGTGGTACCTTGGGTTACATACGCTTCAGATTATAGACACTTCAGGTTACAGACTCCGATAACCCAGAAATAGTGCTTCAAGTTAAGAACTTTGCTTCAGGATGAGAACAGAAATCACACGGTGGCAGTGGGAGGCCCCATTAGCTAAAGTGGTGCTTCAGGTTAAGAACAGTTTCAGGTTAAGAACAGACCTCTGGAACGAATTAAGTTCTTAACCCGAGGTACCACTATATTTGGAAATACTGCTATTCTCTAGTTGAGGTTACAAAAGTACTAAATAAAGCTATCGAGGAAAAGCTACTATTTCTTCCTCAAAGTTTAATTTACAGGTTTTTAAAAATATATCTGCCTTTAGCAGATGTCAAACGCTTTCCAGGATATGACACAGTTATGTCAAGAGAAAGTAAATTATTTCTGCTCTTGGTTGGTCGGTTCATGTCAAGCGCTGACTAACTTTCCATTTTTCTTGATTCCTGAGACATCATTCCTGCATTTGTCAAAACCAGCTACAAGTTGACAGGCAAGGAGGTTACTGAGGTGGGAGACAGGATAAAACAGTTTCTAAAAGAAAAATAAAGAAAAAACTCAATGTTCAAAGATATTTTGAATTGTTAAAAACCAATGAGAAACATCTCAAGACTGAAGTAGTATGTCCTCACTGAATGCCTTCTGCTCTATCAAATGAACAACAAATTTGTTACTAAAAGATGTCAGAAATTGAAGAAAATGTATTCACTATGTATGAGTCTGTGCCAGGGGGAGTTGCTTTTGAATATGAATGTTCAGAACAGAGCTAAACATGATCTAATTATTAACAACTCTTGACATGGAAAAAAATCATTCCCTAAAGCAGTGAATATTAAGAAAGATGTTGCTTAACTGTTCCATTGCAGAGGGAGCAGCTGGCTTAACTCCACTTTTATTGAACAGGCATCAGTGAAATAAAATATGAAATCTAGTAAGAATGCCAAAGTTTAGAGATACATTTCCATCAGAATGCATGCCAGGTCATGAGCATAGCTGTCTTCTGTCCATCAAACAATTTCATCTACGTATCTTTGCAAACTGTCATGTCAGGATGCCTAGCTAGGCTGTCACATTATGTCAGATGATCATATGGCAACTTACTTATCAGAAGACGGTATGGTAGTTTTAGAGCAAACCCAGCACAAGGGAACAGAAACACAAAATTTATGATGTAATCCTGGGCACAATTCCTTGGGAGGAAGTGCCACGGAACACAAAAATATAATTTCTAGCTGAGAATACCACCTGATGTCGTATTGTAACGATTGGCAGCAAATCCTAGCATCACATGCCAAACCACAATTGTTGCTTTTTAAACTTCTTATTGGCTCCTGACTCATAGACTCCCACCCAGTGAGAGTCTACTCAATATTGATCAGGCACCGTAGCTACAGCAGTTGTTCTTTTATTCAATAGCATTAATTCATTTCCTTCCCCTAGAACCAGCAAAATCTTTAATAGCCTTGAGAGAGTAATCATAATCAAAATACAATTATGCAGTTAGTCTGTAAAAGATGGCATGTTGTGTTCAAGCAACTTTAGCAGTCACAAAATCAGAGTGTGATTCTTACATCTCTCCATATGAAGCATTTGACAACCTCCGCTCACCTTAATACATGGTACAGCATTTGCCGTACGGTGCTGACTGCCACCATTGCTGGGCTCTATGTGTCAGCTTCTTAATGGTCAGAAAGAGATGCCATGCTCTCTCCCATAGCCAAGAATATTTGAATTTGACCCACCTGCAAATTAGGCACCTTCAAGGGGAGGATAAGACAGATGAGCATGTAAAAGTTAAGGACCAATTTTTGATCTGTAAGCTTAAGCTGGGTTTTATTGCATGGAGTCCTCCCAACCCCAGGCGACCCCTGAGTGGAATAATGACTCAAGACAAAGTGCTATGGGATTAAAATTGGCCACAACTTTGTTAAGTTTCAGATGTAGGGAGACCTTGGCTCAGGCATCAGGCGTTTATCCTGTCCAGTCCCCAGCAGGGGATTTGGGAGACATCAGGGTTATTCAGAATGTGTGGGGATTGGGCTGGCTCTGGAGAACATATGTTCAAGCAGAGAGCCTGCCCCCCGTTTTGCCGCCATCTCAGGGGAGAGCAATGGCAACCTCTTGGCGTATGGCCAATGCCTCCTCTCAAGACCCCTTTAATGGGGAACCTTGGGATCAACACCGCAAGGGGGACATGGGTCACTGCTTCATGCCCCCCCCCAATTTAGGGAAGATAGACCAAAGGATTCCGCCCAAGGCCTGAAACCACCAAAGTTGTGACATTTTGCTACGGGGAAGGCAAAACCTGCCAATGCAGGAAAATTCATTTCCATGATGTAGCAGCTCCCACGTACGTGTGGAGAAGAGGTTAACCTGCAAAAGAAGGCTTAACTGAGGGAAGGCAGGGTGGGAGAAGCTCTGGAGCCAACTGACGCTTCGCAGGTTAGATTCACCTTCCGTTGTGTGGGCAGGGTGGTTCCTCCCCCTACCTGGCCAATCCCCTGGCAGCGCCTCCCTAGGCGGAATTGGGCGATTGGCTGAGGTAGGTGTAGGCGGAGACCTCCAGGTATCCGGCCTGGGGAGGATGAAGCCAGCCCGTACTACCAGGAGCCGCATTGGGATTCGGGGGGCTGCGTGCGAGCACGCAAAAGGTGCCCCCCATTTGATGTGGGGAGTCGTCATTGTTATAATTTGCAAATGTTCTGTGGTTTGCATATATATATATATATATATATATATATATATATATATTGAATAATAATTTAGTACTGGGGAGATTGAGATAGCTTAATTTCATAGTTAAAGTATTGTGTACCCTGTGAACTTTTTAATATAAACGTGTGAGATGTAAAGAGGGGATGCTTACAAGCATTAAACAGTGCAATGCACATTCACAGCAAAAATGGCCAGATGATCAAAAGAAAACATTTTAATAGATAAGGGTCATTAACCCATTATCAGAGTAAAATAAAACTTTTGTGTAAAACTGAGCTATAGAACAACCAATCAAGAAGAATTGATTTGGTGGTTCAATAGTATTGTAGTACTTTTTGCCTTGGATTGTTGCAATAATGATCCCAATGTTTACAAATGTGAAATCCTATAATTAGCAGTTAAGGCAAGATTTAAAATCCTATAATTACGACTTGTTAGAGACATTCTAACTGGTACAAGAAGTTCTGTAATGAATGTATACAGCTTCCTAAGAGACATTTTGTACCTCAGTTTGGATACTCTGGTACAAAACTGCAGCTGTGTTACACTGATCATGAAGGCGGAATATATGTGCCAATTTTATATGTGTTGATCCTTTCTACATCCACTCACTGGTTCAGTATATTTTGAACTGAAAAGTCACTTTGGAACCACATTAGTTACCTTTACTGTTGTTTTCTTAAAAAAGAAAAAGAGAAAATAAATTTTATTTCTACATCCAGTTTCAAAGCAAAAGAATTATCTCATCTTATTTAACGACATATAATATTTTTTGTAATGAATTCAGTCAATTTTTCTACAGCCCAATCAACAGTGTAGCTCCAGTTGACCTGTGAATTTTGTGCACTAATTTTTCCACTTCAGCAGTGAGCAGTATTTTAAGATGCATTTGAAGCTGATGTGATACATGTGTATTTTCATATTCATATATATCAGTGCCAGAGTATAATATTCTCAGTTAATGAATATTAAGTTTTGGAAAAGTGAATGGCTGTAAACCTCTTCTATATGTCCTCTTTTGTGTATATGAAAAAAATGCTATTCCTTTTACCACACCAGACAACTGGTTCATCTAACTCAAGGCTTCAGACCTGGAGTTTGTGGGAATTGAAATAATGTGACCACATTACAAGCAAGTGCATTTTCCATAGCAGTATCTATCATTATAAAGGAATAACAGATTCAGGGAGCTAAAGGGGTGAAAACTAGGATAAGGATGAACTCACAAACTAGTTATAATCCTAAATATTCTGGCACGATCAAGCCTCAGGTCATAGCACTTGTTATAGCTTGGCCAACCTTGCCACTTGCCATGGTCTATCACATCCTAGCTTCCAAGATGTGCACAGATTTCATAAGGATGTCAGTTTCAAGTTGCATGAGATGATCAGCGTTCCTCTTTATGTCAAATTTCTTGCCATTTTAACACAAGTGAAATTCTGGGCTCAGAGTGTTTCAAGTAAGTGTTATCCAGATTGGGAGGGTTTGGAATAGGTAGGTTAGTTTTGGGAGGGTGATCATTTTGATCATGGCTATTTTGTCTGAGAGAGTGAGGTTTGTGTTGGTCCATCTCTTTAGGTCTTTGTTAATTTTAGCCACCAGGGGTTGTAGTTGTGTAGGTATAATTTATTGAGGTTTCTGGTTATTTGTACCCCTAGGTATCTGAATTTGGTGTGGCAATGTTTTGTCTTGGTGACGTTAATGAGTTCTTTTTGGGTGTGAGGAGGGATGTTGAAACACACGGCTTCCGACTTTTCAAAATTCACCTGTAAGTCCGACACCGTTGCAGATGTGTTGAGACCCCCACCCCCACTCACCATTCCCCCCTCCACCTCTTTCCCCCTTTTCTTCCTAATGTAATACTAATGTCTCAACAAATGAAACTGATCTGTAGAAAATGTAGCTTGAAAAGAGACATTGCACATACTTTTGTAAACCAAGAAATCTTTAATAAAAATACATTTTTTTAAAAGTGAGTGTTATGTCACCCACTGAGGTACATGTTGACCTATGTACCATATTTTTTGCTCTATAAGACGCACCAGACCAAAAGACGCACCTAGTTTTTGGAGGAGGAGAACAAGAAAAAAATATTCTGAATCTCAGAAGTCAAAACAACAAGAGGAATCGCTGTGCAGCGAAAGCAGCGATCCCTCTTGCTGTTCTGGCTTCTGGGATAGCTGCGCAGCCTGCATTCACTCCATAAGACGCACACACATTTCCCCTTACTTTTTAGGAGGGAAAAAGTGAGTCTTATAGAGCAAAAAATACGGTACTTGATGTAGGATTTCACATTTGCGGACCATGCAATCGTCACTACAGTAAGCCAAATCCATCGTATATGTAAATTGGTCATTTTAAAGGCTCAGTTTTGCTCTCCAGTCAGTTGTCTATGAAAAGATTTCTCACACATCCTTGCCATAATGAGGATGATAAGGAGCTGCAATTTGGGATTTAGGGGGAGAAAGACATACCAGCCTGCCTGCCTACATACTTACTTTAATTTGAAATAGATTTACACTATATTAAAGGTATTTCTATTCCACTCTGAGCATGATTTAATGTAAGACACTGTATGGTTTGGGCACTGTGAATATGACCACTTTTCTCCCTATGTAAACACCATACTTAACTAGCATTTTCTTGAAAAACGATATTCTACAACATGCCGTAATTCCTTGTTTTATCACTCAGGAGGATTTGTCTTAATGTTTACTCTTTTATTATTTAACACTTTTCCTACACTGCCCTTCATCAAAATTGATTCCAGTTTATAGTTTTAAAAGGCAAAACAGTATAATTAAATAAGCCAGCAGATAAAAGAACACTTCAGCAAGAAGTGCAACATTTGTCTTCTTATAGCTTAACCCCATTGCTTCTTGCCTTATGAGTGACTGAAACATTTACAGTGGTACCTCAGGTTACATACACTTCAGGTTACATACGCTTCAGGTTACAGATTCTGCTAATCCAGAAATAGTGCTTCAGGTTAAGAACTTTGCTTCAGGATGAGAACAGAAATCGTGCTCCGGCGGTGCGGCGGCAGCAGGAGGCCCCATTAGCTAAAGTGGTCTTCAGGTTAAGAAAAGTTTCAGGTTAAGAACAGACCTCCAGAAAGAATTAAGCACTTAATCCGAGGTACCACTGTATATTTTTATATATTGATATTTTAAAAAATGAAAATAAAAACTGTCTGTCAGTTAACAGTTCTTTATAGGCTAAACATAAATTTTTCTGGGCTGATAATATGCTTTTAGTAGATGGTTATGGGTTTTTTACATCATAAAATTGTAGTTGGAAGGGACCGAAAGTGTATTCTGTTCCAATGCCCCTGAATTGCATATTCCCACTTTATAAATTTGCAGCTCAGACCTATGCATGTTTACTCAGGACTCATCCATGCAGTCATTTAATTTGGACAGTAATTTGTTACCCATACATATTATATTCTCTACCAAATCATTGTCTTCTCTCACTTTCCCCTCCTCAGTCTGGATTTTCTCATAATGTCTCCTTTCCGCAGAATACCTGGTTTGAGAAAACATGGATTGAGGGAGGGTAGGATGTGTGAGAAGGCAGTGATTTGGAGGAGAATGTCTCATAGACAATGAAAAATTAATGGAGATACAGGAAGCTTACTATCCACATTAAACAACATTGTGAATGAGCTCTCAGTCTTCAGTGGACTTTACCCCTTAGCAAGTGTTCTAAAAATCAGTATCTTAACTCATCTTTATTGCATTACCACTCAGACCATGTGTAGTCACTGTGCAAAAGTGAAATAAATGAAATCTGCACTGAACGCTTGCTAAAGCAAATATCTGCCTGATGTAACACACAATGAGCTGTGCATGAATCAGCTCAAATCACACTGTGAAGATGCCAATTTAGTGTACTTGCATATAATTTTTCACCACAACCTAAAATACCACTGGTCTTTCCTAGCACAAGTGTGGCATGTTACCGACTCCTAAAACACTATAATGCAAAGGCAGTAATGCTCATCTTATACATAAGAGAGTTACTGCCAAATCCGCAAGCATTTTTTATTTTCCCTTGTTTAATTTCTTTTTGTTGCCGTCCATCAAGTACATTTTGAACATTCCCTCGATTATTATTATTTTTTTGCATTATCACTCAGTTTTTTACCATCTATAAATTCAACAAGCATTCTGCCAGCTCCTCTAGCCAAGCAATTAGACATAAACACCAGACTTACAGCTGTCCAGTAATGAGACATATTCAATGTCTCATTTCCACCTGATCTTGATTCATTTATTACTACTTGTGCAGTACAGTCCTGTTCCCCAAATACCTGAAGGAGTGCGCTTCCCCATCCCCATCTTGGGATACTTGGCTAAAACTCTTCTCCAACTGCTTTCTGTAACAGTACAATGCAGCAACCACCAAGAGGAGGATTGGGTGTCAGGTCATCACAATTCTGTTTTCCCAGACATTTCACTTTGTGCAATCAGCCTGATTCCTTATACAGTGGTACCTCGGGTTACAGACGCTTCAGGTTACAGACTCAGCAAACCCAGAAATAGTACCTCGGGTTAAAAACTTTGCTTCACGATGACACAGAAATTGGGCAGCGGCGGTGCGGCGGCTGGGGCAAGCCCCATTAGCTAAAGTGGTACCTCAAGTTAAGAACAGTTTCGGGTTAAGAACGAACCTCCAGAACGAATTAAGTTCTTAACCCAAGGTACCACTGTATGTTTAGTGATTTGATTACCAGCAGTAGCAGCTTCTAGTGTGGCTCTGTTTTATATTTTAGCATTTTATTTATTATAAATGTATTATTAATATGTATTGTTTGCCGCTTTGGAAGCTATTATATGAATGGCACCATACAAATGGCTTACCAAACTATTGTACTTTTCTGTGTATAACACGCCCCCATGTATATGATGCCCCCTATTTCTGAGGAATCAAATTTAAGAAAATGGGGGGAGAGGGCATAGAGTTGTTGAGCTTTTTAAAGGGAGGATTGCGAAGAGTTGTTGAGCTTTTTTGGGGGGGTGCCAAAAATTGCTCACCCAAAAATACGCCTCTTGTCTATCCCCTCGCTGGCAGAAGCTGCCAATCACCCATCCAATTGCTGCAGCCACTCAACAACAGCCATTGATGCAGCAGCCAATTACACGCCCAATAACTGCTGACAGTCGCGGCAACAACCAATCAAACGTCCACCCTATGCATTATCCATGTATACGATGACCCCTACTTCTTAGCATATTTTTTACAGAAAAAACTCCTAGTCTTATACATGGGAAGGTACGGTAAAATATCTACTCAAAAGTAATCCTCACTAAATTCAATGGGAAGGGTACATCATATATAAACGGCTGCACTGTTAGCTACTCACATGTGACAACTCACAACATGGTCATACACCTTTAGGGTAACTTAATAATTTAATGACTAGACATTTGCTTTTCCAGACAAATTATTGACAAAATAAAATTCAATTAATAATCATATCCCCTTTGACTGAGTTGTTGTTCAAACAATATAAGATTCCCTATTTATTATAACAATAGGAAATCTTAAAAAGGAAAATCCTTTTTTACTTTTTTTGCCAAAGTAGATGAAATTTATAGAAGACTCTTCAAAGTGGATTATCCCTGTCCAATTGCAAACAAATAGAGTCAAGGATTTTTTCAGGAAAAGGCATTTATAGGGAGAGCGGGGGTGCTGTCTATTTCTTACCATAATATTATTAAGACCAAGTGGTGTGCATTATTGATTGTACATTTGTTGTTGTTGTTGATTGTATATTTTTTTAAAAAAAATCTTTACAGTCTCATACCAGTCTTTCTTTCTGGTGGTTGTTTGTGCCCTCAGACATGCTTTAAGGCCTCCTGATAGGTCCTTACGGGAGAGCTTTCCAAACTTTTCATGTTGGCGACACTCTTTTTAGACAGGCATCATTTTACTAGCAAACCGGAGGTGAAACTAACCCCCTTTCCAGTGTTCACATTACACACCTACACACAGCAGCCAACACACTAAACACACCGTTTGGAAAGCCAGGTTTCTATCAAGTTGTGAAGAATACTGCCTGCAGAGTTCTAAAGTGGTCTGTGTTAGTTTGTTTTTGTTAAAGCAGAGCAATGTAGGATATTTTTGCAACCTTTTAATTTTTTTTAAAAAAATCCTCCACTGCTGTGCTTTAAGAAAAAACAAGAATAATCCTGAGCTCTTGAGTGCTCTGCCGGAAACATTTTAGACAGCCTCACTTCTTGCAGAGCTCATGGACTTACAGAAACAGAAAATTACACAGAAATTATGCAGCTGTTTCTGCACAGAAACAGAGTGACAGAGATTGAACCAGGATTGAGATACAGGTGGTAACCATTTTGGGCACAACCAACTAACAAGCAATCACCAAAGGTCCTTTTGGACCTGGAAGAGGGCAAAACAGGGCAGGGGTGTGCTTAAATAATAATAATAATAATAATAATAATAATAATAATAATAATAATAATAATAATAATAATTTATTTATTATTTATACCCCACCCATCTGGCTGGGTTTCCCCAGCCACTCTGGGCGGCTTCCAACAAAGTATTAAAATACAGTGGTCTGTTAAACATTAAAAGCTTCCCTAAACAGGGACCAATGTGCATGGGGGTAGGTATGGAACCCCCACGGAAAACCCCTACACTGCTTGTACAATATTTTAAATAGATATTAAATAATATTTAATATTTGATGCATTGGTTATTTTTACAAAAAAAAAAGGTCTCAAAGCATTGTGGAAAAATTCATACAAATTCAAACAAATAGAGCATTAAAATCAAATGGGGGGATTGCACAAAAATAGCAAAAATACACGCTCTCTTTCCTCACTTGCAGAACAAAAGATAATCCCCAAAATGCCACCTCAAATAGCCTCAAAGATCATAACAGGCATGTGCCATTAAGGTAAGACAGGGAGTATGCAGGAGAAATGATTTTGGGGAGATATGGAAGGTGTTTCTAGAATTTGTACTGTTAAAATGGAAAGGGGTCAAACCATCGCAAGAGGTGTTGAAATTTTGGGAGGTTGGATAGTTACACTGGAATGGTCTCAGTGGTGGGGTGCACATTAGTATTCTTATTTATTTATGATTATTACTTTGTCAAAAGAAAAGAAAAGACCATAACAGTATTCACTCAAATGCCTGGGGAAATGGGAATGTCTTCATCTGGTTCCAAAAAGATGTCGGTGTCAGCACCAGGCTGGGGACAGCGTCCCATAGGCTCCCCACTGCTGAAAAGGCCTGTTCCCTCATCATTCACCTTCCAAACTTCTCTTGAAGTGGGCATACACAGAAGGGTCTCTCATAATGATCTGATGTCTAGGTAGGCTCATGTGGTGTTCTGAGCTATGTAAGCAGCCTGAGCCTAGAATGAATTGACAGCCAGACAAACCGGGCAAAAAATTGTGTTATACGTTATTATTATCACTTTGAAAGGACAGTAGAATATAGTTTCCATACACACTCTAGTTCTAGCATGTATATTTAGTAACTATAATAAGCTTTTATTTTTATCCATAGTTTTGTTATTTACACTATTTAGTTCTGAACCTAATAAGTTATGACAGATTTCTGAAAGCTAAATACCTTAGAGTCGGGTTTTGCTTACAATATAATTATTCAGTTGTTAATCCCAAGAAACAGCAAAAGATACATTTGTGTCATTGATTTTCTAGTGCAAAATATTAAGAATGACCCAAGAAAGTATTCATAATAATGCTGGATATGCCAAGTAATAAATCCAAGAAGAAAAATAAAAGTCTATTATCCTATTATATTTACAATATATGCATGCTAATTCCACAGCTTGTTTTATATGCAAGGATCACACTAAATGCCTTGCATTAAAAGATTATATCCTCGTTACCTTTTGTTGTCTTGTCTAAGCCTGTATTTTGCTGCAAGCTACAGGTGCAACAATTTGAATGAAGGATTTGTTTACGAATCAAAACATATTCCAAAGCAGGCAGCTCAGTCTGTGTACGTTATAGTTAATGCAAGTGCAGTGGAAAATGTGCAGAGACTGTACATGCCAGTGAATAGGTGCATTCAACTTGAAAACATGGAAAATATCCACAAACAGAATTATAAACACACATCTTACCAGGTCAGCACACAATATCTCACCTACATTCACCAGTCGCTTCCAAACCTTAGGAGAAATAGACGTGACCATGAGATGTTTTCCAAGTAGCCTACATAGCTAGAAACCTTTATCTTGTTAAAAATATAGTTTATATTATCTGGATTCAGGAGCAGCTCACAGACTGTCTACTAGAGTGTTATGATGGTGTCATGCAGGAGGCAACAAGGAGTAAGATAAAGTGTCCTGGAAAACAAGTAAAATGTTGTTCCTTGAAATACAGAGAAACTGGAGGCAGGGAGCCAGTCAAGGACACCAGGCAGATCGCAGACTGAATCATTTCACTCATCTATACTACAGTAACAGGTCAGCCCAGGATTTAGGTTCTGGTCAGCGGTTCTCCCACACAGGAAGCTGAGCCGAGGGGGGTGCAAAATTGAAAGTATCCATAATTGAAAAGATTCATTTTGGGGGTGCCAAATTTTGGCCTTGCACAGGGCATCATATTACTAAAGATTACAAAGGTCTGCTGCTGAACAGGTCAAACTGAATTTTCTAGACTAGTCTTCAGAGTTCAGATGCTGACATTAGTGGCATGATCATGAATCAGAGCATTTCTCCAGAAAAGAACTGAAAAAGAACAGCTGATGGAAGAAATCCTTAGAGCTCCCTTGCAGATTAGGTTCTTCGGCAATCATGCAATGTTATGCACCGGTAGCTGCCATGAAAAAGGCAACCCAGGCCAATCCTCATTGACTTTATTTGTTTCCTTTAGCAGAATTTGGCTTCATTTAAAACTCCACTGATTGAGGTTGTTAAATAAATGAACTAAGTGATTTACACAAAATTGAAACACTTTATCCCCCCTTGCATCCATTTAAAAGACAAAGCTAACAACTTCTTTCCATTTATTGAAATTTAGCTTACTCTGTTAAAACAGTCACTTTGGTGCAAAGTAATTAACATGCTTGTAAAATGCAGATTGACAAGGGGAAATTCATTGAATTGAGTTAATATTGTCTTTTCCTTGCCTCTGCAATTATATTTGTAGATTATATAATGACACACACACACATATAATGTTGTCACAGGAAGTGCATGAGGACTAAAAGTTTCCCTTTAGCCTGCTGTTTTGGTGCTGGATGGGACTATCCTCTTCCCTGACTACGACTGATCTGGTCATGCAAGTCATTGCTGTTCTAAGCCCTACTTTCATCAACACATTAATATCTGAGCAGAGGGTACTCAGCTGCTTTCAATGGAAGATGGACAGGAAGCTGGGGCCACCACCAGCACCATTTGCTAAAAATATTCTCCCCTTTGAGTATGGGCCAGGGGCCAATATTCCACTGCTCACTTGGAAACTTCTCTGAACTTTTCAGAAGCAGCTCTCCACTTACTGGGTCTTAGTAAGAAGTGCAGTCAAGGGGCAGCTGTAGAAAAAACCCTACCCATTTCCTAGAATGCACTAGGAGCAACACAACAAGGGCATGGCATCACTTCCAACAAAGGTATTCCAGGAAGTGTGGCCAGTGGGAAACTGAAAAGAGAGTCTTCTGCTGCTGTAAGTGGATATTTTTTAAAAAACAAGAATAAAATTCGCAGGTTTCATGCGGGTGACACTGTGGGTTAAAGCACAGAGCCTAGGGCTTGCCAATCAGAAGGTGGGTGGTTCGAATCTCCGCAATGGGATTAGCTCCCGTTGCTCGGTTCCTGCTCCTGCCAACCTAGCAGTTAGAAAGCACATCAAGGTGCAAGTAGATAAATAGGTACTGCTCTGGCGGGAAGGTAAACAGCATTTCCTTGTGCTGCTCTGGTTCGCCAGAAGCAGCTTAGTCATGCTGGCCACATGACCCAGAAGCTGTATGCCAGCTCCTTCGGCCAGTAAAGCGAGATGAGCACCGCAACCCCAGAGTCATCCGTGACTGGACCTAATGGTCAGGGGTCCACTTACCTTTACCTAAAGAAATCAGAAACCTACTCTTTGGAAAAAAACAAGGAGGATCTTCACCCTTTCTGCTATGATTTTCTGGGAGGGTGTCATATTTCAACTACTCAGGCAGAGGGGAAATTCCGCTTGGAAGTCTGTATTGCCTTTGAGAAACTTTGAAGACCAAGAAAGTCACAAAATGGTTAAAAGTAAACCATCAACAAAACAGTCTGTAAACACACAGAGGCATTCATGCAGCCCATAAAACAAAGCTCTCTTCCTAGCAATGTGATCTTTCACCCTGGAATTAATTGTCCATATACAAGGTGGCTTACCAACTTGATGAGCCATTGCTTTTTGCTTGCCTTCAGGCATAGGCCCACTGTAAACAGGCTTTCTGCTTCAAATGGATTGCCATGCAAATACATCACTCCACAAATCCCTTCCTAGCCTGTTTTTACTATATTGTGGAGTGAAGAAATATGCCAACTTTCATAGGAAACTATCCATACAAAGAGATTCACACTAGGCAGAAAGAAACATGCGATGTCACACCTTGGGCAAATAAGATTTTGTACATTGTTGTTCCCCTTCTAGAGAAGGAGAATGAATGACATATTTTTACTCCAATAATAACAACAATAATAATTTATATCCCACCATTTTGGCACACCAGGACTCAAGGCATTAGTGGTCATGACTCTGCAACAACTCAGCTTTTATTCCCCCAGCCCAGTTAGATGGCACCATTGTGGGTAGGGTGGTAGGTCTTGTTGCGAACTGCTGAATCAAGGGTTTGCTCCTTAAAAAAAACAAAAAAGCACCCATGAATATATGATCAATTGATTTTATTTATTACTTGCAGAATTTATCACTTTATCTTAGACACATCAAAGAGATGGACAAAAGGGGGTGGATTCCTAAAACAACAAGCAAAAAAACAATGTAGTAAAATATTATGGGGAAAACAAAATAGGAAGAGGATTGGAAATGCACTTAAGATATAATCCAAACTTTCTCAACCTGGCACCCTCCAGATGTTGTACAACAACTCCCAGCATCCCTAACCTTTGGTCATTCTGGCTAGGGTTGGTGGGAGTTAGACCCCAGTAATATTTGAAGGACACCATGCTGGGAAAATATGCTATGGTCTGTCCATATGTGTGAGAGAAAATGACACTGGAAACTTGAAATATACTTTTACATTGACTTTCCAGAATGGCTAACATTTGATTAAAAACCCTAATAATAAATGCCTTTAAATCTGCTTTCTGCTTTTTGCACATGCATACTAACAGCAGCAACGAAGATCAAAAAGCATTTTTCATGACAAGTGTGAAAAGCACAAGAATTGTGCTTGATGCCAGAGCTAAAGCACAAAGAACAAAGATGTGAAGATTTCAATTTTACCAGCAGAACATATTATCCCAATCAAATATCCAACCTGCTGTTTTTGTTGTTTTGTTTTCCCAATTAACAAGTGATAATTGTGGTTTTTCTTTTTAAAAAGTTATCCAACCTTTAAAGATCTTTTGAAAAACTTTCTCGTGCTTCAAAAGCACCATTTTAGTATTTGCTTTGCATCTAGTTTCATGGGAAATGCTGGCATCTTCATTTTGTTTCTGCTTCACAGATTGGCTATGTAGTGAAGGAGAAGTTGGCTTTCTTATTTTAATCGGTCTTGGATAATCAATAAATTACTTCACAATCTCCAGTGTCATTGTTATTACTAGGGGTGTGCACTGACCACAGGTTTCAGTCAAGACCTCAGTTGAGCACTGCTCCAAAGTGGATCTCAGGCTGCCAGATTTGGCTTGAGGTCCAAGTCCAAATCCATTTCAAGGCGGGGGGGGGGGATGAGGCTTTGTTATCGCTCCACCCAACCCAGATTCACAGCCAAGAAATCAAAAAACTATTTTACAAGATGACAGAAGTGGATAAAACCTACCAAAGGATGTGAAAATAGATTTTGGGGGGGGGGGATTTGTAGTTGACACGATTCACTTTCCGTCCTGTGATTTTGTTTGTGAGCACCTAAGAGGCACTTCACATTGAGAAATGAACAAATGTTTCGATATGAAGATTAGGCTCATGCGGACATTGAAAATTTCAATTGTGTGGCTCCATATTCCCCTGACACCAAATCCTCTATAGTCTCTCTCCGTGGAAGTTGTGCCTTGGGATATGTGTGTGTGTGTGATTTTTATCAAGACAGTGGCACAGAGGGGAAGGGTTAAGCTCTCTTTCCCAATCCCTGTTTTCCTGATGCTATTTAAAATGCTATGTTGATTAATTCCTTCAATTAATGATATACAAACAACAACTGTTTTACGCTTATGTGTGTGACCATGCATATGCACATAAGACTGAACCTAGAAGTGACCCAAACATGTCACAAAAAAGTCACCAAAAGGGGCAAGGCAGAGCATGGGCAGAACAGGGTGAGGCAGCCCTGCCAGCAGGCACAGGGGTCCAGAACATAACCCCCACACAAATTGGTCACTGCCTGTAGTTTGGCTCTTAGGTAATAGAAACTAAATACCCAGAATGTATCTTGTTGCGTGTCGAGACCCCGAAGCCCGCCCCCTTGATGAATAAGACACAAGGACACGGATGTTACGTTAATGGTTATTGGGCAAATTTAGGCCATAACTTTATTGGTCACAGAATGTGAACGGTATTGGCTTAGGCATTGGAATTGACCCAACTATATCTGACACCTGCCCATAACACAGGGTGTTCTGTAAGGGTTAACCACCGTAGGGGGAGCCCCGTCAATGCAAACAAACTCGAGCTCCCCCTGGGTTCCTGACGGGGTCGTGACATGGCCCTAGCTCTGCCTTGGGTTTCAGACAAGATCCACACCCCCAGATTCCTTTAACAGAATACACTTAAGCTTGGAAGGGCAGGTGATGACCACATCTCCCCTCCCCTAGCACAAGATCTACCAATGCCTAACCGCCAAACCTTACAAAGTTGTGATGATTGCTGTGAGGTAGCAGAAAACCAAATGGCCCATGCAAATTTGCCAAGTGGAAAAATTCCTGCTGGGCCCCTCAACGGCTACCAACTGAGGTCCATAGCAAACCTGAAAATAGGGAAGGTGGGCGGGAGATCAAGGAAGTGAGCCAAGAGGAAGCTCTCCGGCTCGCACCTCCATTTAAACAGGCCCAGCCACACGCCAATCCGCTGGCTGGAAATTACATGGCTGAGAACCTCTGGGTGATGCAGGACTTCATTCCCTGCCCCTGGAGGAGAGTGGGTGGCCAAGTGGTCCATCACAACTCCTCTCCACTGGGAAGTGGAGCGAATTTCTAGCTGAAATTATCCTTCAAAATTTTGTTTGTTTTTTTACCAGCAGCTATTCACCACAAGTATAAGTTGTCCAACTTCGTGTTCTTTCCCTGCCTTCTCTATCTTCCTCAAATTCAGCATAAAAGTAATATCTGCTGCACAGTTTCTTAGAAAGCCACACATGAATAAAGGACCTTAATAGTGGAGTCACTCACAACAATACAGAATAAACAAGTGAAGGGGATCAAGCTTAAACATATTTCCTTGACGGTCCTCTACATCTCTTCCTGTATATGCCCCATTGAAATGAACGAAACCAATACTTGCTGAACATGTCATGTATCAGGATCTCCAAAGCATATTCCCAGGAAAGATAGGAAACATTTCATTTAAGGCTTTACCACTTCACCAGAGCAGATAATTAAAGAAATTAGTACAATTAAGACCTGACAGAGCACCAGCAACCTCCCAGATACATTGCGCCTACAGTGGTCAGAAGAAAGAGGAAAGCTTTAGCATAAATTCAGTACAGAGCCCAGAATAAATAAAATATTTTCCATTGTGGGGCCTGCACTTACAGGCATGCTTTGAAGATGTGCAAAAACAGAAATAAAAAACAAGCCCACCCTTAAGCCCTATAAAGGCCAGTTTACCCAATGACTGGCCATAACTCCTTCCTGCCTTGATATATCCCAACTGATGGAAAACAGCCTGTAATTAGCAGAAACAGCTGTTTTCCATAAATGTTAATTCACGTTTTCAGATCCAAAAGCAGAAAACACATTAAACAAATGGGTGCTGCATGTAGATTCCTCCCATCTGAGAAGTTCAGTCCAAAAGCTGGCCTGAAATCACACAGCCCCTCAGCATCTCTGCAGTAGCTCCAACCATCTGTTCAGAGGGTGGCAAGAAATGGGACAACTGAATCCAGCCTCTGTTCTCTCTCTCCTTTCATTCCTTATTGGTATTAGAGGGGGTCTCTGGCTACGAAATCAAGCTTTTCATCTTGGGAAAATCCACACACAGCACCAATTAGTGTGCAAATTTCCTCTTGTTGGATAGCAGCATCCATGTAGCATAAGCAATGGTGTGCAATGCTTTCGGTTTTTCATGCACTCAACAAGCCAAATGCTGCATTCTCTGCAAAACAGGAACATGCTAAGAAGAACAGAGTGTCTCATTAATTTTACTTTGTCATCATATATTGAATTTTTCCTTTGTCTTCATTTATTGAAATTTTCTCCATCTTTATGGATAGTTTCTAAATACAATGCATAATGGGTTTGAGGAGCATATAGGAATGTATTTGGGAATATGTAGTGACTTCTATTTGGGCCTGGCAAAGGTCCACCAGATTACGCAAGATTTTAATCAAGCTGCAGGACTAGTAGGACAACTGAGAGAGGATCCAGTTCCTTTTCAGCCTGGGTGGAGAGAACATGCCCTACACACTCAGCCTCCTGGGACCTATTCTTGGGGAACTGGAGAATGTCATGTGCAACTTCCCACAGCAGTTGTGCTTTTCCAACCAGGATCAGTACCGGACCTCAAGGGGAACATCAACTTTACCAAACACCTCTCAGGTTAGTCCTGATTCAAAAAAGCAAAGCAAAACCTGAAAAAGACAGCTGGATGGTCATCTGGCATAAATGCTTTACTTGAGATTCCTGTATTCCAGGGGGTTGGAGTAGATCCCCCCAAGATTCCTTCCAACTTTACAGTTCAATAATTCTATGAAACACACATGCTTCCACTGGTTCTGAATTGTCTTCAACCTTTGGTATTTCTTTTTCTTTCCCTCTGCCATCTTACAGATTTCCACTTGCTATATCTAAATAAGACCAATTCCTTATTTTCTTCCTTTGTACTCCTGCTTTGCTCATTATTATTTTTTCTGTTTGGGTTTTGAGAAATGTTAGGGTGAGTAAAGTGGGATGGTGTTTGGAACAAGATGTGATTAGCAGATTTTATTTTAAAAGTTATATCACATCCTTCCAGTGCTTTTGAGTAGCTTACCACAATTCAGATACATTCCCATAATACAAACACACACATACAAACCCAAATCAGTGTATACCGGTATTTATTTTTTTATTAATTACATAATGAAAGCAAGCACAGCCCATACAGCCCATGATTCACTGTATAAAACATTATCTGCCTGGCAAGCCAAATATTTGCCAGAACTGAAAAGCTTTTGCCAAGGAAAGCAGCAAAGATGGGGATCAAATAAACCTTATGCAGCAAGGCATTCCATACTGTAGGTGCAATAGCTGAGAAAGCCCTGGCTAATCACGCCTTCACCATAGAGAGGGCACAAAGAAAGACCACTCCACCAGACCTTAGGGAGCAGGCCGAGATCTCTCAAGATTGCCCAGCTCTCTATGGGCAAAGATCAAGGATGGTGAATTTGTGACCCTTTAGTTGTTCAACTCCCATCAGCCCCAGCCAACATGGCCAATGGTCAGGGATGATAGGAGTTGGAGTACGGCACTGTGGGTTAAACCACAGAGCCTAGGACTTGCCGATCAGAAGGTCGGTGGTTCAAATCCCCGCGACGGGGTGAGCTCCCATTGCTCGGTTCCTGCACCTGCCAACCTAGCAGTTCGAAAGCACCTCAAAGTGCAAGTAGATAAATAGGTACCACTCCAGTGGGAAGGTAAATGGAGTTTCCGTGTGCTGCTCTGGTTCGCCAGAAGCAGCTTAGTCATGCTGGTCACATGACCCGGAAGCTGTACGCCGGCTCCCTCGGCCAATAAAGCGAGATGAGCGCCGCAACCCCAGAGTCGGCCACAACTGGACCTAATGGTCAGGGGTCCCTTTACCTTTACCTTTAATAGCTAGAGGATCACTGGCTCCCCATCCCTTATCATAGTAGCATCTGTAGCTAAAATTAACAAATATTTTTTTTTACTAGGTTAAGATATAAGCACAATCTTGACTGCTTTGCTGGGCCAACATGGCCAACAGATTCACAGCCATCAGGCTGCTCTGGCAGATCCTTCTGGTGGCAACGCTCACCCATTTTCAAAGAACCAAATGCAGCTGGTGCTTTGTTTTGCGATACCACTGATATTATTTTCAAAACTCCCTGCTAGTAATAAGCATAGATTAGCTATCTGGCTCAGAATTCCAGCATACGATCCAAGGAATCTGCCCAACCCCTTTGCATTTCCCTCCCCTTAACCTCAGAGCATGTCCATTAATCACAGCAGTCAATGTTTTGTCAGTGTGGGAAATAAAATATAGTCCTCTGGACCCAACTCAAGTACCTGGCAGTTGCAGGAAATAGGATGTCACATTGCATATGGATGGGAAACGACACAGCAGTCTCTCCTAACCTTGGTAATTGAATGAGCGAGGAGGAGGCTCCATCCTCCAGTTTTCAGACCAAGGCAGTCATATCTACGCAGTTCATTGAAAAGGAGAAACCAAAGCAAGGGACAGTAGACATTACCACAGCAGGTAGTGCATAAAAGACCAATTTGTCCATATCAACTAAGTTCCCAACAGTCACAGTGAGTACATATATGTCTGCCAGCCAACAGCTGCAATGGATTTGTTTCAATTTTTGGAAGCACTGAAAACAACTAGGAAAGATCAGCATGTGCTTTTACTAAGGGTGACAGCTCTTATTGATTGTAGCAGAACTCAGAGTGAAATATGGGTTATATAAATGCATATATACACAAAAGTGGAATCCTATACATGTCTCCTCAGAAATAAACCCTACGGATTGGTCCCTACTCTGTTTCATCTTAGGCACCGATTAAAAGCCTACCACACTTCTTCCAGACCTTCCATGGGGAGGTGTCATGTGGAGGTAAGATAAGTGAGGATGTAATGTTGCAGGCAGGCTATTAGAAACTGTGAACATCATGGAGGCACCGCCGCAAGGTACTTGAGGGGCTCCAAGCTGCTTCAACTCAACAAACCTTGTACAGATCCCATTTTCCCTCGGACAAGTCCAGAGTACTTCATTTTAGTTCAGAGATGTGTGATTCATTCAAAGCCACTGCACAGCCCTGCTAGATATATGTAGTGCAACAATATTAATTTAAAAGAACCAACTTAATTTAATTTAATCAAAGCTGCTCTCCCCCCCCCAAATCAAGTTGTGCTGTGCGCAGTAAAGGTGTTTTCCCCTGAAGTGGGGGAAACTTATCTCCATGTCCATTTAAACCTATTAAGTAATCCTGTTTTTATTTAATGTTAGCAGAGCCGTCTGGCATGAGGTAGGTACTTCAGTAACGGACTGGGAAAGCATCTCAGCAAAGCTATTATCTTTAGGATACAGTGATGGCTAAGTATGGATCGTTCAAAACACAGTACATAATTAAGAGATGGCAATCTCTTGAATTAGTTGTTAGCAATACAGCTTGCTCTTTAAAAAATCACTTTCACCTTATTAGCCCTAATTTCTGTTGAAGCCTATGTTGCCCTACTGAATATCAAGGGGAGGGGATAAATGCAGGAAGTATACCTCAATAAACAAATGCATTTGCTTCTAAGCAGTTTTATTTTTACACAACTTTCTAACTGACCGGAGCGTCTACATGCCTTTTGAAAGATGGGGGGAGGGTCTCTAAATCTGCCTTGATAAATTAGCTGGTATGTGAGAAGATGGTACAAGTTTAAGAGCAGGTGCCTGAGAAGGGGGCTGTAATTTCACACACACCCTTGCAGCTTCACAATAATCCACGTTCTCTCATGATGAACTGAATGCCTACATAAGAAAGTTGTTGCTCTCTGTTGCAAGGGGGGGTGTAGCCAGGTGCTTGGGATCAACCTACAGAGGAAAGGGGAAAGCCAAAGGGCGCAACCTGATCATATTTGTATAGAATGAGCAATTTCAGGATTCTGCATGGACTTCTAGAAAGTGATAGAGACCTTTGAACTACCCCATGCACAGGGTGAAGCTTCTGCTTTTATGTGAAGGAGAAAAAGAAGAGAATGGCATGGAGAGCTTATCACAAATAAAGCCACCAGCTCAGGCTTAATTAAATGAAGACCATACTGCCTTCCCTATGAGTGACTTTTCTACATTCACTCATGGCAGTGCTGTCTCCTTGCTGAGTGTAGCTTTCTCTGCTGCCCCCTCCTAGGGTTCAAAGAACAAAGGGTTTGAAATTATGGGGAAAGTAAGTTCTCTCCTCCCTGGTATTGATGTGCAAGGTCCTCCTCATCTCCCAGCTCACGTCACAATCTATTTTCCACACACAGCATCATCAATAGCAGCCGCAGCAACAAATCAGAAATTACTTCAATTTCCCCCGGAGCCAGTTTCAAATCCAGTCTTTTGACCTCTTGCTTACAACACTGGGATAATATGCTACCTTCCAAACCCCACCTGCAAGCTTTTCAACATGCACACAATTTCCCCTAACTCTCCCTTCCCACTAGCCCCATTTTTTCCTAATTACATACACAGTAGCAACAGCATAAGCTCAGGCACCCTGGGAAAACAAGACTTTCCTTGAACCTGGAATACTGCTGCAGTGGGGAGATGGGAAGGCCTCTCAAAGATGTAGTGGTGGGCAAATCTGTAGTATATGTCACTTTCTCATTTTTCTGCTCTTAAATTCAGTTCACATTTCCACATCACTTTGCAATTTTGTTTAAAGTCATCATGAAAATTAAGCAGCAGTTTAGCGCAAATATATCCTAATAGGCACATCTTTGTATGCACTTTTGCCCACCCAAACTACATATTTTTTTGCAGGGCAATTTCCCCTAATACAATACATTTTTATGTGCATTTCACTATAGTGTGTGCATTTTTGTTCACATTACTAGGCTGGAGCACTGCATTGTAAAATTTAGAGAAGTGCAAACACTGAAGGATGGCTATGCTTCAGTTTGCATTTTGTTTTGAAAAGTGTGAATCAGGTAGCTTTGCCTGTCAATGTGAGCTGAATCAAATTTCTCCCCCATATCTGTGCGTGTTCATAACCACAGATAGAATATCTTCCTAAATTGTAGCATTGCATTTCAGTTCTGTCAGAACTAGGCTCTCCTGTATTGTGTTGGGAGTTAGCAGAGCAGAATACATCTAACCAAGCTGCATTTGAAAAATATTCTCTAAGAAGTTTAACAACATAGTCATTGCCTCAGGATTCATGACTCATGTGAAGCAATAGTTTCTTACTGATACTGCCATACCACAAAGTGATTCTTTGGTGTTTCTCTTATTTTTGTTACAATATTTGCATTTCAATCAAGGACAATTTCCACTGCACCAGATATCTAGAGGTATTGATAAAAGGTGGCAGCAAGTACATCACAGAGTATCTGACTTTGAAAGATTGACACAGCAGGGTGCTGAAGTTGGCAGGGTGCTCTAACTCACAGCAATAGGCAGTATTGTCCCATGAGACCAAGCAGGAACAAACTCAGCTCTTAACTGGCTAATGCTTTGCTAATATCTTAAATTAAAAGGAGCAGTTTCTTCATGCTATCTACCTTTCCAATACAGAAAACGAGAGAAAGAAAGTCCTTTCAGGTGTTAAATTTTTATCTCATCTTTCATCCTAAAGGCATCAAACAGCAAAATAATACAACCAGATAGATGATCAACACCTAAAATAATTTTATTTTAAAAAAACCTTAGCATACACTATAACGTAGCACACTTGGCATGCCTTGTACAAATCTGCACATTCACTGGGCTATATTTAGCACAGTCTTCTTTGACCATTGGGTAAGCTGACTGGGAATGTTGGAGGTTGTAATCCAAGAAGTTTTGGAGAGTCTAGGTTAGAGAACTCTGCTTTAGCATGCAAACTGCCTCATCCATGGAATGTCTTGTTGCTAAAATAGGATTTGAAAGTAAATCTCCCCCATTTAACTCTTAACTTGTGACGAGGTGCATCACACAGTGGATTCTACCTCCCTGTTTAGTATGGTTCAGAGGGTCAAACCAGCACATTGAGAAAGTGGACTATTGAATGGGTCTGTGTGAAGAAGTGGTACAGCAAATACCTAGAGAAGGGCTGGCACCTCCAAAGTTCTCCCTATTAACCTGGAATTTGCTTGATTCTGAGCTCTCCTCCCTAGAGTCAAAAGCTTAGAAAAATGCCAAGCCTTGCGCTTCCCCCTCTGTCAACCACCAACAGCAGGGCAACCATCATCATCCAGGTTGCTCACCTGGTCAAGAGATGGTTTGAGCACATTAAATTGATCCTGGCCTGACTACACTGGCAGCAAATTACTTTCCAAGCCAAATTCAAAGTGCTGGTTTTGGCCTATAAAGCCTTAAACAGCTCAGGACTACAATATCTCAAGGACCGCCTCTCCCCACACGAACCAACCCAAACCCTGCCATCACTTTCTTAGGCCCTTCCTCATGTACCCCTTTCACGAGAGGTCTGAAGGATGTCAACACAAGAACAGATCTTTTCTGTGGTGGCTCCCCATTTGTGGAATGCTCTCCCTCAAGAGGCTTGCCTGGCATCTTCATTACCTACTTTAGGCACCAGACAAAAATATTTCTCTTCAACCGGCTTTTGGCTAATTAACATACTATGGCTTTTTAAAAAATAAATAAATGGGGGGCTATTTGTTTGTTTTTGTTTTATTTTGTATTTTCTGTTGTGAACATCTTCACATGAAGTGTGGCATACAAACTTGCTGCTGCTGTTATCATTATTATTATTAGTGCCATATTGATCTGTATCCATTTTATTAAAAGCTTCCTATTCTGCAGCTGCCTGAATTGCTATAAATCTTCTTCTATCTAAAGACTTGCCTTTCACAACAAGCCTAAGGCATCATTTTAGCTCCACTGAACTGGGGCACCAGTGAGTAAACAGCATAAACTCACAAGCTTTTAAAAACTCCAGTAAATTGTTTCCTGGAGTATCTTCAAGTTTATTTCCTAGATTTAATTTAAAGCCTCTGTAATCTGATGCAATAAATAGAGGTTTATTTTTAAGCTCCACAAACCTTACAAAATATTGGGGGCGGAATCCAGCAGAGGCAGGCACAAATATAAGAATGGTTCTCAAATAAAACAAAAACAACTATTCAGTAGATCTATCAATGGGAGGTTTTTTCCTTGAGCCATTTTGTGAGCTCAAACCTTTCAATTTTGTAGAGGAAATGAATGGCCTTTTTCTGAAGAAACCCACCTTATTTTGTAGGAGAGGGGGGCGGCACACATGTCACAGTAGCACAGTGAAACTGTCAAAAATAGTCTCTCTGTGGTAAGTGATAACTACCCTAGCTGTAAAATGTTGAATTATGTGCTGGCTTATCCGGAAATCCTTCCTGACAAGCAGTTGCACTCTGGGGCAGGAGGGGACCTCTGTGAGCATTCAGATAGTCCCAAGGTTCAATCCCTGCCAATTTCCAGCTTTAAAAAGGAAGATGCTATTTGGGAAGATCTCTCTGGGCAACACTGGAAAGCCACTGCCCATCATAGTAAACAATGTTGGGCTAGGTAGACAATTATTTTGGCCTGGTATGAGAGAGCTTTCTTCAAACCATTTGTGGAGAAGGGCAATAGCTCAGTGTTGGACCATCTGCTCTGCATGTGTTTCCAGACAGTGACCCAGTCTGAATTAACATGCATGCCTGATAGGGATGCTATTGCAATTCTTGTTTTGAGCCTTACATTGCAGTCATCTCCAAAGAGCTCAAATAGTAGTCAATACCGAGAGACAGACAGACAGACAGACAGACAGGCAGAGAGAGAGAGAGAGAGAGAATTGCCTCAACCATCTCCACCATTAGATGGACACAAACAGTGTATAATAGTTGCACTGTTCTGTTGTGGCTGTTCAAAGAAAAGGGAGCAGATTTTGAGCTTGGCAATATAACTCTCCCCACCCTCAGTGCATTGGGAATTTGTAATTACAACACTTGGATCTCAGGTATTTTCCCAGCTTCCTCAGCAGCCTAAGAGTCAAACGTGTGATTTTAACTTTGTTAAGAAAAAAAGAGCACTCTACATCAGAATCCCAATGTGTAGGTTTTAGCGGTTTAAACGATCACTTCCCGCTGTGGTCCCAATTCAGATACACATGCTATTTCCACTGCAAAAATTGGAGAAAAAGAAAGCAAAGAGGTCCCATTCATTCCAATGGATGTAGGGACTCTGACCTAGATCAGGAGCACAGTGGAGCCAAAGAGTCAAAGGCCCTGCCGTGCAATGGTCCTGATCCAGATGGGGTTCCTCACTTGCACTCAGAGGCCGACCTGTAGCCTTAAGGTCATGTGTGGATTTGGCCCTAGGAGACCAGAAACCACTGCTGTAAAAGAAAGCGAGCGAGAGATTAATTAAAGGCATTTACAAGCAATGCTCCCTGAGCAATCCTTGCTATCCAATGTTTTGGGTCATCTTTCTTATGAAACACACTTAACTGATTTTCTTCTTTTTAAAGAATGCATTCAATACAGACTTTCTTAGCAAAGCCATTGGATTTGGAAGATTTCAGTAAGGCGTTGGGGATCACGCTATAAGAGCCGGTTGATGTGAAAAGTGCCTCGTTGACAACCTGACTTTGAGATGTTCCAGTAACTGTGTTTTAGCTGATTTACTGAGCTTGCCTTCCCCACCCCTCCCCAGCCACCGTATTGACCAGCCAAATTCCAGCTTCGAAGACAGCAGCTAAATATTGATGTATTTCTCAGGACCACCAAGAAACAGCTAAGCAGATGTGCTCAGATAACCCTGGCAGGGTTTTCTTTTCCCTTTTTTTCTTTCAACCCTGGTGCAATTTCAAATGTATCAGTGTTTTATTAGCACTCGCAAAAAAGAGGGAAAGGATAAGCTGCTACCCTGTGGTTGATGCTCTGTAGCAGCCAACCTTTACTGCACCTGACACTATGCATACATTTGTACAATCCCAAGAGGGGATGGGAAGATATTAAACTTCATACATAAGAGAGAAAGTCACACAGTCAGTGCACCCTTCCAGAGACCACATTTGGCATATGTAAAAATACTCCAAGTCCTGCCACTGCATCCAGTTTTAAAATCAGATTAAGGAAATCCATTATTCACTGGATAAAATGATCATGATTATTTTTTGTAGTTAATCCTAAACAACTTAGATTAAAGTCTTAATCCTGTATATACTTAAATTCCTGGGGAAAGATTTTGGGCACACACTTTACAGCCATCTGCTTAAGTGGATGATGTAAGGTCAACATACAAAGAAATTCTTCAATGGACTCCCCCCCACCCCTGCAAAAAAAACAAAAAACAGTATTGCTGGAGTTGTGGATGCATTTGAATGATTTCAGGAAGAAAGAAATGTAAAGGTTTTTGACATATTTTTGTCCAAATAAAATTACATCACAAAGCAGTGAATTTCCTAATGCCGTTCTGTTTCAGCTTCTAGTATCTGTTATTCTGCAAAATAAATGTCAGATTTTACACCTTTAAAACAAAAATTAATTTAGCTCAATCATGTCACTGAAAATAGTATTATAATTAATGGTGTGCATTGGGTCACTAAGATGGCACTTTATATCACACTGAAGTAGCTACTGGGGTGGGGTGAGGAACCTCAACAATACTACTACTAGGGGTGAGGAACCTCAACAATACTACTAGATCTTGTAAATGCAATCACTTTTTAAAATAGTGGTGGCACCGAGTTAAAATCAAGGGCCCTCTTGGTAGTTCTGTCACACTCTGATATTTGCTGTGGTAGCAGCATGAGATCAGGAATAATTTGTGGGAAGTATTCCCTGGGCTGTGGAGTCCCCTAACCATATACTGTAAGTGCACCTGGCACCTTCAATGAATAGCTTTCACCATATGCTGAAGACACTTTATTTTGACCTTTGACATCTGATACATGTCTATTTTAGGACTCACCTCTTCTTCTGACTGTAAATTATTTAACTGGTTTTAATAATTGTTTTTGTTGCTGTACCCAACTTTGGGACCCTATGGTGAAAATTAGGTAAGAAATCGGGGGGGGGGGGATATTAGTTGTTATTATTATTATTATTAATTACATCACTGTGCAGCTTTCAGAAAAAGCAAAATCACACTTCACAGGGTTTTATAACATATGCATCACCCAGTGCCTGATTTACACAAGAATGTGTTCATAGGGAGAGTATCTTGTATATACTTGGTCTGTTTTTGAACCTTCTCTACAGGGTAAATGTTTAATGTATGGTACCTACTGCACTTGGAAAACCGGCTGCGCCCACACTTAATCCCTTCCAGTGTTTATTTTCTCTTTTTCACATTTCCTATGTGACCTTCAGCACTATGAAGTCTTATTGAGGTCAGTGATCTAAGACATGTTTGTCTGAATCTCAACATGTTTTATTTCTTTGGATTTCATATAACCCAGGGGGCAGGGGCATGCGTTGTTTTCTTCTTCTCCTCTCCCACCCCCACCCCCCACAATAGTAGTAGCATTTTCCTATTACAGCAGAAATGTTAAATTCAATGAATATTTCTTATGGGGTGGGGGCAAGGATTTTCCTTATTTCAGTTCACTGCCCCACGGTGATGTCTGACTTTCAAGCATATTGTGTTGGAATCCCAACTCTGCTTTCAAACCCAATCTGAGGCCATGTACCATTTCTCTCACATTCCGGACAGGTGGCTAGCACAGAGATTTTCCAGCATTAGCAGTCAACTCATTTAGCCTTACACCACAGCTGAGTGAGCTTTGGTCACAGACTAAACCTTCATGACCTCTTCCCCCCCCCCCAGCCTCTGCTGTTCTTCTCTGCTAATCACTCCACCATCAGTCCCTGAAAAGCAATCTTACATAATCTGTAGCAGGCAAAGGGAACTGTAAGTAATTCTTGTCCGCTGCCCTACTGCTCTCATCCAGTTACAAAACAAAAATTAAATGCTAAATGCACACTTAGAGCTATTAGTCTAAACATATTTAGGACCGGAATGACAAGTTCTACAGCATCCTTGGGTACCAGATGAGGAAATCAGCTATTAGTCTGGAACATATTTGGGACAGAAACTACACGTTCTACAACATCCTTGGGTACCAGATGGGGCCATCTGCTGAAGACTGCATTGCTTACAGAGAATCAAGGTCAAATTTCAGCAATGGCATGTAGTACGAGCAAATCTATTCGGAACACCTCATACATGACAGCATAATGGAACTGGGGAAGTGAGAGAAATATTAGTCCCTTGTGTAGTCCTGCATTATTCTGACATTCACATTTCAAAAAATATTACTGACTTCCACAGGAACTGCACTGAAACTGTGGTGTATATGCTGTTATTTTTTCTTTCTTTGAAGAATTATTGTGTCATTCATTATTTGCCAAGTGCATGCTGCATTACAATTTGATCGCATTCAAATGCTTGCTTCTTTTTTATAAAGAAGGAAGAGCGTGCCATATATTCTTAAAGCCTAACTCCAAAACTTTTTGTGGGAGGAGCGAACTGTCAGAGGTCAGACCTACCCAGACTTTGAACCTGAGGTCTCCTCAGATAAGGAGCAAGGGGAGCAGGGATCTCCAATGATCCTGAGGAGCTATCAGATCCCTGTTCATGCAGGGACTTCAGAGTCAATGCAAAGTGCTTGTCTAACTGCCTGTGAGGATGAGCACATGGAAATACCTGCTTAGGCCAGGGCCTGACTGAAAGCCAGGAAGAGGTGGAGCCTCCAGTCTGAATTTCCTCATTGTGGAAGAAACATCTCTCATTCAATCTCCAGCATCCCTGGTCTGAGGCAGGGGACAGGGGAGAGGATGCAAGGGTGAGGTTCTTCTATGTTAAAGAACAGCCAGACTTTGACTGTCACTTCCTGGGCCCCCAGCTGCTGCCATGATAATAACTGCTGGGCAACCAAACTACCCACTACTGTGAACCCTTCTGCATTCTAGTCCCCAGCATAGTTCCATTCTAGAACAAAGTCTAGAGATCCATAGAAGCAGACTAGAAAGCAAAGAGAGTGTTCCTCACCCGCTGAGAGCTATGGGAACATGGGGCATACAGTTGGTCAGAATTCTCCTTCTTGTTGAAGCGCTCTTGCCTTTCTTCTGTCACTCATGGAAATTGATACAATGAATGCCTCATTAAAGAAAAAAGTGCTCTAGCCCAGACACAGCATATAGTGCTCCTTGTTTTTAACCAACCTGAGCAGCAGCAACCTTGCTGTGACCCACTTGGGATGGCCTCATGACCCAGCTGGGAGTCCCAACCCACTGCTTGAAGCCCTATGATCTACAGAATGAAAATATACTCTCCTGAATTGGGCAACTGATGAGTTTGATATAATGAGAGTGTGGCCCCTGATTGCCACCCACACCCTGCTGCCAACAAGAAGACCAGGAATGCCTTTCCCCACAGCCAGTTCCCCTACTTGGGGGGCTTCATTCCCTTGGGATGGGGTCAAGAGCATTTCCACAGGTCACCTAACATTCCTTGTCTTATTGAGCACCACCAATCCTCTTTTATTTGTTTGGACTGCCAGAGAATACAGGGTGCAGGGTTTTCATATCTCCCGGTAAGACCTCTTTATTGCCCCCTTCAAAATGATCCTTCACATCTAGCACTTCCTCTTCTCCAGTGGATGCTGCTTACTGTATTGTCTCCTCTAAACCCACCACATCTACTGTAGGTCTACAACTTTTTTCCTCAGGTACAAAATCCCTTGGAGTGCAGCTTCAATTTTTCCCTGATAAATGTTATTGTCTACACAGTTGATGGCACCAGTGACATTTCTTGTCTGCTATTAACATTAACAGCAGTGCTGAATGATCTCATTGATCTCACACTTCTGGGTGGGCAGGAGAGGGCGAGTACTATACTGTGTCTTTTTGAAATGAAGGCCAGATTTGCCATTTTGTGTGCCATTGACTCAAAATAATCCAAGTCATCTCCTGCCCCAAGCAATATGTAACTGGTGGGACCATGGAGCTCTGCTTACAGTTCCACTTTCACAAATACCTTGCAGAGGAATATCTCCTCATCATCCTCATCTGGATCTTCTGGTTGGTCATTGCCTGTTTGCTCATAGTGGTTTCATGAGGCTCGTTCTATGGAGTCTGATAACCTCTTTGTCCTGATACCATCTCCCTTTCCTGGCCAGCTTGCTAAGGAGGACACTAGGGCTAAATGCACAGAATGTTCCTGTACATATTTTATTCAAAAGTCTCCCATGTGCCTGATTGTGGAACCTGTCCTCCTGGAATCATGGGTCAAAGTACATAGTGGTTACTCTAGGTCTAGGAGCTGCTTGAAGTTTTTTAGTGAACACATTATTTGATGAGCCAGGTGAGCACTGGCTAACCACATTGACCTCATTCTTGAACCTGGTTGAAAACCAGGATAAGTTAGTTGCAATAGGGGCAACAGTTCACTCACTGTAGCATTTGCATGACTCACTAACCAAGTTGTTATTTACACTGGAGGCTGCAAAACTTTAGATGAGGGTTTTCATAAGATTCCATTCACAGAGTGATATCAAAAGATATGCTTTCTTCTCTTTAATCAAAGTACTCATGCCATACTTTTCTCAGAGCATGCATCCTTTCCAGCATATACAATATTACATTCCAGTGGGGACACATTTTCAATCAACTTGAGGGGTTTAAGGATGGCAGAAGATACAGTTTTGTTCAGAAGTTCATGCGCCAGTGAGCAATGGTGGAAGTGAGTGACTATTGTAATACATTTAGTTATCCAGGACTGCACTAACTCAAGAAATGAAATTGGCTTCATTTGTATTCCACCCATCCTGTTTTGCAGGAGGAAAAATGAGGTTTGACTTGAGTTCAAGAGTCTGACAGGCAGTCACACTTAAGTGCTTAAGCTGTGCAGCAGAATACATCAGAATTGTTATATTTGCATCTGGACATGTAGTGGTGGAAGCAGAGAAACATGTGAAACCTTCCTCTTTTGTATTCTACAAACCTGGGTGAATAATACTAAGAAAAAGTCAACTGTTGCTGAAAAGGAAGGTCTACAGAAAGGAAAAGGGGGAAAACTTTCAATATTTAGGAAGAGAGTACTTGAAAAATGTTTAACAGATAAATTAAATGGCTTTTACTTCACTCTTACTGTGACTTTAATAGCATTTGATGCCACCTTGCTGTGAGTCCTGGATGACCTGCTCTCTGCCTTGCAGGCCTTTTCCACCTGGCCTGGGAGGACAGGGCCCTGACTGACTCCAGCTACAAAAAGCTGAGGTGGCTGAACAGATGCTTGGTATTGTTTACGGGGGTTCATTGGGGGTTTCTGTTGCTGTTTTTATTGCCCTAACTGTTCAATAATAACAATAAGTACAGTTCTATTACTCTGCAGAAAGTTCAGGTACAACCTTTCCTTGCCTATTTCAATTTCTCTCTGATCTGCAAGACCTGGAAAACTGATAATCATAAATTACAGTCTGATCAGCTAACCTGTGCAAGGCTTGACCGTACTGCCTGGATCTCACAGATCTTATCTTACCATAATAGTAGATAATAGTTACCATAAATACCAAAATAATTTATAACGGCATCTGCAGCCAAGTCACCTGTCCACTTCTTAGCACTGGCAACCTGCCATCTTCAAATTGGCTACCTAAATGCTGATTTAAAGCAGATTCTACTCTAGAAGAATACTTAGAACAGCCAAGCAACTGGCACTGTGAACAAAGCTGTTAAGACAGCATCAGTTTTAAAGCAGTTCTGAAAAGACCTTGATTTTCAAATGTGTCACTTACATTTATCCTTTTTCAAAAAAAGTAAACTGGAGTACTTTTGACCTCAGCTTTTCAATTATAGTGGTACCTCTAGTTACGAACAGAATCCATTCTGGAGGTCCATTCGTAACCGAAAACCACTCATAACATGAGGCACGCTTTCGCTAATGGCGTCTCCCGCTGCTTGCAGGCCTCTGGCGCGCGATTTCCGCTCACATCCTGGGGCAAAGTTCGCAACCAGGAGCAGCTACTTCTGAGTTAGTGGAGCTCGTAACCTGGAGTGTGTGCAACCAGAGGCGTTCGCAAACAGAGGTACCACTGTAATCCTGCAATGCAGGGAGAATACTGTTAAAATACCATATTAATTATTAGATGCATTGTTTCCAATGCGTTGTGAGATTCAGAAACTCTCCATCACAGCCCCCGCAAACTATCATTGTTATTAAACCCACCAGCTGCCCAACTCAGAAAAGTTTATTTTCATTCTGTGGGTAACATGTATCCCAGTCCTTCCTTGAAACTCAGCTTAGTCACAGAGCAACATGGCAGATTGTTCATTAGCATTCCCATGTGTCCATAGCAGATACAGTAACACAGACAAGATCTGTGTGAAACAAAGAATCTAATATAACATCCCACTACTCGGTTAGCAGATAAATGCTTTGAAAATGCCTTTAAACCAAGATTGCCATCAAATTCCACTCTAGCACATATCAGGGCTGTATTTAGAAGGTTTGTGTTGAATGGTGTGTGTGTGTTTTCAAGGGAACTCATCAGAATTTGCAATGAGCTCTAGAAGGTGCTGGTACAGTTTCCCAAAATTGTGAGATTCTACTTCCAGCACCAGCACTGGAGAATGCTTATAGGTTAAATAAATGGATGAAAGGAACAAGTGTAGGGTTGTAGTTAGAGTGCTGGACTAGGGCCTAGGAAACAAGGGTTCGAATCCTCATTCAGCCACCAAACTCAGTGAGTGACCTTGAGCCAGTCACAGTCTCTCAGCCTAACCTACCTCAAAGGGTTGTTGTGAGGATAAAAACGGGGAGGGGGAGAACTATATACACCATTTTGAGCTCTTTGGAGGAAAAGTGGGTTAGAAATGTAAAGAATAACTAAATCTTAGGCCACAATCAAACATGGCTAAAATAATAGGCTTAAGAATATACATCTGTGCTATACTGCGTGCAAGTGTTGAATTGCTGTGGCTGTTATGGACAGCCATTTGTTCAGTGGTTGCTTGCTGCAGTGAACCTTCACAGTAAACCAGTAGTCAGTACCATTCAGACACACCATTCAGAGGAACATTTTCACTTCATTAGGGTCATTACTGCCTATTGGAAACATAGAAGAGGCACCATCTTCTTTGATTGATTGAGGGGGCCTGATGTGATATCCTGACACCACAAGGAGCCAGGGTGCAAATGTGAACGCCCTCTAAACATTGAGGGGCCCCGGGCCCCTAAAAAAAAAAATCTTGGGAGGGGGGGACAACAAAACTGCCTTGGCCTCCAAGAGCCAGCACCTATGAAACATAGAGATGCAGGATTCTGGTAAAACTGTTACAAAGACATCGTCAGATGTAACAGACACCAAGTTTATCACAGGGTTACATAGGCACAACAGGATAGTTATGTTTTAACTATCTCTGGCATACTTCTCAGTTTTGCACCCACTCATCTTGATACCCTGTGGGGGAGAACCACCTACACCACCCTAAATCTGGTGCTGGTGGTTATGTCCAAGGCTTTGGGTGGTATCCAACTAATGTGTCCCATCAGCACAAGTATTTGTGCTTGTGCAACAAAATTCATTCCCTCTCCTTTCACAGCAGGCCCCTAAATATGTTCTATAGGTTCTCCAATTACCCCAAGCAAATTTTGATTGGGCACACAATGGGAGAAGATGGGGAAAAGTCCCATTGTGCAACCATAAATCCTACTTTATTTCTGGTATATGGTGTAGAAAGTAATTTGTGACAAGCAAGGGAAGTGACCTTTGCAAGTGTAGAAGATAACAGGAAATGGTCTATAAAACTATAAGTAATGAATATTTAAATAAAAAAAACTCAGTTAAGAATTGGTATGATATGGGGGTGGGGGAGTCTGGGATTAAACATCCTTGCATTCAAATATTTATTATTATTATTATGAAATATTAGGCATCTGGGACATACACTTACCTGGGAGTAAGCCCTATTGAACACAATAGGATTTACTTCTAAGTAAACATGCAAACGACTGGGTGGTGAAACTCCAGATCTTTTCCTGCAGTATGAAATATACATAAGCTAGTGGTATCCTTCCTTATCCATTGGTGTGATTTGATATTGGCAAACACTAACAATTTGTATCACAGATTTCAGCATATGGTTGATTTTGAGCAAAAAATTATATGATGCGATTAAAAAACCTGGAAAGTAAAGATAATATTTTTTTTCCCTAGTGATGAGCTCAGGAATGCAGTTGAAAACAGATCATTTTGATTCTTAAACTCACCAAGTAGCATCAATTAATGTCACACAGGTGTCATTTTCTGCAACTACCCACCAATTCCCATTTTCTTAAAGTGCAAAGCAGACGCTGACTCTTAATAATTTGTTGACTTTGCAAATCTGCGTAACCATAGCCTACTAAGTCAGTCTGGTGGCATTTCTAATTCAAGTACCGTGGAGCAGAAAAGCAATTTGCTGTTATAGGACGTGGGTGGGAAAAGCAAGGAAGCGTGTTGTCAGATAGAGCTGAGAAACATTTGTAAGGGAAGAGTTAAATGTCTACATTTACCATTGAATAAGTCTTTCTTTTCCCCCCTATGCACATCTCTTAAATAGGACTCAGAATGGCACATTACAAATCTGTTACCTGTTTGGATCCCCATGTAGCCAAGACTGCATTGTAATGCACTTCATGGGAGAAAATTACTGCAGTTTGCCAGTAGGGGAGACAAGGCTGTTTTTCTGTCCTGTTTTACTGTATACCTTTTAGCTTGTTAGACCTGAATAAGTGAGCAAAAGCTTTGTCCAATATCCTGTGCTTTTGATTCTAGTCCATCCCAGCTGATAAATTCAATACACACACAGCTGAGGGGATAATAAATGTCTCCAAGCAGCAGTTATGCATTTGACAGTAAAAAGAGGCCATAATATGTGCGGTGGGCCTTTTCCATTTCAGTTCCTGCCCTATGAAATGCCTTGCCAAGCAACGTCCATCAAGTCCCTTCATTATACTTCAGAAGAGGGAGAACCCATGGCGCTGCACTACAAATTCCATCATCCCTTGCTTTGGCCATGCTCGCTAAGGCTGATGGGAGGTGGTGTCTTACAACATCTGGAGAGTCATGGGTTCCCCATCCCTGCTATTGTACAGCACAGAAGGGCACATGGTTGCAAACAGGTAGTTCCTTTTATGCTATGACTTTTTCCACAGGAGGAGTAACGGAAGGAGTAGTATCACACCTGGGATTTCCAAAGCAATGTTGTGTCTGCTGAGTGATTTAAAAGCATTTCTGGCATCTCTCACACCTGCCCTGGGAATTACTGTAGAGCCATCTAACTGGAAATGGTAGGCACAAATTTATTTCTGCCCCAGTGTTTCTTTTTCAAGCCAAATTCAACATAGTGGTGGGGTTAGTTGATAGATATTGGCTCCAGGGGAGTGTTCCAGTCTCCTGAGGGATACTTTTGAGACTTGACAGTTTGAACTTCATGGTTTTCCTTGCTAAGTGAGCTGCCGCCTTCATGCTATTAGATTAAACTCTAGTACTTTTTTGTCAGGTGCTTGTTTTCACTGTAAAACCTCCTGTAAACTGGAGGAAATGGAATTGCTAGCTGCTGCACACAGATGGACTAGGTCATCACCTATTGAATTTCTAGATCAGGTAGGTAATTTTCTAATCCATAAATTAATTTATATACACATCCCTACATAAATCAAAGGAATAGCTGCCTAATAGTGTCATAAAGCCTATCTGTCGTACACAGAAACTTAAATGCTATTCAACATTTCAGTGACTGTGAGGATCCTGACAGCACATTGTTTCTTTCTAAAACTGTTTAATCCTGCTACATATCTTCTTAAGCCTTTGCAATATGGTGGGCTTTATGACTGAGTAAATATATACACAAGCATGTCCAAAGCTATCACAGATATACAGCTAAAATGTGTGTGTGTGTGATTATTCATGCAAAGCAAGCCATAGAAACGTGTGCATGCATGATTCAGAGGCGAGGATTTCTTCCAATGGTTGTGATGTTCTTTACTGGGGTGTTAACATCTTTTGTGTAAATTAGCTTTGACATCTGAGACATCATGTCATGTTTCTTATCAGGGACACCGGATGTTTGTTGTTTTCCCTGAGATCACTTTTCTCTTCCCCTCTGCAGGAGCTCACTATATGATTGATGAGTTGGCAGGAATAATCAAATGGTGACATTTTTAAGCTCCACAAGAAAACAGTAATTCTTTCAAGTCACACTGCGCTGAAAAAACACTTTCTTAAAAACATTAATCTACTCTTGCCTTTTGCTCCCAGAAAAGCAATTTGAATATTACCATAACTGAACTTACAACAGGATCTACAACAGAATCAAAACAAAGCCTTCTTATATCCTATGGAAAGAGAGGTATTCTTAAACAGAGTTATATTGAATATCCCAGACATCATGCATGCTTGCTCTGCTACTTGTGATTGGAATCACAGAAACAGAAGACGTTAAATGACTGAACTATACATTTTACACATAAGTACCAAATCAACCCCAACCTTCTAGTCACCAGAAAGAACGAATTCACTGAACTAATATAATACGTATTTACATACACAAAATATTGCTGTTTATACCTATTGATGAAAGACACTTTAATTAGTTTTGAATGTATATAGTACTATTGAACTTTAATGTATATTTTTTTAATAAAAAATACTCATATAGTTAAGGATTCTTTTTATATACCATGCCTGAAAGTTAAAGTGATTTTTCAAAATGGTGCTCAGTATAATGACAGACCCTTTTCCAAACACTACACAACCTCCCACTGCACAATGATGTTACTATGCCACATGTCATTGTTAGCTGCTCGCTTCTATTTTGTCCCCACACTTCTCTTTTGTCACTTATTAAGCAATCCTATAACAAGATCTCCCGGGACGAGCAGGTTAGGATCCAGTGGATCTCCAACTGAGCTATGCTAGGCTATGCTGGCATAACTCCCTCATTCAGTCAAAGATACACCAACATATTCCTCACATCCCAGCTCAGGTGCCTGAGCCAAGCCCAGCAGATCTGAAGCTGGTGTAAGCCATCAAAAATGGGTATTCTGGGGAGTGGAGTGGATGGGACCAGAGAGCAGGGGCAGAGGTTCAATTCTAAGCGCATTCAGCTGAATTACATGAGAGTAAGAGCTGTTCAACACTGGAATGGACTACCTTGGAAGGTGGTGGAATCTCTTCATTGAAGGTTTTTAAACAGAGGGACCTGTAGGGAATCTTTAAATGTGATTCCTGCAGAGGGTTCAACCAGATGACCCTTGAGGTCCCTTTCGAATCTACAGTTCTATGATTCTATGACCTGAAAACCCAGCATAAGTAAACCAGAAAAAGGGTTGCGTAACTCAAACACTATTTTAAAGACTTGTTTTCCCTCTATGGTATATCTCTCGGTGGTAAAAGTGGAAAGGGGTAAATATCATAATTACGTACCTGGTACAAAATATGAATTTGTCAAACTCGTAATGTTCTGATTTATGTCAGGTGCTTTGTAGATGCATGCACAGAAGTTATTTATTCTATGACGAACAAAAAGCAAATTATAAAAATGGAACCCAGTTTAATTACTCCAGGAAAAATGGCACTTCAAACATTACCTTGGTATTTAAGGGAGGGGATTATATAAAGTGAGAACTCTGTAACCATATGTTTGTCAGCTTGCAGGTGTGGAGGTTAAGTAACTTGTTCAAGGTCACCAAGGGAGCTTTAAATCATTTTGGCTGAGCCTAACTGAACATATTTAGGCCTTTCCCCTCATGTCTCAGAGATTAATCTTTGCTGCTTTTACAGAGCCCAAGGTCATTACAAAACATTTTCCGAGACTTATTTAAATGAATTGCAAATTGGGGACATTGTTGTATGTTTGAGGTTGAAAGGATCCCTTGCTCATTCATACCTGAACAGCAGCAAGTAGGGACTGCATGAAAAAGAAGGAATAAGAGCTATTTCGAGACACTGTAATACAAGTTAATATGAGTAGGGAAATGTTGTTGCAGCAGGTTCAGAATTAGAAGTACCATAATAAGAGCGTAAATGTGGTATTTGCTATGGTATGTGTAATTAAACAATGCATAAGAGATTAGAAGGGAGGAATAGCGAATAGGAGCAGAAACACAGAAATAAGGAAAGGATAAAGTACCGGTAACAAAAAGCAAGAGGGGTAATAAATGGTTGCCATATGTCCTCTTTTTCCAGGACACTTTCCTTTTTTATTGGGTATGTAAAATGAGAGTCATCATAGTGGTCCACAGTTAAAAGTAGAAGTTGGCAAATTTGTCCTCTTTTTTGCTCTTCAAAATATGGCAACCCTAGACAATGAAAGACAACAAAAGTGGATCCTGTGAGCTCTGGTTTCTGCAAAGAGACTTAAATTTCAAAGTTGCAAGGATAAACACCCACCACCCATTACTCCATGGTCTGAAGAATTTACTGGCCTTTCTACACTGAATGTATAATTGTGAACCTTGTCTGGATATATATTTTGGCATAAAGACTGCTTATAGTAATTTATTTTATTACAGATCTGGGGTAACAGAGCTTTAAGGTTCAAGGACAGTCATAACTGCTAGAAGCACCTTAAAGACCAACTAAGTTAGTTCTAGGTATGAGCTTTCGTGTGCATGCACACTTCTTCAGACACACTTTATGCACACTTCTTCAGTATCTGAAGAAGTGTGCATGCACACGAAAGCTCATACCTAGAACTAACTTAGTTGGTCTTTAAGGTGCTACTGGAAGGAATTTTTTTTATTTTGTTTTGACTATGGCAGACCAACACGGCTACCTATCTGTAACTATAACTGCTAGAGTTAGGGAATGTTAGAAGTTAATGAACATTAGAATTTAGATAACATTGAAGGGAAGACGCCAGACGTTTGATGTAAAATGCAGGATAAACCAAGAAATCACTTGCCTGGGGAGAAGGGCTATGAAGGTGTGATTACCAGGCAATGGCCAGTCATTGACCCTCTGCCTGAGTAGCATTGGATACAACAAACCCAAAGTATGGAGATAGTGTTCCAACAGTGATCTTAGTAACCCTACAGGTAGCTTGCTGTCTTTCTCAGGGTCAAGATAGGACTTAAAACTCAGTGTATCATTTGGGAAAATGCCAAGTGATACATTTTGATTAATGTCCAGTTTGTTCCTCCAGATCTGACACTTCTGAAACACTGGAACTTAAAGAGGGTCTGTTTCTTAGGCACAGGCTTAGGGACCATGTTGTGGTGTGCTGGCAGATGGGAGGGGAAGAGGCTGTGCTAGATGCAAGAAATACAAGGATTCTGCTCAGCTAACCTCCCCACTGAATTTGCAATGCCTGCTGGATACTCACTTTATTTCAGAAGGCTTTAAACTGAATTCTAAAGTTTTTATCTTTATTATACTAAGTTGCTTGTATACTGCTTAGAGACAATTGTAATTAAGAGGTATATAAAGTTGTCTAAATACAATGAAGCGACCATTTGTTTTAACAGGTGTCTGGCATTCTTCCTATAACTAATGTGTACAAACTGAGGACTTTAACAAGGGGCGGTGCATCCTTGCAGAGGCACTTAAAAGGTTGTCGTCTTTTAACATTTGGTATCTTTTAGCAACAATTCTATTTGTCATATTTAATTCTTGACTGAGAAGACTAGACAGTCATTGCTTCCACATTTTATGTTACTTTTTATCAAAATAAATGGAAACATTTATCTTTTCAAGGGAATATGTCACATTAACTTGTAAAATTATAATGGTGCCTTATCAAAATAATAATATAGCTTCTGGTAATATATCACTCATTTCTGTTATTGTTGGCCCTGAAAGAGCCTTTTTATAAGTTCATTTATTTCATAACTTCCTAATGGTCCCTTAATAAATAGTTATACTCTACCCTTAGGGCTTAAGATCAATCATTAAAATGCCTGGTATTATTAGAGGTAATAACCAAATGTCACCATTTTGTGGGTGGATTTCTGTAATGGTCACATTTTTAGATTTATAGCGGTAATGAGCTATTAGGGACCCATCTATTTCCTCTTTAACGTCCTGGATGTGAAACTCAATGAAACCTAAAGAGGGTTCAGAATGAATAAAACCAGAACTTTTAACTTACATTACCTAATCACCCTTTGAATGTGCAAACAACCTGATTCACAAAAATAGAACTTAAGTCCCATGTAAGTGTTTAGAATCACAGGCAGAGATTCAAAATGGCATGCCTATTGTGATCAGTTGGTCTTGATAGCACATTTGCTGGTTTGTGCTCAGAGTTTTAGGACATCAGGATTCAGAATGTGCAGTATGTACAGTAAAATATCCCACACACCACTGATATAGAAGCCACGGGTCAAATTTCATTTTTGGAACATGGCAACAGGAACAGAGGAGACAAAGGATACATTCAGATGTGGCTACTATTGTGTTAGTTTTCCTGGTTATAATGCCAGCCTTTCTGTCCTAGCTTCTAACATTCCTCTTACAATGCATTAACTATTGCGTTATAGAACTGCATATTTTTGATGGATATAACTCTACATATGTACTTTCAATTTCATTCATACCAGTGGGTAGGGTTTGACACAACAGTAGACAGCACTGAACACCCCTACACACACTATTTATGTGCATGTGTGCATGATTCACCAATGAAAGCAGCGGGGGGGGCTGCATGGCAAGTATACCACCCACAATTTTGTCCCACAATTTTCCAGATTAACAGGTTTGCAAACAGATTTTTTCAAGGAGCAATGAACATGGAAATGAGCACTAAACTTCCACTAAGATTTCCAAAAGTGGCCTTTATGTCAAGATCACATTAAACATGAAAGTGATCAGATAAGGAAACAGTGGGGAAACAGAAGAAAGTGCTGTCTGAATGCAACAACACTCTTCACACCTAACTACTCAGTAAGCTATTGGTAACAGAAATGAAATGTTCAGTTTAGCTAGGACTCCGTAAAATAACACTGAGACAGTGGGCCATCCAACCATAGATAGATTTAAACCTTTGATATTCCTTCACATAAAATGTCAAAGGTCTAAACAATCGCCCATGCCCTGTGAATACAGTCATATGAAGGAAGCTCTACTACAGCAGCACACCAGCAACAGCCAAATTAACAACTAAGACTAAACAATGTTTGGGGGGAAATGAAGTTTTTTCCAGTTTTTGTTACAATTTTTTTTTTTTAATATTTCAACCATTTTATTTCAACCATTTCAACCTGGTTCTTTTCTTTTTCTACTCTTTTGGAGGTGACAGCCATTTTGTGTTAGACTACATCATTGGTAGAGCCATTTTGTGACCCCAAAAGGTTGGCACATTGATAAAAGCAATGAAGAGATGCATGTCACTGAATGGTGAAGGAAGGAAAAGGAGGAACTTGTACAGCATGTTCAATGTTGTGATCAAAATCATTAGGTGAAAAAGTTAATGGCTTCCCTTTTAGCTATTCATAATGATGACTGGGTAATAACTAAGATAGAAAACTAATAAATGTTCATAGGAAGAAACATATTTCTTCAAAAAATACATGAAACACCTCTCTTTTTCTCTTGAAAGTTAAAGATTTACTTGCTCTATTCAAGGCTAATTGTTTCAGTCAGATTGGTGTAATAGGTTCTTTGTCTCAAAAAGTTATTTATTTTCCCCAGGGCACAACTTTATTAGATCCAAGGTTTTATTCTGATTTAAACCTGATTTAAAGAGCTATTAAGGCTTATCGCAAGATAATTTATACACAGTTGTGAAAATGCATCCATGCAAGAGGTTTCATATGATGAATGAAGTAGGCACGATTTAACTCTGGAAAAAAGCCAAATATAAAACTTCTCCTTCAGAAAAGTCTAAGGGCTGATGCGGAAATTACAGCTGATCCACAAGACTCACTCAGAATCGCAACATGTCACCAAACAGAAAAGAATTCATATGCAGCAGCTGACAAATGGTTATCAGGTGAATTCCACTGCAAAGCTATAGATCTATTTTTTTCTTTATCTTGGAAACTGATCCACAATGTGATATGGTAACAGGGGTCTTGTGACTGAGAAAATGCTCAGTTGAAATAACGTTTGTCAGATTTTGTTTTTAAGTGTTTATTTAGGTATTTAACAAAACATAGTCTGTGCCTTTCTAAAAAGGTGTACTGTCCAGTTCTGCAGAGGAAATTAAGACTGCAACTTCAGTGAAGTAAATCTCCTCCACCCCCAGCCCCTAAATTGGCACTTTCCCCAGTAAAGAACTTCCTCTCCCCCACACCCTATTTTCTCCATTGGGGGGTCCTTTAACATATATTGGTGTGGTAAAATATTTGCAGATCTTTGTGGGAAGCCCAATATGCAAAATGCTCACCCTGTAAAATTAGCTTCTTGACAAGTTTGTACTATAGCTGGTGTAATCCAAGCACTGGCCCTAAAATAAGTGTCATATGATACTTCTTGGTTGAGTGCTACATAGTATTATTGGTTAAGGAACTCATGGATTTTGTGAGGGTGCCTATTATTGAGATGATGTGAAAGGTGTGTGGGTTTGTAAGTGTACGCATCCCATGGAAAACACAGTCTTTGGGCAGGAGTGACAGAAGAGGGGACAAGATTCTGAGAAAGCATGAAATTGGATGGATTAAGAACATAAGAAGAGCCTTCCTAGATCAGGCTAAGATCTAGTCCAGATCTATTATCACAGCAGCCAACCAGATGCCTAGGAGAATCCCAAAACCAGGACCTAAGCACAACAGCAGTCCTCCCCTTCTCAGAAACTGATATTCAGATGAATACTGACTCTGACAGTGGGCACAGAACTTAGCCATTGTGGCTCATAGCAACTGAGAGTTTATCAACTTAAACTAGACATTGAATAAAACTACGTATGGAGCCCTTCCATTCATCCAAGCAGCTCCCTCCCCCCCACACACTTAACCTCATAACAACTGTGAAGTAGACTAGGTGGACAGAAAGTGACTAGCACAGATAATGTAATAAGCTAAATGGCCGGGTTGGAATTTAAACCTGAGTCATCCTCGCTCTAGCACAAAGCTTTTATCACAACATTTTTGAAGAATGAAAAAGACTAAGCTTCATTTACCTCTTCTAAGAAATGCAATTTTACACACACACTGCATTTGGAGATGTAGTCTTAATATTAACTCACTCACATTCCAACATATCCATGGTGATTAAAAAGAACAGGTGCATCTTTGGATTGTTAGCCAAAGTGTCAAGAATCCCTCCCGCCCCGCCCCGCCCCCCAAAAAAGATAGAGATGATGTGAGGGCCCAAGCCCAGTAGAGCTCCAGGCAGTAGGCCTAAGGCATGTTATAGTTCCAGAGACAATAATTAACTCCCTCATCCCATCAGCATGACTCCCCCCACTCCTCCTACTACATGCACCCCATACCCTCCCCAAATCTTTTCTTGGGCATTAGGGGAACCCCAAGAACAGATGTGTGATGCATACAGGAAGAGTAGAAGGGGGAAGTCCCATTGTGCAAGCAGAAATCCTTGCGCTGATTGGATTCAATCCAGGAAACTATAATTCTGGTTTGTTTGAACTAACTGCAGTTAAAATAAGCAGCAGTTTATCAACTTCAGACAGAAACTGCAGTTTATTCAAGACCAAAAGCAGATGCTGTTATTCTCCACCCCTTGTGTGTAAAGGGAGTGGTAGGGGAGAGAAGACGTATGTGAACTTGAGCCTTGGTTTATTCTCATGACAATCAACCATGATCTAGCATAAAAGTCCCTGAGGGCCATCCATCCAACTCTCCACAACGCAAGCACCCTACACATGACAGGTGGCCACCCAACTTCCACCCAAAAACCCCCAAGGAAGGAAAGTTTACCACCCTTTGCAGGAGTCAAAACAGCTCCCACTGTCAGAAAATTCCTCACACTGTCCAGTCAAAATCTCGCCTCCTGCAACTTGAATCCACTAGCTCAGGTCCCAGCCTCCTGAGCAGGGGGAAACAAGCCAGCCCCACCCTCCATTTGACTGCCCCCCATATATCTGAAGATGACCACAGCATCTCCTCACAGTCTCCTGCCCTGCATCCTATAATCCATCCATAAGTCCAGCCCCAAGCTCAACAGGCCACCCATGAACAGCATCTGGAAACCCCAGTTGACACAAACTGCCACCTGAAAGAAGCCAGAGGGAGCACATGACTCCCCTCCTGGATAAACCCAACTGGCCAATGATTTGCCTCCCAAAAACTCAACAGATTGCAGCAACTCAGCACAGGTTAAGTATATACCATGCAACCACAAACCTCTAACCCCGCCATGCACTGGGAAAAGCAGGAGCTACACACCTGTCTATCTCGATGAACACTAAACGCTGCCTGTGCTGAACAGACATGCTTCAACTGCTGCTATTTATTTAGCTTATTTAGAGAGGTGCTATTTGAACGGGGTGCTTTTTTCCCATGCATCAGCTAGACTCATCCTCCTAATGAATGTGTTGCTCGGTCAATTATTCTTCTGTCACTGTCTCTTGCAGCTGCTACTCATCATGCATCATTATTCCCATCCTGCTTTTGCTGGTATTGTGGTCGGCATCCATGTGTCTCAGGAGACAATGAGGAATGTACCTTTGCAGTTGTAGTCAAACTGTTGGAAGGTTACAGCTCCTGCTGTGGCTGTAGAGACCGATACAAGAGAGACATGTTTTGTTGCAGCTGGGCAGATGAAAGCATCTGTTGCGCTGCTGCAGATACACCATGGCATTTTTTCCTATCTGCATTCCTCCCAGTGTTCATTCCTCCTCTGGTCACTGCTGAGGATACACAGTGTTATGTATTGGGTTTAACACAATTTATGTTACAAGGGGCATTCTAACCAATCGTATATGTGTTGGTAGTCAAATGTTCTAATGGCAAGTAAGCGCATGCACTTTAATGTTAAATGTTTGGGAAAAGTCAGAAGCCCAAGGCAGTATAAGTTCCTCAACTATGTTTATTCAATATTTGTCAGTGACAACAGCTCACTGATAGGAAAACAAGAACTGAACTGACTGGACAACACATGCCTTGTAACATAAATTGTGTTAAACCCAACACATAGCACACAGCCTGACTGATTGTCTGACTGATGCTGCAGTCATCTGCAAGGGATTCCCACATGGTGGGGTTGCTTTGGCCAGCCTTCATGTCACATTTGCAGACATATTTGTAGTGCAGAGTTGGTCTGCTAACAGATCTGGTACATGAAGCCAGCTCCCCATAGACAACATCATTGGGGATCCTGCCACCTTCCATTCTGTGGACACGAACAAGCTAGCTTAGACATCACTGAGACAACAGTGTGAACATGCTGAGAATGTGGGCTTAGGAGAGCACATCTTTGTTTAAGACTGTCCTGCCATGTGACAGGGATGTGAACACCTTTCCTCATATGAACTGACCTGGATCCTGCAATTGTCATCTGAGGCCCTTCTGCATGTGCCTTCTCCAAAGGAATGGGCCTTTTCTGCAGGGGATCATCTCAAAACCACCATCAAAGGAAAGTTTTCATTGATATTCCTGCCTTGCAGGGAGTTGGACTAGATGCCCTTTGAGGTTCCTTCCAACAAGTCTATGATTCTATGGTTTCACTTGCCCTCCTGCTAGGACACATTGTTCATTGTTTCCAATAAAAAGCAGCCTGCCATGCTGATTATTCTACTTTGTACATCTGCATAATGATCAACTACTCATTTACTCCAGAAAACCTATTTTATTTTATTTTTTCATTACATTTATATCCCACCTTTCCTCCAAGGAGCTGAAGGTGGTATACATAGCTTCTCCCCATTCTATCCCCACAACAACTCTGTGAGGTGGATTAGGTTGAGAGGCAGTGACTGGCCCAAAGTCACCCAGTGAGCTTCTTACCTAAATAGGGATTTGAACCCAGGTCTCCCAAGTCTTAGACCAGCACTCAAACCACACTGGCTCTCATTGACTTGAATAAATCTGCTGGAGCAAACAGGATGTGAATTCTGAATCTTTATGAATTCCTAGAACTTCATTAACTTGGAACCAGATGGCAACAGTGTAAGATAGTTTGCAATATGCAACTATGAGGCAGAAGCTATGGCATCAAAACTGCCCTGGCATACAGCCAAAAGGGCAAAGAAAATATTTTGGTGAGAAGTGGAGATTTATCAAGTTCCTATCCATATTCTGAAATTCAGATCACCCTTTATGGGCACAGTTCTGGGCACAAATGACTTTCGTGCACAAATCATATCTTTTTAAAATTATTTTTATGATATTACTAGCCCAAAAAATGGAAAGACAATAAGATACCAACTAAAGAAGAATGACAAAAAAAACCTGATGAAATATGCTGAAATGGCGAAGCTAACTGGAAAACTGAGAGTAAGGACAATAGAGACTTTTTAAAAGTGTTGTATCTACAGAAACATTATAAAGAACTGTATTTCTTCTTCTGTTTGAGACAATGTTATTGTGGTGAACATAAAACTTCAAAACTTAATAAAAATTATTTTAAAAAGGGAAAAAAAGACATTTACACCCACTGTATTAATGCTGCAAGGGACTTTTTAATGTGTTCTTATGACCAACAGGTGGTGGAAGGAGCGAGCCGCATTCCAGTGAGTGAGCCTGTCCCTGGCTATTGTACTGGTTTTAACCCTCTCACTAGTCAGAGCTGAAGGAGCTAATGGGCAGAGGGATTAGGAGAGGGAGGCTGGAGAAGATGAAGCAGGTTTGAAAAGGCAACAAACCAGTTTAGGTTAGATTGCTTTTCAAAACTATTGGGATTTTATTTTTTAGAGTAAATGAAGAGATTTCACTCTGCTGAAATTCATCATTTACAACTTTAAAAAGGGACACAGGTAATTTTCACCTGTGATCTCTGCTGTGGTTGATTTCAAATACTATGCACATATACCTTAATCAGGTATTTGTCCCTAAAAAGTGTTAGGAGAAGCATTAAATTTTAAATTAAAAGGAAACCGAAGGAAAATAGAAGATCAAAGAAGACTTAATCCTAATAACAGAGGGACAGTAAATTGTAGACAGATGGTGGACCTTGAGAAAGTCCCCCAAAAAAGAGTTTAGCCAAGAAAAATTTAAACTGAAAACTCAAAAAAATACCAAGATGGAGATGTTAAAAAGAATCAAGGAAATTTTTTTAAAACTTAACTGGAAAAGCCAAGAGAAAATGAAGCTAAATGAAGGAATGTGAAGCGGGGAAAACAAGTTTTATTTACCTTTCAGACTAATTAGTCTTTGGGTGAAAAGAAGGAGCACATGGATATGAAGCCTGCTTAAAGCAGAGAGAAAATGAGGTGGGGAAATAGAAGGTATTCTTTTAAAAGGCAAGTTGGGGGGGGGGGTTGTTGCTGAAGCAAGAAATGTGCAAGTGGAGAGGGTAGGAAGCAAAGAATAAAGGAGAGGACAAATCCGCTCCTTCTGCTTTCATGTTGACTTAGGATGCCTTGGAAGGAGAGAAAGACAGGTAAGATAAAAACTTGCTGAAAAGGCAAATAAAGTATTTTGAGGATGAACCTGCTGATGGCAGCTGGATAGTGACTGCTCAGAGACATGGCAAGTCCAGGATCCTGCGAGAAAGTGCTTTCTCTGAGGGAAGTTCCTGAAAGAGTAGAATGGCTAGAGTGATGGATTAGGAACTGGGAGACTAGAGTTCAAATCCTCACTCTGCCATGAAACTCTCCATCTCTAAGCCTAACCTACCTCACAGGGTTGTTGTGAAGATCAAATGAGGAAGCAGACTAGAACATCAACTCCACTAAGCCTTTCCAACAGAACCAGCAAGATTATGAAAAGATATGGGAAATAGAGCTCAAAAGTTAACTATGGAACAGGCCAGGCAAAATTACCTGTGATGCGTAATGTGGCTCTCTGGTGGTAATAACCAAGGTTTCGGGATTTTATTTGATTTTTGCTAAGTGTCTTCTTGGAACAGCTATTTAGCATACAGCTCAGACAACACAAAGTGTTGACTTTATACAAACAAAAATATACAAACTTCTCACTTTGAAGCGATCATCACAGATGAAGGAAGGTAACTATCAAGTACTCTTGTATTTTCAGAGGCGATGACAGGCTCAGATACCTCACAAGTAAACCCTAAACGCTACATCACAATGATAACAGCAATATAGTTGTATACATTATGCCTGAAGGACATCTTAGTGAGTATCCCTTGCTTGGCTGGGAAGAAAATTTATGTTGTTTTCCTTCTGCAACTCTTTGTGCTTAGATTCTTTCCGGTTGCGGTGACTCAGTTGTCAGAAGAGGCCCTATTCTGTGCCACCACAATGAGGCTCCTGCATTTCAAATGTCCTGCTTTAGGTAAGTTCACATTCCGCCACTCAGTGGTCTTTGTTCAAGACAATGTTTTTCATATTGGTCTCTCCTTTTTCTCATTTTCTTTTCTGGTGGTAAGAAAAGCAGGGGTTTTTTAATAAAAAAATCTCTTTCTGTAGGATTGGTGGAAGGTGGCTGGGGACTAACTAGTGACTCTAGATCGCAGACCAAAAAAGGGGAAACCGCAAGACACACCCTCAGATGGACAAACAAAAGGGTGAACAATCTTCCTTCTTTCCACACAGAGGTTTAAGTCTGAATCTCATCTTTCTGTTGTGCCCCCATAGATCAATGGCTCATCCAGCTTCGAACAAAAATGGTGGTCAAAATGGTATTCCATGACTGAAGGACATTTAGGTGAGTGTGCCTTGCTTGGCTAGGGAGAAAATCTCTATTGTGTTCCGTCTGCAATTCAGTGTGCTAAGACTCTTTCAGGTTGCGGTGACTCAGTTGTCAGAATAGGCCCTATTCTGTGTCACCACAATGAGGCTCAGCTGCAGGTAGGAGAACACGTCTTCTTTTGTTCCAGCTCCTCTTTTCTTCAGGTTTCCCAGAGTTCACTCTACCTGAGGTGAGAGTCACCTGCATTTTGACTGTGCTGCTTTAGGTAAGTTCACATTCCACCACTCAGTAGTCTGTTTTCAAGACAATATTTTTTGTATTGGCCTCTCCTTTTTCTCATTTTCTTTTCTGCTGGTCTCTTCACAGGTCTCTCCAAAGAGCTCTTCTTAACATCGTAAGGGTTTTTTTTCCCTGAGAGAACATTCTCAGAATGTTCCCTGAGGTTTTGCTTTTCACCTTGTTGCATTGCTCCAAAAAAAAGCAAAAGACACTGGTGGTCAGCACTCCTGGTTCCCAGGATGGGGTTCAAATCCCTGTGGTGTTCTTGCTAACTTCCAATGCAACCATCATGCCCCTCTATTCTTCCCTATATCCCTAACTTCCCAAAGTATTAGCATGGGAGGATTTTTGGGTCGTGATTTCAGTGAATAAGCTTGGTTCTGAACTCTGCCAAGGCATCAAAGGGCCAAGTCAAGCAACTTTTGCACTGTGCCTGCTGCTCTAACGATGCTCCCCTGATGCACCACCAGCTGGATCATGTGGGTGCTTCCTAACCTAGCATTCCAGGTATGTATGCATGTATTTAATTTCTATATGGCTTTATATTTTTAAGAAAAATCTCAAAGCGGTTTACAGAATATTAAAACATCAGTAAAACAATCTGAAGAAAGTAAAATATAGAGTATATTCTGTCAGATTTTAAAAATGTGATACTAACACAAATGCAAAAGCAGAATGAAAAAGTTGTAGTGGAATTGGGGAAGAACACAAAAATGGTCACAGAAATGTCTAGCAAATTAGAAGCTTTTGACATTTCTGTGTAAAACTTAGAAAAATTGAAAAATAGAACAAAGAAATTAGAGGGTAACAAGAGATAATAAGGGGGGTATGAGAGGTTTAGCTGGCAGACAGGATCAATTTGAGGATTGTCTCGCAGTCTTAGAGATTAGACAAAAATCTAATGTTTTGCGAATAAGAGGCCTTCCAGAGGCAGAGGGGGAACAGATTCTTAAAAAATACATAGCCAAGACAATTGCGGATTGGTTGGGAGAGGAACAGGAGTATGTTAAAGGATCTATGGACAGTTGCTACAGTGTCCAGTCTAAAGGCTAAGAAACAGCCTGGAGACTGTTTGGTAACTTTTAACTCTTAAGAAATTGAAGGACGCTATAGTCCAGAACAATTATGAAAACAGACTCTAGGTGGACAGAAATCCTGTGGCTATGTTTAGAGAGATACCTCCCCGTTTGCTTCAAAACATCTTGATTAGAGTCAATGTTAAATTTGGGTGGAAAGTCCCAGAAGGAATTTCCTTTACATAAAAGAAAAAAAAGATATAGATTGGTAAATGAAGAGCAGGCACAGGAATTTTGGCTAAGACATGGCAGAGATTTTGACAACCCATACACTCCACAGGACCTGTTAGAAGAAGTAGGAGGAGCAGGGGAAAGAGCAACAGGGGGGGGGGTATAGATAATTTAGAGAACCAAGACAACACAAAACTTTAGACAAGACTTTAGGGGGGGAGACACAAGCAAACATAACGGCAGTCTTAAAGGTACTGAGTTGGAACATAAACGGTCTAAACAGTAAAGTAAAAAGAAAGAATGTCATGAATACACCGGCTCCCAGGGAAGAAGTACAGGCAGAGGGAGAAAACAGACAGGAAGAGAGGGGGTTAAATGCAGGACTAGATGAGTACAATCAGGAGTCCTTTCCCCAACCCTCAGGAATGTCGACAGGAAACAGCCCTGATGGCAGACAGATAGCCGTTTGCCAGCCAACCAGTGGAGTTCAAATTACAGAGATGCGTAGCAGCTGCAGCTGGGAGAGGGGGAACAAAGATGGAAGCTCAGTGTCTGGGAATGAGAAAGGGGAGGGGGCTGACCCCCTTAGATCCCACTCTCGTCAAATAGGCGGCCTTCAGGACAGATCACGTCACAAGAGGAGGCTGGGCTGCTTTTGGTTTCACCAGAAGAAGGCTCCTCAGTAGGAACATCTTCACTGATGGACGGACGGCAACGTTCACTGCTCCATGAACTCTGTTGGGTTTTTTTGCAATAAATTTAATTAACCACACTCATTTATTTCCAAGACTCCCTGACAAATAAAATTGAACATATAATTCTCAAACAAGATTTAGATGTAATTTGTCTTCAAGAAACGCATATAGCAAGCAAACATAATGGGCAGGTTCCAATCTGCCTTCATTACATATCTCTAGGTGCCAGGCAAAAACATTCCTCTTCTCCCAAGCCTTTGGCTCATTAAATAATCTATGACCTTTTAAGCTGGGGAGGTTAGTTCTACTCTGGTATGCATTTTTGTGTTTTTATATTGTAAACCGCACTGTGATCTTCGAATGAAGGGCAGTATAGGAAGAAGAAGAAGAAGAAGAAGAAGAAGAAGAAGAAGAAGAAGAAGAAGAAGAAGAAGAAGAAGAAGAAGAAGAAGAAGAAGAAGAATGCTCTGGTGTAGATTCACTCTCAGTTTAGACAATGGTTGTGAGGGTTGGGAAGTGTATGATCAAACATTGGGGTGGGTCCAGAAGACTTGCGATGAATAGTGTTGCCCTCATGCCAAACACCAGCGGAGGAAGTGGGAAGATCATTATCAATTATTCCTCCTTCCCCATGTAGCCCCTGCCCTTGTGACAGGACCGCCTTTTCCTGGGGGTGCTAGGCGTGCATTACCCCAGGGCGCCGAATTCTGTGGGGTGCCCGCCTCTGAAGCCGCCTAAGCTGTTAACCTCAACCCCCGGGTGATTGCGTTCGATGGCTCATTTCCATTCTCTATTGTGAAATAGCTGCACAATCAACATATCCAGGGGTGCCCCCTAGTGGTGTCTTTCATTTTAGCATGATTGCAAAAATGGAAAGGCGGCGATGTCGCAGATGTTTTTTACTTTTTTATATTTGTGGTTCTTGCTGTTCCCCCCCCTAAAAGCAAAAAAACTCTGAGCTGCCCCTCTTAAAAAAAGCTGAACAACTTTGACCTGCCTCCCCCCCCCCAAAAAAAATGGGGGGGGGCGCTGGGTGAATTTTTGCACCCTGGCGCCGCATATGCTAAAGACTGCCCTGATTATGTCTAAATTGATCTTGCAAGTGCATAGGTTTTCCAAGCTTAAACTCCTACAGAAGTGTGAAAGGATTTCCCTCCCCAACATTATTTTCACATGTGTGGTTTATAGTCACATCTCTTTCAGATGCAAACTAGGGGCAATCAGGAAAGGATCAGCTTCATTTGCATTTGTGTTTTTTAAAAACAACAACCTATGCCTGCTTACAAAAGGGTGTGATTTGAGGCAGTCCTGTGGATATTTCTTCCTTCCCATGATTAGCTGGCAAACAATTCCTCTTTGCTACACCATGGTTGGTTGGCTTTTTTCCTGAAAGAAAATAATAATATGTTCCCAGTTGCATATCTCTGCTAGTGCAGTTGCTGTTTGCTTTAAACTATTATCTTGAACTTCAGTTTTGCCTCATGTTTTCCTTCGGGACTGAGACACAAACAGGTTTGTGTGATTAAAAACCATTTGTATAAAGATAATCCTGGATTAAATTATATCTGATTTCTTCATATCTTATCAGCAGGGATTTAACCAAGTGCCACTCAATAGGATTATCAAAATATTTTAAAGTTTCCAGGTATCCTTCATTCAACATCTGTGATGCAGGAGCTGTAAAATCTTCCCCCCTAGCACTCAGTAAAGAAGCAAATATTTCAAATATAAAATAGATAATAGAATGAAATGAATTCCACCCTCCAAAAAAAGTCTTTTGTGTGGTTGTTCTCTGAATATTCTCTGTGAGTGCAAATTTGCTAAGCTATGAACACTTCAGTTGACAGAACCAGACGAGAATTTGCAAAGCCTCTGTATAACTGAAGCCTCTTCAGAATAGCTAAAATCTGACCATAAAGGAGGTAGGATTAAATTCAACTTCCTCTTCCTCTTCTGTCTATGGTCAATGTAATTTCAACTTGTTTGAAAGGGTTCCACATGAGTATTGCCAACCTAAAAAGGGAAATCCCACAAAATCCTACATTTAACCTGCTTGGGTAAATGATTTTTATGCAGCTGGGAGTTTGTGCATCACTGATTGTTGCATGTCTGTGGCACTCCTAAATGGAATGGGGCATTTGTGTTATTTGACTGCAAACTGCATCTGCACCTATGTTTTGTGATATCTGACAATAGCGATCAGTATTTGGGCAGCATATGACATGTAGCAATCAGCAGTTGACAGTTGGTAGCCAGCACTTCACAGTATCTGACATGTTGTGATGGATAAAACTTGACATGGAATTTTGTTCAACCATAATCGTGAATGTTTAATTTAGGTGTCAAAATTCAGTTCTGCGGGGGCCACTAGGGGGCACATCGGAAGATGACTGACAATAACATCTCTCCGACCCACACAAAGTAATTTGGAGGCTATGATGGGGGTAATTAGCCTCCCTAACCCCCCCCAGGATGGTTAGGGGGGCACTAGGCACAAAGCCCTCCTGTGGGATTTTGGCACTCCTGGATGCCATCCCTGATTTGCGCCACTAGCTGCAAGAAGTTCAAAATAAACAATTTGGATGAGGCGAATGCACATATTTCAAGGAAGAAGTGGGAGTAAAGACTGCTAACAGAAGAGATCTCTGATAAAACAAGACAAGAATAAAACATGAGAAGATACGCCAAGACACGGTACGGCAAATGACTGATGGGGGAGGGGGGAAAACTTTCCTTTCTTATGTGATTAAACAAGAATCCCCTCCCCTTATGAGTCAGAAATGTCGTTTTAAGGACTTAAGCTGTGGATTTAAGGCTGTGTGGAGAGAAACTTTCGAACCAAAGCATGTTTTAAGAAGAGTGTGGAATGTATAAGAGCTTTGGAATGATGCAGTTAAAAATGCCGTCGCCATATTGGGAAGCTCTGTCAGAAGTCTTGAGTCTGGGAGGAGAAAGAGAGAAACAAAGCTGTTTATATATTGTGGATTAAACTCCTCAGTGGGACTTAAGAGCGACAGTTTTGCAAGATATGATGGAAAGAGCGATGTTATCTATGAAGGTGATGATATATCGAAACCTTGATTCGAGGATTGGAGGAACGGAAAATTCACACAGGATTGTTATTACTATTGGTGTTTATCGGGTTAAGGAGACTATCAGAAGAGATCATAAAGGCGAAAGATTTATACGATGTGAAGAGAAACCAGAGATCATAAAGAAAAAAGAGAAAATATATGAACAAGATGTGATGTGGAAACAGCAAGATAAGATGGGATAGAATTATGAACTCTGTCTGGACTGATTTGGACTGATTTGGACATTAACGCAGCAGCAAGATGATGATCAGAATTCCCCTTCGGATCGTGAAATATGGGTCCCCCCCCCAACAAAATTCAAAATTTGGCTTTGTAATTCGGAATTTATGTGATGTGATTTAATTTGATGTGATTGACCAGTTAATAAAAATTATTCAAAATTCAGTTCTGCAATTCGAATCACAACATCAAATGTTGATGGTCAAATTTTGACAAATGTTGAATTTCAAATTTTCAAAATTGGCTGACTTTTGAAATTTTGCAAGCTACTTCTGCCCTATTTTCAGCAATTCCACACACACTTCCAGTGCAACCCCCCATTTCCATTCTCAAGAGAGACTTTTCAGCAGGTATAGTAGGAAAGAAGGGCTCACGTTGAGAGAGAGAGAGAGAGAGAGAGAGAGAGGGGGGGGGCATGTTGCATGAACAGCCTTCCATTCACATATAACATTTGGCTATAATTCAGTGAAATGCCATTGTGTTTCTCTGTAACCAATAAAGGGGAAATGGCAAGTCCTGAATACTGATGCTCCGTTTCTACATGATAAATAGAAGGGCAGAGATAAATCCCATTTACAATGCACACAAACTATTTCATAGCCTATAAATGAAATATTGGTCTTCTTCCAACGTAGCTGAGCATGAAAAGTCATGTGTATTTTGCCAAGCAAATAATGTCATATTTCACCACAAAAATAACATCAAAACCTTATATCAAAGCATGCAGAATGTGAAAAGGAAATTTAATAGTCAATGTTTTATAATTTATTATTGCATTTCGTTATATGAAATGCAGCGCTCCTGATAGTAATAGGAAAATTGGGTGCTACTTACAGCTTTATTTCTTCAAGAGTTTCTTTTCAGGCCTTTGATCATAAAAAGCTTCTGATGAAACTATTTTATAACCATATTAAGATGTAATTAAACATTTCAGTTGATCAGCAATGATGGGAATGGGAGGATAATGAAACAATGGATATAATACAATCTGACAAAGGTTAGATATGTACCATACTCACTGCACGTATGCTGGGAAGCTCTTATGGGCCTCCTGTAAATAGATCTATCTTCTTAAAGAGGCCATCCCACTGATCTAAGATACATTGGCACAATGATTCAGAATTGGCAACATGTCCTTCCTTTATGGGAGTGGTAGTCAGCTGGGTTTTGCTCAAAGTAAGGTAAAGATAAAGGGACCCCTGGGGTTGCAGAGCTCATCTCACTTTATTGGCCAAGGGAGCTGGCGTACAGCTTCCGGGTCATGTGGCCAGCATGACTAAGCCGCTTCTGGCGAACCAGAGCAGCGCATGGAAACGCCATTTACCTTCCCGCTGGAGCGATACCTATCTATCTACTTGCACTTTGACATGCTTTTGAACTGCTAGGTTGGCAGGAGCAGGGACCAAGCAACAGGAGCTCACCCCGTGGTGGTGATTCAAATTGCTGACCTTCTGATCAGCAAGTCCTAGGCTCTGTGGTTTAACCCACAGCGCCACCCATGACCCGTTTTTTGCTCAAAGTAGGTCCACTGAAAGCAATCGTTTTAGGTCCATTAATTTTGGTAGGCCTACTCTGAGTACAACTCAGTTGAATACCACCCCATGGTCTCCCTCAAGCTGTTCCAGATTTAGAAAATACCATAGAAATGGATGCAAGCAAGTTTAGAATGACCGCTCCCCGCTTAAAACGGGGGCTGCCCTTTGCGTGGACGCGTGCAGCCCCTAGATCTAGAGTGGCTCCATCAGCATAGGCTTGGCTTTGTCTTCCCTCAGGTGGAATGCAGTTCCTGTCCAAATGCATGACCAATTTGCAGATAAAGATCTTTTCCCACTCTCATCAACAATTACTAAGAATTCAGGTATATTATTATTCAATATTTCAGAGATTCAGGCTATGATTAAAGCAAATCCTAGCCTCTCATTTCTTCTTATTTAATTGTAACTAGAGTGATTGACTTGAGTCAGAAGTTTCATATTTTTCTTTGATGTGGGCTATATTACTAAAATATGAAATTTAGGATTAATTTTATTAGACACCCCCCTGCAAATTTTATAATTAAGGCAAAAGGCAGAGACATGGGGATACAACAGAAAGGTAATACTAAATGCAGGCAAGAAATGAGCAAGCTTAGGAATTAAACTGAGTCATTTTTTCCGGAGACCCTGACTTCCAGTGTTCATGCTTTGAATCATTATCATGTAATGAATCGTTATCATGCAATATTAATATGGCACATGGCTTTTTTACTTGTTAGGTGATGCGGTATTATAAACTTTTAATTATGGAAAAGGAAATTAAAGTTAATGACTTCTTAATGTAAAAGCCTTTAGTCAGAGAAGGAAGTTGCCATAAATGTTAATAAGTAATTTTTCGAGGCTCATGAGTCATCTAATCGGAAGGGAAGAAAATATACGTATGCATTCATTAAACCCATTTGTTTATAGAAACTCATGAAAGAACGTGGTCTCTACTGAGCCCTGGGAATATACTAAACATTTGGATTTAGCCATGTGATGCTGGTGTGTGTATAGAGCTAAATCATACCTGTCTCCAGAATTAGAAACCAGGCAAAATGTTCAATGGTGACAAAAGCTGTAAGGGCATCTTCCAGAAGGGCCAGCAGTTTGAGGCTCTTGAAACCCATTATTACAAAGGATTGTCTATGTCAATATCACTGTTAGGGGTTTCTCAGGTTAAGATCTGTGACTGACATCAAATAAAATTCAGAAGCAATCCTTAATGTAAGACATCTGCAATGATATATAATAAATAATAATAACAATAATAATAATTTATTATTTATACCCCACCCATCTGGCTGGGTTTCCCCAGCCGCTCTGGGCAGCTTCCAACAAAATATTAAAATACATTAGTCCTTCAGATATTAAAAGCTTCCCTAAAGTCAGTGTTCTTTCTGTAAATGTACTTTCCATACCTTTACATTATTCTGTTTTGTTCAAAATGCATCAGTGACATTGTTCAAATAAAAAACTTGGTGTCTCCTTGCCCAGGGCCAGAAATTCAGTATGTGGATGTTTTAACTGGAATGGCAAATCAAGTTAGCACCAACAATGTGTTCATTTGATTTTTTCAATGCCAGGTCCTTGAAACGTTATTATTGTCATGTCTATTGCCTAAGTGTACAGCATTCAAACATATCTATTATGTCACTTTTTGACCTTCGAATATATGTATACAACCAGCAAAATGCTCACAACGAATAAAAAAGTAGACAACAGCATCACTTGAAAATGGTACTCATAAGACTACAAATTTGTCATATATATACTGTATTGGGCATTGTCTCACAAATATCCGATCCTTGTATCTTGAAGCATCACCACTGGCAAAATTCAATGCTGCGTTTCAGCTTCCGCATGCAACAGAAATAAAAAACAACCTTCGCCCGCAGAATGAGTCCCTGCATGAACTGAGACCATGACAGTCAGATCTGCCAAATACAGCTGACATAACCAGTGCTAAGCAAACATCTTAGGTGATCAATCAAAGGGTAGTCAGCAGGAAAGCCCCTGTTCCAGATGCCTAAAATCAAAAGTGAAAACCTAAACATGAGTGGGGCGAAACAATGATTTTCAGTCACTGCCAAGTACGATCAGAACTTCGTTGGTTGCTTTCAAAGCTCAGGATGGAGCTTAATATAGATGGCATTCCCTGGGAAAATCTTGATCCACATTGTTGAGAACAATCTTCCACAACCTGCTCCCTTCTAGACGTGGTAGTCCACAACACCTGGAGGGTACCACATTGACCAGCCTTGGTTTAGTGTGATGGGCTACCAGGGTTTACTGATTCTTTGCCAGACCTTGCCCCTTTAAATAGGCCCCAATCTTCACCAGCTGAGGGGACTCCACCCATGGGAGATGAAGGGGCCTAGATACATTGCCTCAGGCAGAACAAAGAGTGGGGAGACAGGGAAGATATAGAAACTCTCAAAGACAGTGAACAGGCTGGATGGAGAAGCCCCAAGGTGAGGAAGGGAAAAGACTGAACTGGCCAGGAGCTCAGCCCTCACTCCCATGCCACCTGCAAGCTACCTCCCTAAGCCCCAGTGGGTACGGCCAGAGAGGGAATTCCAGCATCTTGGGTTGACCCAGCCACTATCCTTCACAGGAAGGCACAGGGTTCCCAGACTTAAGCCTGCCCATGCCAACAGCCGGGAACCAGGGCATCCTTATGCCCTTTTACTGATGGTCTCCCCAACACTCCTGAGGTGACTCTGGGGGAATCTGCGGATTTGGGATTTAGGGTTGCTTTTTTTAGGAAACCCCCAAGATTGAGATTTTTCGATTGACTTGCCTAAGAACCAGGACAATGTGCCGCCTTTGTAATTGGTAATGTCCAGGATAATCTGGACATATGGCAGCCCTAGATTTACTCTTGATAACAAGTGTGGAAGAGAGGGAATCAGAAGCCCTAGGGTAAGAGATTGTGCTAAAGCAGTTATCCCAGGAGAGGCGGCCTACTGAAATACTTTACGTGTTGCAGAAAGTCATCTGTTACATGGAATGAAGCAACATCCATGAAACAAAGCCTTATTTATAGTAGACCAGGCATAAATTCATGCCTTCCTTAAGCCCTTAATGAGACAGAGCCCATTGAATATATGGTATATGCCTCCTTTGATGTGCCCCATTGGCTTGCTTTCGATCAACTCTTTACAATACAGCAGTTATTCTTGTAATTTGAGCTTATTTCAAATAAATACTGTAAGTGGATTTTGATGACAAATGCACAGGGTTATACATAAAAACATTTATTTTTCTCAAAAGCACACACTCTGCCACCCTTAAAAAAATCACTCCTATGATAATTCTCAAGACAGAGCTCCCATACAACATGAGAAAATCTCATGAAAATTACTATGAAATTACTATGAAAATTACATAGTAAAATTCCCTAGAACATATATTTTACTTTCCTTCCTAGAATTAATGGTGCACAGCTTCCTAGCTATATACTCTTACTACAGTCCATTTTATAAGAATTCTGTCAGGGGAATCATTGCAAAATTAAATTGTCCCTTTACAGAAAACATGTTTTGTGTGAATGAGTCCCAAGAGGAGCTATGGAACTTCAGAATGGAGTATAATATTTCTCTGTTGTTTCCAATTTAATTTGGTTCAGAGTTGCTCAGAGAGAAGAGAATTAGATGAATTTCTAGCAGCTGTTCTGTTTTTCAAAACAGCCATGTATCTAAAAGGCAAGATAGTGGTGAAAATAGTTGAGCCAAAAGGAAGCTCAGAGAATGTGGCTATAAGTCCTATCCAGGAGCTATTTGGGGGGATTCCAAAAGTGGCCCCAACACAAAAACATTACATCATAGAAGATATGACACTAACTGTTCATTTTCTATTTTATTACAGGCTTGTATTTTAATTGTTCTTGTAAGCCATCCTGAACAATATGGATATACTGGAAGGGCGGGATAGAAATGTTTTTTAAAAATATATCATGACCTCAACTAGGACGAAAGGCTGTTTCCCCATCAAAAGGTCAACAAGAACTGTAAAATCTCTGAAGAAGAGATCGTAAATCTGAAGTGCTGAAATCTGTGGGGAAAAATAACCAAGAAATTAGCATGGATAGATTTTGACTCGGTATTAACTTTACATCAGCACTACGAAGATAAATAACAAAATCAGTATTACACTTTTGTTCTCTGTTGTATTTCTTTCCAGTTTTAATATATTCCATACCAAAACACTCACTAATAGTCTGTGATAGAAGAGGAATGTGGAATCGCAAGGGAGAAGTTCTCCATGTTCATAAAAAGTGTTGCAAACTAAAATACTCTTTCATTAGTTTACTAGGGGATAACATGTTCCACAGCATAATGTGAACAAGGTCTGAAAAGATGAAAGCAGAGAAGATAAGAAGGCCTCTAAGCTTTGAGAAGATGAGAAGGAAAATCTAGACATTATGTACAAAGGAGCATTAAGTACCCTCAAGGCAAATCTCCAATATATTTTGGATCAAGAATGAAGTACTTAAATGTATGAATTTCGAACACCACAGGGATGATTTGATTTTAAATATGCCTAAATTACACTTTTTAAAAATCCTATACATGTTTTCTCAGACTTTCTAACCTTTATATTATATTTTAGGATAATTAGCTGGGGGTTCAGGGACTAAGCCAGAAACAACAGCTAGGGATTTAAAAACTCCCGCTGATTGTAATGGGATTAAAATCTAAATCATCTGATTTATATAAAGGATTTCCATAAATTTTCTAGTTATATAAAGCAGCTATCCTCCAAAATTAGATTTAGATAGAAATCAAGCATTAGGATGAATATTTAAAGCAGCATTCTCTGCCTCATTTAAAACCAACTTGCTAAAAACTATGATTACTACACACACAAAATTCAATATTTTAAGAAAGAAAGCTTGCCTTCTCAAGTGGTTACTTCATATCCTTTATCCCGTCTCTATGCTACTTTCTCCCGCATATGATGCGGCAAAGAGGGTACTTGAGATACTAAGAGAACTTTCTTTTCTAAGGGCATCTTTTATATATATAATGATTCACTGAAGAACCTCTAAGGAGCTTCCAAGGGGAGGAAGCTCCTTAGATTCTAGGAAGCACATTCTAAGAAGCATTTTAGTTCATGTGGTGGATTAGTAAGCAGGAATGTTTTAGGAAGTTGGTTTCTTGGAATTCAGGGCCAAAACTACCCCATTTACTCACCCCTTTATTTATTGAAAGCTTTCAGGGTACAACTAATTATGTCACAGTACAAACAATACAAACAGATTTTTAAAATGCAGCCATCTCTGATTGGCTCTTAGAAATGTCCCCGAGCTACACCCCCTCTCTAGCCACACCTCTTGATGATGGACATTTCCAACTGGCTGAGCTCTAAAATCATAGCCATTTTACCATAAGTCATCGTTTGACTGGTCTCCCAGGAGCAACTTCATCAACAATGTTTTCTAGCTGACTATACAACAGTCACCATTCTGGGCAGCAGCAGAGAGAAGCAGCCACTCACATCTTCAGTCATTCATCTGAACATACAGGAGTTAAGAGTTGGGGGCACATATAAACAATCCACACTCTCAAAGTTTCCATTCATGCAGACTGTCATGAATTGAGTCTGCGAAGGTCTGAAGGGTGTTTCTACGCATGTTCAGCTGAACACACTGAAAAGCCTCTGCAGAATCAGGAATCCTTATCAGGATTCTCAATCACTTCTAAGCTCCTCCAGTTGAAAATGCATAGAAATCCCCTTCACAGCTAATTCCCAAACATGGTCACATTGAGAACAGGGCTTGTGTGCACCCCCAACATGCACTCCACTTACTTTTAACCCTTGCATGTTCAGGCAAATGTCAAAAGAGTGCTTGAGTCTTTTGAGTATTGGCACAGCTGAAACAAAAATTATCTTAGAGCAGTCATTGCTTTCATTCACTATTTTTCTGTGTGGAAAAGGAAAGGCCTCTTTGTCCCGAAACTGAACCGTTAAGTGAAATATCTTTGTCATTTGGATGCCCAGGTCTTCCTCTCTGGCATTCCTAACTCATTGTGCAATTTGAACTAAGTCAACGATCCATCTATTCCATCAGTTGGAAGGCAATATCTAATAAGAAACCAAAATCTACTTTGTTGCAATTATATTAACGCATTAAATGTTTCAGGACATTATCCTTTTTAATGGCTAATATTAGTTTAGCAATTAATTCTGGAACATATTTCCAACTTGTACTGTATAGGTGGGAACACATTGCAAGCTGTCAAGCAATCAGTGAGAAGATGACACATCCAACTTTTTAGACTGTTATTTAGTTACTGTTCTGGATAATACAGTACTGTACAAAAAAAAACCCCAACCTGTCCCATCTCTTTTCTACTGTTTTCCAACATTTAATATGGGGGGGGGGATACATCCTGGTGAAATTATAAAAGTGAGGTAAGGATTTTTTTTTTGTCATGCTTGCCTAAATTTTGAGGCGACCAAGGGGTGTTTTCATGCATCCTCTCATTCTTCAAATCATCTTAGAAGTGGTATTTCACATTGCCACTTTCCTGTGTGGCAACGCTGCGATTAAAGCCTCAGGAAAGGCAACCCAAGAATTCCCTCATGGGTTTGTTTGTTTTTGGGGGAGGGGGTTGGAGGAAGTGTGGGCAGCCATGATTTATTTTGGAGTCCTTCACACCACATGGAAAATAGAACACAAATTTGCATGTGACACAAAGGATATGCAGACTGGTGTTCTTTTTTGTGCGTGGGTCCACAGAATATGTGTATTTAGCCCAGAAAATCTTCTGGCACCTGCTGCACACCCCTCCTCAGCCTCCACTCTGGCCAGTGTAAACCAGCAGGGCTTCACAATCCACCACTACATTCCACCCACCCCAGAACTATAGAAGAGTTTGGATTTGATATCCCACTTTATCACTTACCCGAAGGAGTCTCAAAGCAGCTAACATTCTCCTTTCCCTTCCTCCCCCACAACAAACACTCTGTGAGGTGAGTGGGGCTGAGAGACTTCAGAGAAGTGTGACTAGCCCAAGGTCACCCAGCAGCTGCACGTGGAGAAGCAGAGATGTGAACCCGGTTCCCCAGATTACGAGACTCTTAACCACTACACCACACTGGCTCTCTATAGCTCGCTATGTGCACTCAAGTATAGAATAGAAATACTTGAGTGCACATAGCAGTGAAATATTTGTCTCCTTTCCCTCAGTATACCATACTTTTGACCATCTTCCAGTATAAATCTATACACTTTTCCAACTGCATGTTCAGAATATTTATGCTAATACATTCATATTATTCTACAGTAATAAGTACTGATTACAAAAAAGACCCATAAAATGGACATCATGGATAGATTTTATTATACAGTTAACATCTTTTATCATTTGATATATATCTTTTTCCTTGGGATTAGTTTTTATGTCTACAGTCTTATGCTAAAATTGATGACTATAAGTGGTATAATTTACATGGCTATTGATCTAAATTGAAATCAAATTGTTTCCGTCCTTTCCATCTGTTTCAGCCCACACGCAGCATTGCTTTCTTGCCTTTTAAATCCTGAGGTGGTTCATTTTCAAGAATTCTTAAACAAAACAAAGGTCATGTAAGCAAAAAGCATGCAAGCAAAAAGTGGATGTAACTTTAATAGATATGAACACTATATCTAAACCGTTTAAGCAACCACAGTGCCACAGTTGATGAATGTTTATTGAACATTCACCCTGATTTGTGTGTGAAGAGGTTAAACAATTAGTGTCAAGCAAGAGTTATCCCATACTTTCCAATGCATTTTCCCAACACTTTCCTTACCAGAAAAAAAGGCTCTTTTTAAGGGGAGGGTTTGTTACACAAGAGCTCAAAATCTAATTGTACAACCTGAACTGGTTGATCTGTGATTGAAGGCCACTTGGAAATGGTAACAGTCTAGAAGCACCCTGTAGTCATGAGCAGAAGGCAAAGACCTGAATGAGCTGGGAACCAAGGTATCTCGGAAATCTCAGGAATCACATTCTCTCATGCATACCCGTTGGAGATCCTGTTTCCAAAGCCCCTGTTGTGATGCATCAGTCCTCCCCAACCTGGTGTCCTCTAGTTGTTTTGAACTTCAACTCCCATCATCCCTGACTGTTGGAAATGTTTGGCTACAGCTGATGGGAGCTGCAGTCCAAAATATCTGGAAGGCATCAAGTTGGACAAAGCTCTCAAACAGAATACAAAAAAAAAAACCAACCCCTGCCTTCTTGCAGGTCAGACAATTTGCTATCCTTTTACTGCTGCCTATTTTGACTGGCAACAAGACTGCACTGACTGGTTGTGGCTCTTCAGGGTTTCAGACCACCAGCATTCTCAGCTCTGTCTGAAGATAATGGGGATTTAACCTGGGGCATTCTGCATTTAAAATAGATGCTTTGCTATTGAGCTACAGCCATTCATGAGCTAGGCTAAGCTACATTCCTCTCTATTGGGAGGTGGTTGTCTTGACAGAACAGCACAAGCACCATGAGCTGCTAACCCTTGCCATCTACAAAACCAAAATGGAGGTGTAGGGACAAAATGGAAGTGCTTTAGCAACACAAAGGGCTTATTTCAGAGAAACACCTTTAAAATCAAGTGGGCATTTGCTGTCATTTTGTTTGACATGTGGATTGCAGATGTGGGACAATGCACAGCAAATCTATGCCCATCTTCTCAAAGCCATTGTGTCATTTTGTGCTCTGGACATGGCATAAATAATAAATATTCCTTTTATATTCTTGTATTGGAATATTTATGGCACCATCATTTATACAATCCATATCATTGCCTCAGACAAAATTGCAATAATTGGACTTCTGTGCAAGTTTAAGTGTCAGCCTGGCACTTTTGACTTATTGATGGATCGACTATGCAAATGGTGCTCTCTGGAATAAAAGGAGAATTTGTAATGATGAAGCTAAAAGGAATCTTTTTATAACTTCAAGCAGCCTAAGGCAGTGGTAGCACTTGTCATCTGTCACTCTTGGGACAAGCATTACCAGGAACATTTAGCCACTATACATTTTGAATATGTCAAGGAGAAGTAGGAGTTGAAAGTAGGCAGACTTCAAATTTATCCGTGTTAGTCACTGTAGCTTTTGAGTAAAACAAGCAGCAGAACAGAAAAATTAATGTATAATAAAGCTATTAAGAGTCAATGCCTTTAACCTTTTAAATAGCCATGGAACATTAAATGTTACCTTTTTTTACCCAAGGCTTGATTAAACACTATTACTGATGGAATTGTAGAGGAGAGCCTGCCTCAGTAGGGGTATGCAAGGCTTTTTGTCAGCCGCAACTTGCCAGAACTCAGTTCCAGCACCTCTCAAGTGGACACCATTGCCTTTCATTGTGAGTTCTGGCACTTCTTTTTCTAAAAACAAATAGCTCTGGATACCAGGTAGAAGACATTATAACCAGTAGGCAGCCGTCTGGACGAACTTAAGTATGTACAGAAAAGTATGTTCATGTCTACAGCATTGGGTTGTTATGTTACTGCTTAGACAAGAATAGGGAGAACAGTAGGATCACAAACCCCAAGCATAAGGTGGGTGCTGCAGACACATAGTGTTGTACTCATGGAAGTTGTCTCATCATTTTCTCCATTCTCCAAAAGCACTTACTCTCTTTTAACAAAGGACAATGCGAGGAATTCTTCTGCTGCACTCATCATATTGATACAGCTTCTTCAGTACCTGATGTTCTATCATCCATCGCCAGCAGTTTCAAGTTATTCCCCTGTGAAAGCTGCTGCCTTATTTATTGTACTAGTATAGAGACTGTGAATTTACTAGCCTGGCAATGAGCATTACTGGGGGTTGGGTGATGTTCCTAAATAATGGTAGAGGACAATTGTTTTGTTTCCGGTAAAGTCTGCACTATCCAAACTGTACTCAGGGGAAAACAAATTTCAAATTACACTGAAAAAAGTCTTCATAATAATAATACACATCATTCTAAAAATCTAGGATTTGTTGTATTTCATAACATACCTGTAGGTACAATACAGAACATTTGTCTGCCCAATACAGGAGCAATGGAAAGCACAAGAAATTGCAGGAAAGGAAGACATTTTCTATTTAAAGGGCAACAAACAGAGTAGCAAGGTTACAGTGCATTTTATAAATTGCAAGTACAAAAAACTAGTTTCTGACTACACTTATAATGCCCTATTCTCATTTTCAGCAACCTGAACATAATATTATGACCTTTTCATTTTGACATTTAAAAAAGCTTAAGCAAACATTACATGTCTACTTCATATTAGTTTTCAAACTGCCAAGGCTCCAATTTGAACAAGGACATAACTTCTTGGAGTAAAAGAAGTGTGAGTGTGTGTGCGCATAATTTCTCTTGTCAAGAAATTATTAGGAGTACATTCAACTATGTTTTACTCAGGATAGAACCAAACCACTGAAATTAATGAACTGAGTTAGGCCCGTTAATTTCAGTGGGTCTATTCTGAGTAAAACTCAGTTGAATGCCACCCTTTGATTCCTGATTTGTTTGTTTTTAATGCTCTCACATAATGTAATCTTTAAATACAGGAGAGGAGATGAATCTTTAATATCTGAGTTCCAGTTGGAATATTTTCTGTGTTATCAAACAGACAAAAGGGAAGATGTGTATTGGCTGAAATCCAATGTAATTTAAGTGGGTGTCCACTTGCACAATGGGGCTTCTTCCTCTCCTCACACTTACAGTTAGTTTTCCAAGTTACCCCAAAATGAGCTCTGGGTGACTGGGGGATTTAAAAAAATAAGCTTACAGGACACTTTCCTTCCTGCCTGCTTTGCTGAGTAGATCTCAAATGTAGCTGGGAAAAGTTAACAGACCTTCGTAGACCCAAAAGGATAAGCCCTCTTCTCAACACAGGCCTTCTACTCACATAATCCAGTGTAAGGGGAGATCTTTAATTGGAAAATTATCTCCCAATAAAAGGAAAATATTGCGTATAGCTGTCTATAATCTTAAATATTCGAAGGTTTAGTGCCGTTATGTATTAAAATTGCTGGCCATATAATACCTGTCTAGCCAGTTCATATTCATTAATGTGAAAGTGTTATTCAATTTTGTGTAAAAGCGTTATTCACAGAGAAGCAGCTATTTAAATCACAGAAGCTTAAATGGCCAGTGAATTCTTTTCACTACCAAACACTCGAACTTCATTAAAAAATCTTATCATTAAAAAAACCCAATCTAGGATGAACATGCTGTCTTGAAATGAGGAGAAGCTGATGTCAAGGAATTCATCAGAGCAAAAAAATACAAATATGACAACTGTTTCCTGATTTGCAGTTCACATTCCACCAAGGTGTGCGAAACCCAGATTTTCAGATTATTTCAAAAGTGATTATTTACCTGTTGGATGTGTTTGGTGCTCAGAGATAAACTGATCATTTTGGGATATCAGCAGAAAGCTTGACACGGCTATAAAGATTTCCAATGTGCTTCTCTTATCTTATAAATCCTTGTTTAGCAGAACTTCAGGTCAAATGTCCTCATTTTAAAAAAAGCACCCTTCAGTTCCTGTTGAACATTTCCTCAACACCCCGTATTTTTTAAAGGAGTCAATTGCAGCAATCCTGCCACCACATGTGATAGATTAGCTGCTCTTTGTAATTATATCTTATTTCTACTGCTCTCATCACTTGCAGCAATATATTATAGTTCCACTGCACTGAGACCAAATGTTAAAGTTGTCCTTTTATTGAAACCCACCACTGTGCTACTTTATGTAGTAAATGCTCGCATTATCCCTTATCTTTATGAGAACACTCCTTAAAGATAACTTCCTTCTACATAGTAACTATATTGACTTTTGACAGGCAGGCCACATGTGCACTGGGTTGCTTCACCTCAAGCTAAAGATGATCTGGCAATCTTTTTACCTCAAAAACCTAACAAATGGCCTTTAATGACAGCATGGGGAATCTTATTAGAATATTTACATAAAGGTTTGGTAGCAGTTTTCTCTAAGGATTAAATGGTTCTTTCACAGCCCATAAAATGGTTATCGGCTCAGATCTAAATTCAGACATAAACTCGTGCAAGCTCCAAGCTGTGGGTTTCTTCTTCAGCTTAACTTCACAGAAAAAGAAGACCACTCAATCTTCTCTATATATTCTTCACCATTTTGTGGTGGCTACCTTCTCCTCACCCCCTCCTACCACCCCATGCTTCAGAATGATGCTAGGGGGACAGTACACTATGGAGGATATAAAGTGGTGTCCAGACTGCCCAACATCAGGAAAAAGAAAAACTATGCTACTGCCGATAGGTCTCCGTAAAAGGATATATTAATTTCATTTAATTCTCTGCAGACCTATATGTGCAGGTTAGAAAAAAAGAAAAGAAAACCAGCTGGTGCTTGTTTTAAAAAATGCACGGCTTGCATATAAAGAGCCCCAGTAGCAGAGTTTCAAACCCATCATTAAGCAGATTTAGTGAAGTATAGGCATAGGCTTATGTTTTTAAACCTTTGTTTAATATGTTCCAGCTAACTGAGCCAACTTTGACTCCTTTGACCCCTCCTGCAGAGAAACAGACCACACAACGAAGCAAGTTTAAAATAGACTTTACTTACAGTGATGCATTGTCCTTAGTAGCAATGTTAAAATGCAGGTAAATATTCTTAGTTGAAAAATGCAACCAGGGCAACCTCAGAGGCAGAGAGATGTGTTGAGGCATGTCTGCCTCTGTTGCATGCAGCGAGCGAGAGAGAGAGAGAGAGAGAGAGAGAGAGAGAGAGAGAGAGAGAAAGGAACAAGAAACAAGTCTTGCTTCCTGCCTCTCAGGAGAAGAGGGGACATTGCATCACCGAGCCTACTCTAGAAAATTAGAACTCTGTGGTCCTTAACTCCTTCACATACACAGTTAGGTTTGACTGCAAATCTCTCACAACTGCTACCCATAATGCTAAGCCAAGAAACTATTGAGGGAGAATTTTTCTTCCCCCATGAAGAAATGTGATGCAATTGTGCCCTTCCCCACCATTTCTCTGCAAATAAATGTAGTAGAGAATTTTGAAAGGCCATTTGTACAAAGCTCCAGATATAGTTTTCAAATTAGCAAAACACAGACAATAAACCAGTAGCATAAATTAATTTATAAGGATTACCATATTTACTTGAGTCTAATGTCCCATTGAGGGATGTGGGTGGCAATGTTGGTTAAACCACAGAGCCTAGGACTTGCCGATCAGAAGGTTGGCGGTTCGAATCCCTGCAACGGGGTGCACTCCCGTTGCTTGGTCCCTGCTCCTGCCAACCTAACAGTTCGAAAGCACTTCAAAGTGCAAGTAGATAAATAGGTACCGCTCCAGTGGGAAGGTAAACAGCGTTTCCGTGCACTGCTCTAGTTCACCAGAAGCAGCTTAGTCATGCTGGCTACATGACCTGGAAGCTGTACGCCGGCTCCCTTGGCCAATAAAGCGAGATGAGTGCCGCAACCACAGAGTCGGTCACGACTGGACCTAATGGTCAGGGGTCCCTTTACCTTTACCTTTAATGTCCCATTGAATCTAATGCGCACCTGTTTTAAGAAGTTTGAAACCAAAAAATGTATTTGCTGGTGAATGTAAATGTCCCATAGAATCTAATGCACACCTTAATTTGGCCAAAAAAAAGGTGAGCATTAGATTCAAGTAAATACGGTAATCCTTTTGGCCTGTGCAACCCAAAGACAAAAGAAAATAATCTCTATACTGAACCTTCCATTTGTTTCGAAAAGTAATGTAACCAAATCCACTCACCTATCAAGTTCTGTTCTTTAAACTTTGTCAAGTTGATTGCCACCAATTCATTATCATTTTGAGAACTGGCAATGTGTGCAAAGCCAGATGTTTAGATTAATAACATGACATCTATTCACTGGCTGATCTACTTATTATATTTTCTCTTTTAAAATTTATACTTGGACAAGAGTGCAGGAAAGAATTGCACAGAAAAAGTGTTGGAAGCAGTGATTTTAAGAAATGTCATATTAAACCTTTTACATTACAGTTTTAAAGTGGTGAAGTGATTGCAAGTACAAAAAAAGAAAAGAAAAAGAAGAATCTATGAAATAAGATGTAGGAAGTCGAACTTTACAATAAAAATAGAATATGCCCAGGCTTTGTACTTTTAAGTCACTGTGCTTTAAAAGCATCAATATAATTACCTGTTTTATGGGAATCGTGCTTGCTTTGTGCTAGAAAACTGCTCTTATCTAGCAATCAGCCACAGAAAGAATGAAAAAACTCAACGAACAACTATGGCGCTTTCGGAATTAGCAATGACTCTGGCTGGGTGAAAAGGAATCATAACAACTTTATATCACATGGGGGTACAAAATGTCAATACTAAAAGATTGTTAAAGCCATGAGGGGAAATTAAGCTGCATCTTACCTGACATCTCTTATCAAACACTGGGGAGGGGGGGATACCCTGACCCAGAAAATCCCTGTTTCAACTGCAGAACATATTTGATGCAGCATATTTCCTTATTTGCTTCTCAAGGTTAGGAAACAATGTTAGTAGCCTCCTTAGCTTTCTAAAAAATTAAGGGTCACCGTTGCCAAAAACATGCTGAGGTCCAGGAACTCGTGTCCCACTACTGCCACCCTGCTCTATCACTGAGACCTCCAGAGCCATGATGTGGTATTGCTGCTGCTTGCTGCTACCGCCAGTCACTCATCTCATCCTGGCCCCCCTGCAAATGTGTTTAAGCAGTGGTGCTCATTATGGGAGATGAACCAGTGCTCAGCTCCTTTTATCAGCACACTTCCAAGAATTAGCACTAGCACAAGGTGATTCCTGATACTTTCCTCCCTCTGTGTACAACTCATGCCATCCTCACATCTGCTTTGGAAGGTGGGGGTACGGGGACCCAAGAACGGATTTAGGGGGTGTACAGGAGAGGAGAGTAGGAGAACGTTCCATTTCACAAGGAGAAATCCTTGCGCTGACAGAACATTCTGCTTAGTGCTACTACAACTCTTAGTGCTCAATGTCAAGACTTTGCTCCCAGCTGTAGTCAACAATAAGTGAAGAGAAGACTCCCTGGAAAAGACCCTGATGTTGGGAAAGATGGAGGGCACAAGGAGAAGGGGACAAGAGAGGACGAGATGGTTGGACAGTGTTCTCGAAGCTACCAACATGAGTTTGACCAAACTGCAGGAGGCAGTGGAAGACAGGAGTGCCTGGCATGCTCTGGTCCATTGGGTCACAAAGAGTCGGACACGACTAAACAACAACAGCAAGAGCAACAACAACAACAACAACCCCCACACAGTCCCTTTTACCATGTCATGATTTGTGTCATCGTACCCAGCTCCTTCAACACCCCCCGTTTATTAACTTTGCTCATAACTAGACAGGACCTATAGCCAAAACACACTTTTTTGAGATATTTACACAACAGAGTGATGACAAGCTCAAAGACAACCCAGCAGATTTTTACTTCTCATTGTTTGGATAGGATCCAACCTCCTTTACATGGCTCCATAAAATGTACACCAAGCACAAAGGAATCCGGCTGAGAACAGATGCGCCGTGTGGATCAAGCTCAGCTGACATCATTCCAAGCCCAAGACTTTAATAAAATGGCCATTATGGAAGACAGAGTTAATTAAAACATCTCCAAAGAATCCAATGCATTTAAAAGGCTTTTGTCAAAATTTTAAAGGTGTTGGATCGTCTTCCACATTTCAGCTCCTTCCCTCTGCTCTTGGCAGTGCTGTGACTTTCAACCACAGAAAGGTCATAGTTAATTGTAACTTCAGGGAACATTGTACCTTAATTGCATTACTTAGCATATCACTTCCCAATATCGAGATGCAGTCAGGAGAAGTTCAGCATCAGGTAAAATCAATAGAAATTTAAGTAAACTTCGGCCACTTAGGTATTTGTATTTGAATGTACCACTGAAATAAACATGAAGAGTTACCTCCCAGCGTTGCTCTCAAGATGATATTAATGCTGAAAGCAAGGGTAGCCAAAGGGTTGCCCTCCAGATGTTCCACAGCATGGCTGATGGGAGCTGTAGTCCAGCAACACCTGGAAAGCAGATTCAAGCACATGAAGTCTTCTGACATTAGCCATAGCCACGTGTGTTTTGGGGGTAAAGTAATCAGTGTACTCTGTCATGGCTCCCACTCACAGATTTGGTACTCAGCTGTTAAAATTAAAAGTTTTTCCAAGATTCACTACTGTTCCCAAATATAAGTTTGGTTATACAAGTCCATGGGCTAGGTATAATCTGAGACCCAAAATTTGACATGGCCCTTGTGCCCACGCTACTCGACAGGAGAGCTCATTCATTCACACAGTTGGCACCCCAAGACTCAGGGCTGGGTAGGCAAGGAATCACTCCTCTGAGTAGGCTGAGCATACAAAGTCTGTTTGTGCCGGCAGAATCGCCTCTTGGTCCTTGGCGACCGAGACAAATGTCTGGGCTGGCTCTCTGTCATATTGGCTCCTGTGCCTTCCCTGAAGGGAGTAGCTCTTCGCTGGCAGGAGGCAGCATCAATTGTAGTACCAGAGTTGCAACAACCAGCTAAGATGCTACACCCAGCATATCCAATGGCACTCTTGACAACCCACTCAGTCTTTCTACGACGCTCCTGACATGCTCATCCTCCTTGAAAACAGAATGTCTGAATGGAGTTGTTAAATCTACATAGATGAGCGCTGCAACCCCAGAGTCGGCCATAACTGGACCTAATGGTCAGGGGTACCTTTACCTTTACCTTTACTCCTTATATTTAAAATTGTCTTTAGACACAGGGTGGATCTCTACTGACAGGAAAACAGAAAGACGACCAATATTTTGAGGCCATGATGTAGTGGACTCTTTTAAAAAGAGATTGAGCACATGACATAATGGGTTCCATGCTGAGAACATTTTTTTTAAAAAAGAATAAAATGAGTTGGCCTAAAATAATGCCGCTGCAGAAGCAATCATATGCAAGGGCTTTCTGAACAATATAACTTTGCATGGTTCCCAGTTTTCTGCAATTCCAAAATGGAAACAAAATAGAAACCCCACTGTGAAGTTTGAGTAAATATTAGCCATTTGATCGACCCACAGATACAATTCTGATGTAAATTCTAAGATGTAACTGTCCCTGTCTACCCAAGACTATATAAATCATGGAGAAGTGGTGAGGAGTATTAACTGTGGAGCAGTCTGGAGACTATATATTACCGGTACTTCAGTTGCGTCATCTAAAACACCAGCACATGCACACCACTTGCAGTCAAATATATGTACTACAAATTTCATTTTAAGCCAGGATCTGCCCACAAACAGCATTGTGGTATGGGTGGGTAGTGTTGGGCTTGGCCCAAGGAAATCTAGCTCATCAACTAGGTTGTTATTGGCAAGATAATATATCCTAGTGTAACTCTTTTTGCAGGAGACTACCCAGGTAGGTCACTCTGAAGTTCTTGATGGAGAACTAGAAAGTATGATAGACAGAAATAAAGATGAGAACTCTTTGTCAGTCCTCAGGACACTGCTGTTTTGTTAGAAGATGTGCAAATTTCACACTGGGAAACCCTTATGGCAGCTCAATGTTCACATAAATTAATCTGGAAAACAAATTATTTAATGTCTGCCCCATTATTCTTGCTATTTTTAAAGCAGCATGCTTTGCCTAGATCAGACATAGGTAAACTCGGCCCTCCAGATGTTTTGGGAATACAACTCCCATCATCCCTAGCTAACAGGGGTGATGGGAATTGTAGTATCAAAACATCTGGAGGGCCGAGTTTGTCTATGCCTGGCCTAGATGCTCTGCCTCTCATGTAAGGGAGAGGGGGCTCAGTGGATTTCTGCATAATATGAGGAGATAGGTATTCACATGGCTTAAACAGAAAAATGTGGATTTTTTTTAAAGAAAGAATGACACCATACCTCAACCCCTGAGAATGGACTGAAGACAAGTGCTAAGCATGGATTCTGATCTACAAGTTGATGGGAAACCCAGCCAGATGGGTGGGGTATAAATAATAAAATTATTTATTATTTATTTAAGAAGAAAAGAAGAGTCTTGCTGGATCAAGCCAAAGGCCCATCTAGTCTACCGTTCTGTTCTCACAGCCTCCATGAGCAGCCTCCGTGTTCTGCTTTTACATATTCTACTAATACATCATTTCTAAATGCTATGCAATCAAGGGCACCAAAAAGATGTTTAAACTATGTATTAATCCTCTTCCCCTTTCCCTTTGGGGAGACATCAGTCTGTTATCTATGCTGTTTGTTCTGCACCAGTTCATTTCTCTATTGTTACATTCCTGTTCCTCCTCTGAAAGTTTGCTGTGCGTTGTTAACACAATTTCTCTTTCTTTCTTTTTTTTAAAAAAATACCCAAAAGGGAGCTTTCCAGATGGGTTCCAGTGTCCTCTCCTCCTATTTCAAAGTCACACAACTGGACACCCTTTGCATTATTCTGATAGATCTTGATTTGTCAGTTTGATCAAGCTGTTGCTTGCAGGTGCATGCTATTAGTGCATCTTAATTGTCATTTCATGATCAAACTTCAACCGTGCTCTTTTCTTTGATATTTCAGAAGACACATACTATGAAGAGACGGTACACTACCTTACATAACCACTGCAATATTCAAGAAATATATTCCACCTAAACAGTAATTGCTGTATGCCATTAGATTCACTACAGAATACAGTGGGTACAGATATCAAAAGCAGGTGGAAGGAAAGACTTGAAAGCTATTCCCACAGTGAGAAAGTAGACCTTATTCACCACCACCATGTTAAACAGTGGAGAATCTGGTAATGTCCAAAACTGTATCACAAACATTCTGAAAATTAGAAAATAGCAATGGTCCAAGAGGCAAGATTATGTTGGGGGAAAAGTTTCAGGTGAATATAAAGCTGTTGCATTGATAAATAAAATGTGGCTGCAACTTTTCATCATCAGAGGCCCTTTTACTGAGGTCCAGAGCCGAGGGCCTTCTGGTGGTTCCCTCACTGCGAGAAGTGAGGTTACAGGGAACCAGGCAGAGGGCCTTCTCGGTAGTGGAACCCGCCCTGTGGAACGCCCTCCCATCTGATGTCAAGGAAATAAACAATGATCCGACTTTTAGAAGACACCTGAAGGCAGCCCTGTTTGGGGAAATTTTAATGTTTGAAGTTTTATTCTGTTTTTAAAGTTCTGTTGAAAGCTGCCCAGAGTGGATGGGGAAACGCAGCCGATGGGCAGGGTAGAAATAATAAATTAATAATAAATTATTATTATTATTATTATTATTATTATTATTATTATTATTATTATTATTACATGTGTTTCATCCACAAGAGTTCCTGAGGGCAGAAACATGAGAACAGGTCTTTTCTGTGGTGGCTCCCCACTTGTTGCTCTCCTCAGGGAATCTCACCTGACGCATTCACTACATATCTTTAAGTAATAGGCAAAAACATTCCTCTTCTTCTGGGCCTTTGGCTTATTAAACAATCTATGGCCTTTTAAACTGTGGAGAAGTATTCTTTGTATTTTTATATTGTAAATTTCCCTGTGATCTTCAGGTGATTGTAACAACAACAGCAAACAAAATAATAATAATAATAATAATAATAATAATAATAATAATAATAATACAGTTGTACCTCGAGTTACGAACACTTCGGGTTACAGACTCTGCTAACCCGGAAGTAGTACCTCCGGTTAAGAACTTTACCTCAGGATGAGAACAGAAATCGCGCAGCGGCAGTGGGAGGCCCCATTAGCTAAAGTGGTACCTCAGGTTAAGAACGGTTTCAGGTTAAAAACAGACCTCCAGATGAATTAAGTTAGTAACCAGAGGTACCACTGTAATAACTTAAAATAATGACTGTTACATCGTGGAGTCTAATAGGTTTACAGAGCAGGAAATAAGTAGCCCACACTGAATTTCAGCCTACTCCTTCCTTATCACAAGTGTTTTAACCAGTGAACTTGCTTGCTCTCATGACATTTAGGGATATATTTTTTAAAGATTAGTAAACTGCTCATTCAAACCCTTTAGAAAATAATAACACTACTGCTGAATGATAATCTTTAAAAAGTGTGAACAAGATGCAATGATACTATAATACATTATGACTCAGACACTGTTGTGAGTCATGGCTACAGTTGCAAAAGGACAATTACTGCATGGTTTCCCCATAAAAATAAAAAGAAAGCTTTGTACAGCATCGATAATAAATAAATAAATCAGCTGTATTTAGTCCAATTATCTTGAGTGCGCTCTTCCTGTGTAGGTGACATTTGTTCTTAAATTCAGTGGAGCTTTGATTTCATGCGTTTTTTCGTGTGTCATTCTCTCTGCTGGTTAAATAAGGACCTTGGTTAGAGTTAATGTCAGAAATCCAAACTAAAACTATCAAGGACACAGTGTCTCTAGCATTCATTCTAATGATAAAACAGAGGCTAGCATGTGAATCCCATTGGAGCCCAATTCAAGATATTCCAGTGAGTCTCTTCTTTCTCCCAAACACATTTTTAAAGAAATCTGGAATGGCTTGGGTATTAGCATGCACATCTCAATTCTCAGAAATCCCTAGGATTGGTTGACCACCTATGTCACATTGGCAGGCAGAGAAGGAGGTTAGGGTTAACACTGATGAATACTCAGGCCATGTTTTATTAAACCCCTGATGTTTAAAAGCCACTGTGAAGTTCAGCAGAAGGACATTGCAAAAGGAAAGGAAAGCATAACTACATTGTATCCTGGGATAACTTTTGTAACAGGATTTCCAGGACGATTATCCTACTGTATTCTCACAACAGATCCGAGGGGTTGATAGTGATGAGTTACTGTGAAAGAGGGACTGGTCCAAGGTCACCAAATGAGCTTCATGGCAAGGCAGGAATTTGGTCTACTTCCAATATTTTATCTACTACAACACTGTGATTTATTTCCCACCTAAATGTGGATGAAACCACTTACTTCTGTGGACCTCCTACCATTGCAGAGTCAGATTTACATTTCTTATAACCAGTAATGCAATCCTATACAGCTCCCCCTGCCCCAGCTTTTAGCAGCACTTAATCCCAGGTAACCATGTATAGGATTACAGCCAAAGTTAACCAAACAAGGCTCAGACTGGGAAACCTTTGAATACTGGACATACCTGTTGTTGTTGTTGGAATCCGTCTGTTTCAGGAGACATGGGGTTGCCTTTGGAAGCGAAGTCAAAGCACTGGAGAGTTACAGTGCCTGCTGTAGTGACCAATACAGGAGAGACATGTTTTGTTGCAGCTGAGGCAGATGAAAGCATCCAGTTGTGCTGCTGCAGATGCACCATGGCATTTCTTCTCACTGCACTCCTCCCAGTGATCATTCTTCCTATGTTCACTGTTGTGGATGAACAACCTGTTTCCAGGCAAAAAAGGTAGGGTAGCATAATAGTTAATTCCAGCAGGGGAAGATGAGATTTCAGTGACCTTATCAAAGAATATAGGTCTTCCTTTGTGATACTTGACCAAATTCCTACTCAAGTTCTTTAATCCTTTCTGTCTCCCATAAAATATTTTTAAAGGAATGTGATGGTATAGCAGGGTTATCATTAAAATACTGTACTTTGCTCCCAGGTGGAGTCCATCTCTTGACTTCACAAAAGTTAGATAGGGAAAGTCAACTTGTTCCCTTTTGGAGGTTCAGAAGGAAGGCTGGACATTTCTCATTGCAGGTCTTCAAATAAGAAGTAGAGTAATAAAGTGAGCAGAACATGCTGGAGGCAGATATAAAGGGAAACCACTCCTTTCACGCCCTGCTTATAAGTTTCCAGGGACATCTGATTGGCTACCTTTGAAAATAAAATGGTGGACCAGTTGGATCTCTCTCTAATTCAGCAGGGCAATTCTTGTGGGCATAAACATTTTAATGAAGTCTCAGTGTCAGCTCCAGCCCACTTTCAGGGGGCCCTTAGCAAGTCCCGATCAGGCATTCCCCTCTTTCAGTGTCAGCTGCCTGTCACTGGGAGCCTTCCTCACGCCCACCAATTGGAGCTTTTGCCAGATAAAAAGGAATCAGTGAGCAGTTAGGTGGTAGCAGCTGCTGCTTTTCCAACTGCTGCTGTCATTCACCTTCTCACCTCTTCTGGACCAGAGGAAAGGGGAGAATGATCAAGCAGGTGGCAGTGGTGAGGATGGTAAGGAGTGGGAATACAGGTGCAGGGCACTCTTCATGGTGGCCCTTCTGCTGGGACATAGGCAGGTGCTGACCCCCAACACCAGTCCTCTGTAATATAACCGGGGAAAGCAAAGGCATTTGAAAACTTCTGGACAGAAAAATACTGCATCTGCAATGCCACCTGCTACTTTTGCAGTCAAATAATATACCGGAGTAGCTAAGGAAAAATGACTGTGGAGATCAAGAAAGCAGTAGTTGAGAAGAAACAAAGACTAGCTCAGATTATAGTGAGTTGATGGAGATCACATGATAGGCTGAGGGGGAAAGTCCATGCACCTCCACATGATAAATTGAACCTGAGCAGAGGGTTCACTCTGAGCAAGATCAAGGTTCAATAGGAATATTTTCCCCAGTCCTACTGGCACTATAGATCTTCAAAGAACACAGCATCAATATTGATAAGTTCCCACCACAGCGCTTCAAAACTTTTCTCCTTTCTATTTTATTTCAGAGAACAAAAAGAGAAGCAAACCTAACTATAATATCAACATGGCAAGAACTGCTCCACCTACTAAGAAAAAGGTGCCATTGCCATGGGGAGGGATGTTATTGCTCAATTGACCTAAGTAAGGTTTACAAGGTGGATTTTGAAAGGCACAAGTGAGAATGTATTACATTTCTATCCTGCCTTTCTTCCAAAGATCACAAAGCAGTGTGCATGGTTTTCCTCAATTTTATTCCTGCAACAATCCTATGAACTGGGTTGGAAGTAAAGATAACTAGCCCAAGGTCTCGAGGTAAGCTTTGCTAGGAAACTAATGTAGGGATTTGAGCCTATGCCTTCCCAATCCTAGTCCAACACTCTTAACCACTTCTTCTTCCTGGCTCTTGCATTAGACATACCTTAGGGTGCTTTCATAGAATCTTAAAGAATATGATCCTGTTGACTCTGGCCACTAGCCAATAATGAAAACACTGGAATCACCACTTAAAGTGTTCTTCCCTGGTACATCAAACCTCAAAGCCTTATACTACTTGTATCTCAAGCGTAAGACAGTGGTACCTCTGGTTAAGAACTTAATTTGTTCCGGCGGTCTGTTCTTAACCTGAAACCATTCTTAACCTGAGGTACCACTTTAGCTAATGGGGCCTCCCGCTGCCGCCACACAATTTCTGTTCTCATCCTGAGGTAAAGTTCTTAACCCAAGGTACTACTTCCAGGTTAGCAGAGTCTGTAACCTGAAGCGTTTGTAACCCGAGGAACCACTGTACCTGAACTATTTCCAGGGTGACCTAAAATCTGGAAATTCAGGTGCATCAAACTATACTATTTTGAGTGGAGTTCAATCACATAATGGTTGTGCAAGTGCAACAGATTTGGTTTTCTTGTGCAGCTAGTTTAAAAAACCAAAAAACCAGGACTATTTGTCATAAGGAAAGTGATCAGAAAATGTACTAGAAATGGTGGGGTAACTACCATTTAATGCAGGGGTCAGCAAACTTTTTCAACAAGGGGTCCACTGTCCCTCAGACCTTGTGGGGGGCAGACTATATTGGGGGGGTGAATGAATTCCTAGGCCCCACAAATAACCCAGAGATGCATTTTAAATAAAAGGACATTCTGCTCATTAAAAACACGATGATTTCTGGACCACCCGTGGGCCAGATTTAGAAGGTGATTGGGCCGGATCCAGCCCCCAGGCCTTAGGTTGCCTGCCCATGGTTTAATGTAACATCATCTGCCTCCCCATTAAAAAAAAAAACAGAACAAATGATCAGTAAGTAGACAGGATCCCCTAACCCCCTTGCCCACAATCCATTGAAGCAGCAGTCAAGCATTCAACTTAAGATGGAAACCAGATAATGCAACCCTAAAGAGTATATGTATTTTATGAGAACATCACTCATTATCTGTTAAGCCTTCCCTTATATATAGATCCCAGAGATTGCTTTCTGAAACCTTTGTTTGCACAAGCAAGCAAGTACAACTTGGCAGAAATGGTTATTTCTTTTGAGAGACGATAAGAGCTTTGTAAAACACAGAGTGACCCTCTAGGCACTGGCTGGAAAAAAAAACCACACAGACTTCTGGAACTGCTGTTGCTGCCATCTTCACTTCCTTTTTGTCCCCTCCAGTCACCAAAATGACTGCTTAGTTTTGTAGCCTAAAAACGGTGGGCGTGGCATTGAAATTGGGAGATTTTCTTTTTCTTAGTCCTGTTACAGGCACCACAATCAGTTGCTCATAGGGGGGCGGGAATGTCACTCTTTCCAGTGGACCACTCTTAAGCTGAAATACCTCTTTGGATCCCAGCTACCATTTGTAATTAAAAGGAATATTTCCCCTTCTTTGCAGAGATGTAGCCTCAGTGATGAGACATCTTGAAATATCTTCATTTGAATGTAAGAGGAGGAGGCTTCATCATTCAACTATAAGAGACTTTTGTCTCCATCTGATCAGGAGCATCAATAATCCAGAGCCTCTAATCAAAGTCAGTGTGAGAAGAAACTGTTTCTTTTCATTTAACAGCATGCCTATTCCTGCAGATTTGTCACATTCATGCCTTTTCATTATAGCCGCATAAAGACCTAGCATCGAGCCATAATAATGGGCACTGCATATGACAGAGGAATAAAGGAAAAGGAAAATCTACGTGATTTCTCTGAAACCTGAAGTGTCTGTTCGGTTAGAATGTCAAGAAATGTGGCCCAAACGATCTGAGAGCCATTTCATCTCGCACTCTCTTGTCTTCCATCCTGCTACAAGCCATGGTTTTCATAGAAGCACCAGCCCTTATCTGACATGGTTATACAGAGTCAGTTAAAGCAGAAGCACTGGAATATTTATACCTTGGATTCAAGCCATATAGGTTAGCTAAAGGTGCAGGAGCTCCACTTCGAGAGCAGATTCCCTTGTGATGCTAATCTGAAAACAGGAATAATCTGGTTGGCTGGCTCTGCTTTTCCCTGGATGCCATCACTTTCACGGTCGAGCTAGGTGTGCCGTTTGCTCTGCATGGATACACAGGAACATAGAAAGCTGCCTTATACTAAGTCAGACCATTGCCCATGTTGCTCAGTTTGATTGGCAGCTACTCCCCAGGGCTTTAGGCAAGAGTCTCTCTCAACCTTACTTGGAGATGGCAGGCATTGAACCTGGGACCTTCTGCAAGCAAAGCAGATTATCTCCCACTGAGCTATGGCCCCATTCTCAGTCCTTACTAAATTTGGGGTTATGAAGGTGGGGTAAGAGTGCTTGAGTAGTCCATGCCCACAGCCATAGCACGTTCAAATTGACTGAGAGGCAACAGAAAGACAGTGGGACCACCACAGTACATGAGCCTGGATAAAAAGATTTTCCTAGAAAAAGAAGGCCACTTTGCAGGTGTTTTCTCCATTAATACTCTCAGACTTTATTGTGGAGGCCACCATTACTCACCCTCCCACACCCAATGCCCAGGAAGGTCTGGGGCATTCTGGAGGATGGAAAACAGTGTTTGGGCTGCCAACATAGAAATAAATAGGGAGGAAAGACTGTGAAAGTGGTAAGCCTCCATCCTTGGAACCTGTGGAGAAATTTCTCACTCTCCACCAAAGAAATTCAGTCCCCTAACTTCTCTGCCCACCCCACAAATACGGTGAAAATTTTTTAGAGGCCACTTATGCACTGCTCTAGTGGGGATACAATACCTTGTTACAGGTCTAATTTTATGTATCATCTTTTAAGTATTTCACACAAGGCGCAAAAATGCCTTGGGCAACCTTGGCATAAGTCTCCCCAAAGAACCAGCCAGTATTTCATTTAAAGCCCCTTGTTTTTCATCCAGTGCTTATTTATAACTTGGGGGTGGCTGTTATGATAATGCCCAGAGCCTGTGCACAGACAATTTCCACAGAGAACTGTTATCCACTGAACCAATCTGTGTGTTGTCTCGCAACTGCTTCATCTATTTAAAAGCGTCAAACTACATTTTATCAGCCTTATTAGATGTGCCCCTGGCATCACTTACATTTGGACACTGAGGCATTTGAATTCTTGAACGCAGTTGTTTCAGAGGGTGCCTTTTAACATTTTCAGTTTTATGGATGAATGGTCACTGTATATTAAGGTTTCGAGCCTGTTATTCATCCATGATTAGATTGGCACAAACTCCCCACAAGTAAAATGGAATCACTTGAAAATGAGAATTCCCTTCAGGGCAGACAAGGATGCAGTGAAACGGCAGGATATCCAGGCATTGCATTATTTCCCTGCAGGGTTTTTGATGTTGTTGTTCATACCGCAAGGTGCCCACACTGCTTTCTAAAACAACATGCTCAGCTGTGGCCAGTACAATTAACTTAGCAATAGCTTCCATTAGGATTTCTGCTCTTTCATTTACAACCAGAAATGAATTCTGTGTTTTCATCAAAGCTTTGTTGTTTTTACTATTATTATTCCATACCAATGAAGCAGTAGAATATAAGGTGCTACATGAAAATATTTCTTAACTACTTAAGAAGATTAAATTTGAGTTTCGCTGTGGCTTGATTGTATGACTGATTGGAATGTTTTGATTTCAATTAATAGGAGTTCTCACACAAATCATTATTGTGCCTTAAGGCTGTTTGTATCTGTGTGTGTCTCTATTTGCAGGAAAAAAAGTAATTATGCTATAGAATCCCAAGCAATTCAGTATGAATGTGCATGTAACCACCCCTACTGCTTTAGAACAGCAAGTTACTTATCAGACCTGTCTGGCATCTCATTGTGGATTCCCACATCCATGTTGTTTTTACAGTTCATCTTCCTAGTGAATATTTCATGTGTTAAATCAGCAAAACAATTCATTCAATATATATTACACAGTGTCTAGAATGATTGCTCAGTCCTGACCCTACATTAAGCGAGAGGCATCTCTTTTCAAGCCCCACAGTATCAAGTCTGGACACAAGCACTTAGCTATTCGACACAGGCAGGCAAAACAATTAACAAGGACTGATAGCATTAATTAGCGTGATTAATGTTTAGGAGCTTTCTTCTGAAAAGGAGAGCCGTAAGGAAAATCTGACTACGTAAAGAAAAAGTCCACCAACCCGAGAGGAGGCAGAGAAAATACCATCAGAGGGATCAGATCACAATACATTTACAGGCCTCAGGGCTGATGGGATACATGGACTGTTTTGACACCAAGCAAGAGATCCTCCCCTGAGGCTATACCCTTGACCCCTGCTGATTCACGCTACTCTGGGAACACATTTCAGTACAGTCATACCTTGATCGTTGAACACCCTGAAACTCATATGTTTTGGCTCCCGAATGCCGCAAACCCAGAAGTGATTGTTCCGGTTTGCGAATGTTCTTTGGGAACCTGAACATCTGACGGGGCTTCTGTGGCTTCTGATTGGCTGCAGGAGCTTCCTGCAGCCAATCAGAAGCCACAGTTTGGTTTTCGAATGTTTTGGAAGTTGAACAGTCTTCCAGAACAGATTCCATTCGACTTCCAAGGTACGACTGTATAGTGCCCCCAACTCATTCTCCACTATCCTGGATAGCAACCTATTGCATGCCTGGGATTCCTGTTGATATGCCTACCTCAGATAATGCCACAATAAAGCCCTACTACAGCAAAGTTCAAACATATTTTTTATTACACTTATATAATAAAATGTATCTACACCATTATATAACCTCTTTTATATAATGGGGACATAACCATTTAAAAATCCAGCTTAAACCTTCAATCAGGATTTAAGTAACCTCTGATCAGTTGATTAAGTTTTAGAATAGTGTGATACCTTTAAGAAGACTTATAAATATGAAGCTTTCAGTAGTATTATTCTCAAAAATAGTCACCAATCCCATATTATCGCTCCAAGAAAGTTTCTGCGAGGGGAAGGCTCCTGTAAGAAATGGGATGGAAGAAACAAGGAGAAATAGATTAGGAACAAAAGGGTGTGGCCAGCTTCAGAAAGGATGTCCAACAGAACAGGCTGGAAGCTAACCAAGATGGAAGTGTTTTGTACTAAAGTTTAATAAAGTGTTGCTTCTTACACCAACAATTGCTTGCAAACCTAAACACATTAAGGGAGCAATCCCATGCACAAGCAGATAGCATAAGGCACACTGATGTAAATTAAACTGGCATAAAGTTATACCAGATCCAAACCGCATTCAGCAGTGAGACAGCAGCTACTCTGTCTACCCCTGGCAGAGGAAAAACAGACCTTTAAAATAGTGTTCTATGTCCAGTTGCCAGATCACGTGAGCAAGCTGAATGAGTGGAAAATCCAGCCCAAGTCCTTGCTCTCTGGTCTCAGCCCCACCATGCCCAGTACACAGGATGAGCCCATTTTGGCACCTGAGGCAAACCACATAATGCCCCTACCTATCAGAAAAGAAGAGGGGAGTGAAGAGCTACATCAGAGAAAGGGGGGAAATAAAGATCAACATCAGGTACAGGAGTTGGGAGGAGCCAACATTGGGGAGCTCTGCTGAGGAGGAGGCAGGCCCAGCCTCCAAAGAGGAGGCACCACAAAGCAGCAGCAGGTGAGGCATTCCTTGGAAGCTGGATCAGCCACACCTGTGTATCCTGCCAACCAAGGCAGCCATCTCACCTTGTCTCTTGAGTGTGCTGGCCCTGCCTGAACACCAGGATGAGCACAGATTGAACCGGGCTGAGTCAGGAACCAGCTACTTATGCTGGTGGATCTTGGCATAGGATTTCCCTCTTAGAAGGAAATAAACACCTTCAAACACAAGAGGAAGGACTTTCAGAGGACATTTGAGGGATTCCTCTTCTTCAAAGTCCAAGTCCAACTTTAAGATAAAAGAACCATAAAAAAGGAGAGCAAAGGACTTGAAATTTCCCATCAACAGCACACGAAAAAGTGGGGGAAAGTGAGAAAGCAGTGCCACACAGCTCACCTGATCACAATCTTCCCCACTAAAGTGAGATGTGCTGTATTTCTATCTATTAACATATACATTTATTTATTTTTGCATATCTATGCTCTCTTTCTGGAGGAGACTCTTGAGAGTCTTGAGAGTCCCATGGACTGCAAGAGCAACAAACCTATCCATTCTTAAGGAAATCAGCCCTGAGTGCTCACTGGAAGGACAGATCGTGAAGCTGAGGCTCCAATACTTTGGCCACCTCATGAGAAGAGAAGACTCCCTGGAAAAGACCCTGATGTTGGGAAAGATGGAGGGCACAAGGAGAAGGGGACGACAGAGGACGAGATGGTTGGATAGTGTTCTCGAAGCTACGAGCATGAGTTTGACCAAACTGTGGGAGGCAGTGGAAGACAGAAGTGCCTGGCATATTCTGGTCCATGGGGTCACGAAGAGTCAGACACGACTAAACAACAACAACAAATGCTCTCTTTTGTAGGGGGGCACAGGAGCCATCCTAACTTGCTTTCAAACCTAGGATTGCATTGCCTAGCATGCTTTTTCAAATTAGTAGAAATAATGGTGGTTCAAAACATGAAAGCCCAACCTTCATCACCCTTCTTTTTTAATGGAACTATAAGAAAAATAATTATGAATTCAGATTTGGGTTTTGTTTTGGGGTGGGGGGGGTGTTTTAAACAATCTTGGAATCAATCCAGGGATATCCCTTCTCCTGTCCCCCAAACTGCTTATTTCTTTATAAACAGGAGTGGCCATTTTATGACACCTTACATTGCAATGGACAGAATCATTGTGAACATCTCAAAACAAGGTCAGTATGCTACTGGCTTTGCAATGCTATTTAGCTAATGGATGAGACACATGCCAAAACAGCTTCTGGTTCATTTAATATTATCTGCATTCTTGTTCTGAAATAGCACCAGGGAACGATGTTTTGAAGTCTTCACCAACACTCCAAAGCAAACAGGAAGACAAATTGTTTATCTGGTTGGTTAGCACTTGTTCTGCATATATGCCATCAATTATATTATGTCATAAAGAAGGCAGAGCATTAGAACCATGCCAGGCAGCACATTGCTGTGAGCTTTGTGCTAAAGTGTCCATTCAGTCAGGAAGGAAGGAATCAGTTGCCTGCTGTCTAATTTCAAGCTACTGATGGGAGCAGCGAATCCAGATTTTGAAGGGAGGAGGAAAATCCATTTTGGTGTTCATGTCATATTCTCTAAATTTCCTTTTTATAAGCTGCTGAGTAATTCTCTTGATTCATCTTGATTTCAGTTATGGGGCCGTGAAGCTTTTGGCAAAAACTAGCCATTAGCAATGAGGCAGAGGCTGGAATTGCATTACTTCCCCAAAGCTAGTTGTGCTCTGAACTTTCCCAATGTGTCCATTATTGTCCAGAAGCTTTTATAAGCATCATTACCCAGGGCCCTTTTAAAACTGTCTAATGCAAGGTTAAATTCAGTCTCGCTGCTGTATTCAATCTCATTTAAGCAGCCTTATTGTTATTACACTTGCCTCACTGCTATACTAGCCCCATTTGTCCAACTACAATTAAACCTGAGCTGCAGTTGCCTTGGCAGATCCTACAGTGAATATATTTGCAACGGGCCAGAAGGGTGTTTGTTTTTCTGTTCTCCCCTCCCCTGAAATTAATATCTGAAAAATTATGTCAGACTTAGTCTGTGCAAAGAAAAGAATGTGTGAATGTGATAAACAATCTCTTACACATACACACACATTTCTCTGTCTCTTCATCTTCCTTGTTACGTGTGCAACTCAGCTGTGTCTACAACCATGAGATGTAAATGAGATATAGTCAAACAAATCAATGATGGGGGCATATCCAGAATAGGGAGCGTTCAAGAGGATAATTTCCAGTCTGGGAATGGGAAGTATCATTTCCTCTGTTTTCCCATTAAATCTGAACAGCAGAGAAAACTGCAAATCCCATGGTCTTGTTTCAGCACTACAATTCCCCAATTGAGAAGTTAGCAAGCTTTCTCCTGTCTTTAATACACCATTCTCACTGCTGGCTTAGCACCTTACCCGGCTTATGGCTCTGCCAACCCATATTTCATATTTTGGCTTGGAAAGTGGGGGACTGCAGGCATGAAAGACATGCTTTGGCCATCTGTGATCACTCAACTTTCTCAGCAAAAATAGACAGGAAGTATGTTTTAGTGTTGGGTTTTTTCCTGTTTTGTTTTCCAGGAAATCATGGACTCATGACATGAATAAATTCTGAGACGTGAGTCAGGGAGTTTGTATGCACCAAGAAAAAGACAAAACACTTTGAAAATCAGGTTGGGGCTGTGAAAATTAGATTTCAGAGTAGGAAATGTCTTCAATTTGGAAAAAAGACTGCAATATAACCGGGTTTTAGAGCATACCGTTTGAGTTTCAGGAAGTGAAATACCCCCATCTCCCCTTGTAAATTGTGTATGTGTTATTGACAGTGGCGTAGCGTGGGGGGTGCAGGGGGGGCCGGCTGCACCGGGCGCAACATCTGGGGGTTAGGGTTAGGGGGCGCAAATACATGGGTTAGGGTGTGCAAATTACTTGCCTTGCCCCGGGTGCTGACAACCCATGCTACACCACTGGTGATTGATTGATTGATTGATTGATTGATTGATTGAAGATGGTGTTTGGAAACACCAGTGCTTCAATGCAAAGGAGAAACGTGATTGCTAAAAGAGGGCTGTAAATGTGTTCTCCTAGGCCTGATTGCAGAGCTGTGGAATTAAGCACATTCATCACTCTATTGATGTGAGACAACCATTAAACATTACATGTTTACATGCCATCTGAAAAACAATGGTTGCAAATGTACAGCGTTTGCACGTTCTGTAGATATTCAGAGCAATCAGCCATGATTGATATGTTACTGAGTGGCATGCAGTGTTACAGAGAAGGAAGGAAATGAAGAGGGGGAAAGGTCTTAAGGCTCCTGCACCCTGCTTGCAACCACATTCCTTCAAACTAGTAAAGCCATTCACCTAAGGCTAAACCAAGGATGAAAGATACATCCACACCATATATTTTAAGACTTCTTATACCACTTTAACAGTCATTGAGAATCCTGGGAACTATAATTTATTAAGGGTGATGGAAACTGTAGCTATGTGATGTTAGCACTCTTAATCAACTACGGTTCCTAGGATTATTTCAGGGAAGCCAGGATTCTTTGGGGAAAGTGGTTTGAGTGTTTCAAATATAGAGTGTAGATGTGACCAATACTTTGAAAAACGAATACTGGAAGATGAGTGGGAGGAATCTCTCCAGCTACAATAGTACAATCACTCAAAATATTATCTAATATTCGGAGGGTCTCTGGTGCAGTTACGGAAGCAGCACGTGCCTAGTATGCTAGCTGAAAATCTAGCCAATTGATATAAAATGCTGACAGAAACCCTGTTCCAGGCTAATCAGTTCAGACAGCCCAACTAAACGGGAATGCCTAGTCACCCGACAGTTACATGATTCATTTACCAGGCAATTGCTATGACCACTTTCCCCTCATTAACTTTTCTCCGCCTGATGGTCCAGTGCACAGCCAACTGATGAAAGAGCATTGGGCTGAAAATTGGGCTCAACCATTAGCAGCAAAGGGCTATGTTGAAAAACACACGTCATAGGTACTGCAAGCTTGTAAAACAGAAGTGTATGTTTGTGTGTGTTTAACTTAAGCCATAGGTCTAATATGAGAATGACTAAGTCACCTAGAGGAGAAGAAGAAGAAGAGTTTGGGTTTGATATCCCGCTTTATCACTACCCAAAGAAGTCTCAAAGCGGCTAACATTCTCCTTTCCCTTCCTCCCCCACAACACTCTGTGAGGTGAGTGGGGCTGAGAGACTTCAGAGAAGTGTGACTGGCCCAAGGTCACCCAGCAGCTGCATGTGGATGAGCGGAGATGCAAACCTGGTTCCCCAGATTACGAGACTACCGCTCTTAACCACTGCACCACACTGGCTCTCACACTAGAGAAAGAGTGGTGTTAAACACAAGTGACAAAACGAGAAACCTTTTGAGGTGGAAGTTTGAGTCTTGCCTTCTTCACATGATCCATGTGTGTGGGGGGTGAACATGCATAGGGGCCCCAAATGTATGCAGAAAGCTTGAGATGCACAACATGGTTTCTTATTTTTGCAGGGTCTCTCACCACATGGACATTTTGTACACATGGACATAATGCAGGTGTATAAATAATAAGCACTATTTGTATAGAATATGGTTCATAGAATCATAAGAGTTGGAAGGGACCACGAGGGTCATCTAGTCCAACCCCCTGCAATGCAGGAATATTTTGCCCAACGTAGGGCTCGAACCCATGACACCGAGATTAAGAGTCTCATGTTCTACCAACTGAACTACGTAACTATTTTTTCTTTATGTCCTCCTTGTTTTCCAGGGATACTACTATCACTAACTACTAGTAGTAGCTGCAATAATAGTGGAAGTGATTATTTATGATGATGATGGTACAGCAATGAATATTGAACTGGAGGAAAGTACATCTGAAAGTGTCAGAGAGCATCCTATTTCTTTTCCTTAAGCAGTTAGTATTGCTTTAGTAGATTATTGTTGCAATGGTGTCTATTTTGTATTGTATTTTTTAACATATCCGCTGGGATTTTTTGTGTGTTCTTAACTGTTTCAGCTGTTTATTGAACATCGCATTGACATAGCTGTCAAGCGTCCCTTATTTGAAGGGACAGTCCCTTATTCCAGCGCCATGTCCCGCTGCTGTCCCTTATTGATGGATGTCCCTTAAATGTCCCTTAAATGATGTCCCTTAAATTTCAAAGGAAGCAGCTCCTCTCCCTCCCTCCCCTGCCGGCCAGGGAGGAGGGAGGCTCCAACTGTGTTGCTTGGCTGTGTTACTCACCCAATAAGTAGTCTAAGAATGACTGGGGGGTGGAGCTTGCATGCCTTGTGCTGATCAAATCGGCTGCGCTGCCTGGGGACTCCCCTTTGCTCAGCGCTTCCCAGCGGAGAGGTGACGGTGGTTTTCTTTGAGGCTTCGTTTGGCTGCTGGCTGGGCTTTCTGCCTTTGGCTCAGAGGGGCTCAGAGGTTGAACATACCTGTGCTGAGTGCTTGGATCAGAATTGGATGGATACATCATCGACAGCCCACTCACCCTTGCCGGCAAAAAGGTCTGTCTGGAGCGGGGACACACGGTGGGAGGAAAGGAAAAGAGATCTCGTAGGAGGGGGGCTTATGAATTTGTTTTGGAGGCTCCTTTGATTGACTTATGGGGGGAAAGAAAGGAGCTGGTTGACTAAAATGGTGGGTGACTAAAATGGTGGGTGACTGGCGATCTTGTGGCGAGGGGAGGGAGGCTGTGTGTGTGTGGCTAGTTAATGCAAGCTGAGGGGGGTTTTGAATGCTGGACGACATTTTGTTGCACGTGCTGCTACAAACTTTGCAGTGCAAAGCTAGGCCGGGGAGCCATCTTGAGGCTGCATAGGCCTTGTGGTGCATGTGAGTCAGATTGGTTGGACAGTGTTCTTGAAGCATGAGCTTGACAAGACTGCAGGAGGACAGGAAGACTGGAGTGCCTGGAACAGGTGAGGCTGCAGGTCCCTTATTTTGGCTGCTGATCCCTTATTTTCAAGGCCGCTGGTCCCTTATTTTCAAATCTGTAAGTTGACAGCTATGCGCATTGAGATACTTGTGTAGAGAGTTTTAATAAATGAATAATAATTTCTACCACAATGAAGGCAAACTTCACTGTATAATTTGTAGTCTTGAAGCTGAATTGTTCTGAAACTATGAAATGCAAGCCAGCATTGGGAATATACTCACAGCTGAATAAATTGAAAACATCCTTGAAAATTACCTCAGCTACTGTGACAGACACATTGAAGGAGTTTCAAGTCAAGGTGATAACCCCTCGGCACAGAGATTTGAGACAATGGAGTTGTCATCGTTCTGACTTGATACAGATAGAGAACAAAGCTGCCAAATCAGGTCAAATTCAAAAAAGACAAACTGGATTCCAAAAAGACAGGTTTTTTTTAAAGTGACCAACAGAAAATAGCAAGTCAAACTTTGGCATCCTCATATAACGCTAGATAAGATTTGGTGGACTGTGGAAGTGTGTAGTATCTCAGCTAACCTCATCAGCTTGTGAGAGTACAGTATAGAAAATCATAAATATGCAGTGTGACAAGTCAAAGTTCTAGCTCACTATGGGAGAGAGGCACCTCAGAGAACATAGTTATTGTCTGGCAACAAGACTTGACCACTCCAAATCTCTACACTTTTGCGTTAAGTGACACGGAAGGGACCCATCTCATTACCACTGCTTGTGGTATAACTCTCAAAGTCTTTTTCATGTCTCAGGCCTCACTCAGGCAGCAGTTTATTCCATTTTTACAGTGTTTCTTTGCCTGATAATTTGCTTTACCTTAAAATGTAAAGTGTAAATGCCACTTCTGGAGTTCTAGGAGAATACAATAGAAGTTTAGCACTCATTTCTGTGTTAATTGCTTCCAGGAAAGAAACCCGTTTGCAACTCTCATTAACCAATGAGATTGCAGGGGATGAAATTTGGGGCAGGATACAGGCATACAGTTCTTGCCCATTGTTTTCATGGGTGAATCCTGGGGGCCACAAAAGTGTGCATGCATGGAAATGGTGGGCAAGCAGTGACAACTCCAACAATGTGCTGTCACACCACACCCACTGGTGTGAATGAAATTTAGCATAACTAGCTAAAGTCACAGCTCCATAATGCTCCTACCAACTGCAGTACCTCCTCTTAACACAAGATTGGATCGTGAAAGGTCAGGCTGATTACAAAAGGCTGTTTACTTTTGTGTCACAGACCTGAGTCAGGCCACAGACCATTCGGAGATGGTACTTTTATCCGTCTGGGGAAAGTGTGAAGAGTAGGTTGTCTCTTGAACCAGTCAGGGCCATTCACAGAGTGCAGTGGTGTCTCTCAGTTGCAATATTACCATATTTACTCGCATCTAATGCACCATCAAATCTAATAAGCACCTCGGTTTTCAGAACCTTGAAACCCAAAAAAATATTTGCTGGCAAATGTAAATGTGCCATCAGATCTAATATGCACCTTAATTTCCACAGCATAATTTGGCCAAAAAAGGTTAGCATTAGATTCAAGTAAATATGGTATTAGACCAACCAAATTAGTAAGAGTGATCAGGATTAAGACTTTAATTTCTGCTATGCCCTATTCATTCTCCACCCGTCGCTATAACTTCACACATGAAGAAAACACCTTCTGCGTATGGAATTCTTTTTTAGTCAGTCCCCATCCTTTGCCTTAAAGTCTTGCTGCATGTTCACTCTTATTAATCATCTCGCAGGTTTGGCTTCAAGTTGGCTCCCAGAGCTACACAGAGGTTGCCCTAATGTTCAGAAGGAGTTTCTCTGCTGGCTTGGCCAATGCCTGGCTGATCTCTGAGCTGTCATTAAAGTGTTCTGGTTGCGAGGCTCTGTCAAGGGCAGACATCCAGCCCTCTCAGCAAAGGTCATTCTGCTGTAGGGATTGTGAAGTATTAAAGAGCTTAAAAGGAGGAAAAGATAATGACAAAATCCAGTGTTTTAACCCCCACCTTCACCCTCCACATCCCCACAAATCCGAGTAATGAACTTTACATGTTCTCATGCTGACATTTTTTAAAGCAATAAAGCACTGTAAGAACACTGTGAAAATGAACACAAAAAAATATCACCAATTTATGTAATTGCCAGGTATGCCAGATTTTTGAACATATATTGATCTTCAAAACAAAATAGCAGGCATGGTCTTGGTAATAGAGGAAGCTACCTAATATTCAGGGCTTTTTTCAGCCAGAACTCACCAGAACTCAGTTCCAGCTCCGCTCAGGTGGGCACCATTGCCATTTTAAGAGAATGAGGGAGTTGCTCACGGCGAGTTCTGGCACCTCTTTTTCTAGAAAAACAGCACTACTTATGCTGAGTCAGCCCACTCATTTATCTCACTCAGTATTATCTACACTGACTGGCAGCAGTTCTCTGGGGGTTACAGACAGGAGACAGTCCCAGCCCTGTGTAAGACATGAAGAGGAATGAACCTGGGATCTTCTGCCTGCAAAGTAGATGCTCGACCACTCCGCTACAGTCCTTCCCAATCAAAATAATCAGCCAAACATCCAGTTCACAGAAAGCTTCTTCATATCCTTAGCAACATTTCTGCCAGCTCACCCGCTGTCCTTGAGCTAACATGAACTAACACTATAGAATAATAGCCAACTCCTAGGGGCAGAGGTCCCTTCAACCCCCAAAGTTGATGGGCACTGGCATTCAAATGGTGTCCATGACATGTGATCAGTTATGCAGGGTAGGGCTTACTTGCCCCCCCCAATGTTTTATTCAAGATAGCACCCCTGCACTGTAGCAATACCAACAGCTTAGCAGTTCCAGCTGACCTGCGGTAGACACACAGATGGACACATCCAATGTGCGAACTGGGTCACAGCATTTTCCAACATTGCATTTGTCATGGAACTGCTTATTATATTATATCTCAAAATTCCAGGTTTGTACATTTGCCCACATAAGCAGTAATCCAGGAACAGTCAGAAATATATATATATATATATATATTTCTACAAACCAACCCATAAAACCATGTCACCATTACTAACAAGGCTTAACTTGTTTGCTCTGAATAAGACTTAATGATAAGTTGCCATGCACTGTCACAAAAAAGAATGTGCATCACAAAAAAAGATAAAAGATGACATCAATTTGCATAATATTTGCATATGATATTGTATATGTATAGGTGCAAATTTAGAAATTATTATTGTAGTTTTGATAGAAATACACATCTTGCTATATAGTGGGGAAGATACCAGGCAACTTGTATGCCTGCTCAGTCTACAGACCATGTGCTGCTAACCATCAATGGACAACTTCAAGCCTTCTTTTTATGGTTCCTTATCGGTAAACCAGACTTGGATTGGACAGCCCTCAAACAGAGGACACCTTCAAAGAGAGGACAGTGCTGCTTAATGGCATTTCTTGAAATGTTCAGGAATACAGACACTGTTGACAGCAGCATATATACTGAAGGGCAAGTTTGAGCATAACTGAAGTGGATCATTCAGATTCCAGATGGAATACTTTGGAGCTGAAAGCCACAATCTTCAAAGCGCCCTGGCTGGGGGATCGCCCTAATGAGGTCAAACCATCTGAGATTCACTGCAGCTGTAGCGGGTAACTGATAAAACGCCTGCATCGCTGGTGAATCAAACACTGTTTGCCAACTGCCACGATCGCTTGCAAATTACAGGGCATGTTTCCAAGCTCCATAAGGAATTAGTCCCAGGGTATTAAAAACACGACTTTCAGTGTTACTGACAATTAATTGCTGTATATGGCAGACTAGATACCAGGGGGTTGTATAGAGCTGTAGCTGGAAAATTACATTGTGGGGATTCTCCGTTGTACCTCCCACTTCCCAAGGAACAAGCTACTGGACGAATTGAGTTAAGATAAGAATAATAAGGGTCAAATGAACAGAGTGTGAAGTTGAGGCCTTGGCCTTCGCAATTCCAGATGGTAAGCAGTACTGCCAGCTCAGCTTTTAATAATATTTTTTAAACAAACAAAAAACGCCCTACCATCCTGACAATTCAGAACTGCAGATATCAAGGCTTTAACCTCTATTACCACTCTGCCTGCCCCTTCCCTGCTGATTTAGCAAGCAAAAAAGAAGATTGATACATTTTTGAGCAAGGCAGATTCAGCAAAAACTAGATTACATGACAGCTCCGTAGCTCATTCAAATGCCCAAAGCCCTGTACACTTTTTTTCCGCAGAAATTTGCCTGCTGTTGAGCATTTGGGGTTCATATTTTCCTCTGCTTATTCAGTAAGCTAGTTAGGCTAGAAATCCCCTCTTGATTTGAGAGTCTGCTCTGATCTTTTTAGCTCATGAAACTAAAACTTTGGTTTAGCTTGCAAGGTTGAAGGTTTACATTTCAATTAACCTATTTTATTCAGAAAATATCGTCCCCTACAATTTTTTTTGTTAATATTTTGGACCCTCTCCCCCCCCCCCCCGCCATACACACACAATAGAGCATTTTCTGAAATCAACACAATACGAACATGCTCTTGTGAGGTATAATATGGAATTGTGGAATTATTTACCCTTTGGAGGCTCAGCAAATCTTGAACAAATCTGGAAAGAAGTGGATAAAAAGTGTCTGCAATTAGGACACAACCAAAGCATGGCGGGTGAGGAAGAGAAGAGTTCACCTGACATTTAACCCTCACCTATTTCCCACTATTGAAAGAGAGAAAAGGGGTGACCCATGAATTGGAGCTGAACATCTCAGCTGGCCCTACTCACAGAAGCTCCCCACACAAACCCTATTCACAGGGAGACTCCAGAAGCAGAGGTGGCTTACCACATCCTATTTTCATCCTCAATTGCATGGAGGATGCCGAAACGAGACCATTGGGAATGAGACTTGAGGGGAGAGGAGTTGGCAACACACCTCTTATTTCAAAATTGGATTTGTTTACTATCTTATAATCTTACATACTCTCTTGTGCTTAATACAATAACTATTTTAATATTAGTGAGTCACCAAAGTGAGCAAACACACACATACCGACTTTCTTCTTTCCCTCTTTCCCTTTTGTTTTTGCAAGATGATTAAATGTGTACGTATCACCCATTCCATCAAACCAAGAAGACATAGCTGTGGTTCCCAGGATCAGCTCTATGTGTTGAAATATTTTCTGGTGGCAAATAGAGGGGGGAAAGGGAAAAATCACCCCCACAAACATCTAATTGAAAAGATGATGATGAACTGTTCTGTAGTTTGCTCCGCTTCCTCCTGGCCCTTACACACTGTGGTCAGGCCTAGGGCTATCAGCTCCAAGTTTATGTCAGTCCTTGGACAATAGTTTTTTAGCAGGCCACTATGGTCCTAGACATGTAGAAAAAAGGCTATGCCCTTGAAAGTATATCCCAGGCAATCTCAAAACACCTGAAATGGACAATAAGCTTCTAGGGCCATTACTTCCACTCATTTCTAAAAAGGCCTTCCTCCTCCTCCATTCGGGACAGCCAAACTATTGCAGATACTGACAGAATCCAAGAACCCATGGCACCCACCTCCCCTTTCTCCTCACAGCAAAGTGAGATAGGGTAGAATGAGAGAGAGTCACTAGCTCCAGTTCACCTCAGTCACCTACATGGCTGAGCAGAAATTTGAACTTTTCTGGTCTTAGTCAAACATCCTACTAACTAGTACGCCATACTGTCTATTCTTAGTTTAGGTGTCCTACATCATAACCTAAACTTCAATTTTCTGCTTTATTGGACAGTTAATCTTTACCACCACTGCAGCCCAGAACCAATCTACAGTACATAATCAGTGACATTTTTCTGATGACTACTTGCCATATACAGTAGAAGACTGTAAGCTGGGGACGTCCTATAAATATTAATTTTAAGTGCATAAGCAAACTACCCTGCGCACATTCCGGATCATTCACATTCATGAAAAATTAAGAGGTTTGCCTTAGTGTGGATTTTTTAAGAACAGCAGGAGGCTTTTGCTTCAATATTTGCCTAAATGTAGGTGTGTGTATGTGTGTTTGTGTTAATTAAAGAGAATTGGGATGTACTGTGGGCAGGCTGTAAGGGAATTGTGCTAAAAAAGTGGAAAGACTTGAAGGAGAATGGGAAGCAAAGGGAAGAAAAACTGAAATACGCTCAAGGTTATGTTTTTTAAAAAAATCTATCAAGGGGCATTTTTATGGTTTTGTAGAAACCTTAACTACCGTATTTTTCGCTCTATAAGACGCACTTTCCCCCTCCTAAAAAGTAAGGGGAAATGTGTGTGCATCTTATGGAGCGTATGCAAGCTGCGAGGCTATCCCAGAAGCCAGAACAGCAAGAGGGAGCGCTGCGCAGCATTCCCTCTCGCTGTTCTCCCTTCTGCCTTAGCCATGCAAAGCCTCCACAGGGCAGCAGGGAGCCTTCATCCCACTCCCCTGCAGAGGCTTTGCAGGCTATCCCAGAAGCCAGAACAGTGAGACTATTTTAAAAGGATTTTTTGGGGGGGGACCCTTCACATTGCTAGGCAGAAATTACTAAACCTAGCAAGGTATGGAATTCATGCGACGTTACATCTTACTTGTGATTGGATCCAATGTTCAAGAACAGAGTTTGGCTTTTCTTTAAACTAAGGACTCAACTTGACATGACAGGAGAAGATCTGCCTTTGGATCTTTCCTATAATTTCTTCCATTGCATAAAAAAAAGTTACTTTGGGAACAAGCGATTTGGTCCCAAACTGAAGGATGGAGCTTTAGCCCCTTCCTCACATAGAGAAAAGGAAAAAGAGCCAATTCATATGATTATTTTAACTGTCACTACATGTGTCTTTTTAATCAGTGTTTATGTGGGAATCCATCAAATTACCACCATATTCTGAAAATTATTAAATAATGCTACCATTCTGAGAGGAGCCAACCATCTGTGATCCAGTTGCTCCATTTAATTAATTAATCTGATGGAAGGACTCTGTGTATTAAATTAGGAGACATACAATTTAACGTTATGAAAGACTTGCTTTTGTGTCACGTTTCTAGGAACAGGTCTGAAATGCAAAGCTCCATATTCAAGTGCCTTTTTTACAACAACAACAAAATCTGCTCTTTACCGCTAAAAACAATTCCACAGAAAACCTGAATTGTTGTTTGTTCTGCTTCAGTATTAAAGAGTAAGTTTTCCTGGGTAAAGCACCAGGGCAAAAAAAAAAAAAATAGTGCTTGGACATGGACTGCGGTAGCGTGGACCTGTGCCTGGAAAGGTTGGGGCCAAAGGTATGTCTGAATGAGCTCTAAATTATTTCACTGGATTATCAACGGGACTCAGTCACAAGTAACAAGCTAGATCAGAACCCTAAAAGCACAGCTAACCTGCACAGAAGAAGGGTTAGCTCTGTGTTTTCTGATCTCCATGGAAATGAATGTGTTGAAAGTAATTACATACTGAATTCATCCTCTGCACTTTAAACCAGGTAAGCAACTGCATCTTTTTTATCCTTGTTTTTTATAAAATCAATTGCCTTTCACACTGCAGCTTGGTCATCATCCCCTTATTCAGCCCACAAAGGACTCTTGCAATTGCCTATTCACTCTGCTATATAAGAAAACCAATAAATTCAAGCAAACAAACATTCCTTCTGGTAAACCATCTCAATCTCACAGCTGCCAAGCTTTAGGCAGGTCATTTTTGGCTCAAAATAAATTATGCAGACATTTTAAACTGGGGTTTAATGGAAGGACAGAAGTTTATATTGACTGTCTGATTGCATTCTCCACACAACTGCCGAACAGCAAGGCAGCCCAATCCCCATACGAATCTACAGCTATTTAAATATTTCAATGCCATTTGCTAAACAGGCATCAGAAAAAAGGAAGATTATAAGGATCAAAATGGCTTCAGTAGGACTTACACATGGTGGCATAGAATATTTAGTTTAATCCTGCTGATAGGTTACCCATGGGAATAATTTTATAAAGAAAAGCAATCTAAATTGGAATTATCAGCAGAAAACAAAACAAGAATCACACTTCCATTGGCTAGCTCCATTTCTAATACTACTGAAATGTTAGGCTATACTTTTGAGCAACAAATCTTATGGAATTGTAGGCACCTAAGGCAAGTATCCAATGACAGGCGCCATCAGCACAATGGAAAACTCCTTGTACAATGGGACACTCTTCTCCCTCCTGCAACCACCCATGTTTTCCCAAAGAGTCCCCCAACCCTCCAGAGAAGATTTAGGGGAGCAGGAAAGGAAGGAGGAGCCCTACTGCATGAGCTGAGGACATTGACACTATGATTAATCTCACCCAAAGAAGCGGGTTTAAAGCATCTGACTAAGCAAGTTCCCCTGCCAAAGTTGCCAACCCAAGTTCCACTCCCAGCACCACTTCAAAAGTAGCCTGTAGTTCACACAGTTGTGACTGACCTGAAAATGCAAAATCCAGATATAGCCTCCATATATGGCATAATATTTTTTGATACAGCATGGTGTTTTTTGACACAGCACCAGTGCTTTTTTCCAGGGGCTACTCAAGAGTATGCAGTACCAGCACATTTTTTCCCCAATGTTAAAAATGTGGCACTTACTGTAACAACTTCATAGTGAATACCAGCACCATTTTTTCTTTTTCTAAAAAGCATTTCACAGCACACATTAATTTAGTTCTGCAGCTTCCAAAAAAATTTATCTTTTTCAACTGTCTATTGGAAAAAGAGTCCCAAAGGCAGTGATTGCAAACAATGCATGACTTTAAAAAGACAGTTCCAAGGAGCATGCTACAATTTATGAACACTGATTATATCAAATAATACTCATGCTAACCCCTGCCCAGCTAAATTCCTTTCAGGGCCTTCCTAAATTATAAACCACAGCCAGCTAACCCACTGCCTTAATCACATGAAAATCTTTCCACCTTTATATCAATACTCAGGATCTCTCCTCACCAAAAGAATTTCTTAAAAGTACAGGAATTATCTGGATGTTTCCCCTTTCACAGTGCTCTAATTTATTCCCGATATCAGAAAAAACACTTGCAAAAAGATTGTGTGTAGGCATTTTGCAGTGTTAATTTGGGCCAAAAATAACTCAGAGGCATTTGCACAAAAGAAGACTTTTCATTTCCATTTGAAATAGAAAATTAGCTGAAGCCAGGAAAGGAGAAGAAAAGGGAGAGATATGTTTATGTGTCTGATCAATTATAACCTCTCGAGTTTTGAGGAGAGGGGTGGGAACCTCAAGAAATTAAAGCGGCAGACAAGTTCTTCTGCAGACAAATGTATTCTGTAATTATACAGGGTGTGCTTTTCAATTTGACCGACAGCCAGAACCCTCAGTATATCTCTCTCTCTTTTATTTATGAACCTTTAGCAACTATACAAGCATTTAAGTTGCCTTGCATCAGCACCGCAGTGAAAGTCAACTTTGCTGGCTTTTGAAAAATATCCTTTATAACCTTGAAAAGGATTGATGTCTTCATGCAATGATGTATGGGGATAAGCATTCAGTAGTTATGAGCAATCGCCGTCGCTTGCGAGTGGTGGCAATCGCAGGAGATCTATGTGGTTTGTGTGAGAGAACTAGCTAATCACTGCAGAGCATGAGCACAGACTGGGTAGGTTAACAGAAGTTGTACAGGGAAAGCCAAGTCCTGTTTTATTGTTCGGAGAAACTGTATAGCAACTGTGCCAAATTTCATATTTCAAAACATTCCCAGAACAAGCTCAAACTAGGGTGCAGTTATGGAGGTTTTTTAAAGAGAAAGAAATGGGTCTAAAACCATGATCTCCAGCAGGCAGACTGCCAGCGCCTCACCTCCTACACTGTTGGCACTTTGATTCCTTAGCAAACAAGGCAGACTGACCTTCAGGCTTTCATTCTGAATTCTGTCAGCTGGCCTGTGCTGGCCAATCCAGTTCCACAAGGGCCTATGAAACCTTGACATCAGCCAGGTTCTGCATCTAATTGGGAAATGCACCTCATGCCTTGCATCTTTGTGCTCCGAAACCTGACCACCAGTCCAATTTAGACCACATCATCTGATTGTTCCTTTGCAAGTGGGAATCAGTTGCACTAGGAAATTGTCCTATAGATAATGCGAGTCCAAAACTTTTCCTTTTATGTGAATTTTGGTGATGGGGGAAAATGTGATTGAGTTCACTCTTAATGGTGGACCCATTCAATTTGCTCTTTCTGAAACAACATGCAAACTGAAACACAGCCTTTTTTTGACATTCACTCTTCTCCAAATTTTGCAATGCAATCCTCCCTTTGGAAACACAATTTCCCAAGTTTCCTGCAGGAAGAGAATAGCTGTGATTGCTGTTTAGTTGTGTACTGAAGATATGCTTGAAATGTCCAGCTAGCTGCTAAGACCGCTGAAAAGCTGCTCAAGTTCATGCCCACCTGTAGTGCCAGTATGGTATAGTGGTTATAGTGCTGAACTAGGAGTTGGGAGACCAGGGTTCAAATCTCCATTTGGCCATGAAGCTCACCAAGTGCCTCGAGACCAATCACCAAAGCTACAGTTTTTTGTGCAAGAATTTTTTGGGGGGAGAACCATGTATATTCTGCCTTGGAAGAAAGGCAGGACATACACAAAATAAATACTAATAAATATTAGGGCTGAGTAATGCATTTGATTGCCATTGAAATTGTGAAGCCTTATTGCACAAAGCCCAGAGGTTAAGAAATATGAAGGGAACTTGCTGAAAAATAGATCTGCCCCTCTGTTTAAATATTTCAGACCAAATCTAGATCTACAATAAACAGAAATCAACAGCTTAGGTCAGAAATGTGGCATACAACCTCAGGGAATTGATTAATCAATTTTCAATCAATTTATTAATATTCCCAATTAAGGTTTATGTTTTTCTTCCTACTGTGCAAGGGGCTCCATGGATTTTAGAGCAAGTTTATACTTACAGCCCTTCAACTAGTTTTTATTATTAAATCTCTGTAGGATGCTTGACACCACACACATAATATTTAGAGAGAAATGGCCTAATAGATCTTTCTCCAGTTCATCTGCCCTTCTAATGTAAATGCTCTCTCTCTCCAGTCCAATTTGCCCACAGAAATTTGTGTGTCAGGTTTATTTTTTATAGCATTTTTCATCTTGTTTTATGTGGATTTTTCCAAAGTAGCCTATTAAGCTCTATCCTTGACTGGTGTCACCTTTGTGCAACACATTTAAATCACTGACGAATAAACAAATAAGAAATGTGTCCTGTTTTTCTCTTGTTGAAAAATGCACTTGTGATATAAGGAAGCAAAATGTAGATCAATGTCTATGCTACACATGGAGATCTCTTAGTCTTCTTCAATGTTAGCTCTAGGGCCTTGGGCATTGCATCCTTATTGAGGCCCCCTGAACTGAAACAGACAAGACATGCAAACAGAGATTGCTATAGAGCTGAATTTGATCATCATTGAGATTCTGTGCAATGTGGAAATGGCATCACTGGCCCTCTACTGGTCTTGATCCCCTGGCAAACACCTAAACGTGCCACTCTCTTACCCCAGTCTTCTTATCCAGGTCTAATGGCCTATGCAAGGGATTATGAAGTACAGTAGTCTCTCTGCAGGTGCATGTTTGTTTACCATTTTTATACCACTTAATAAAAATATCTAAGCTACTTATTGTACAAAATTTACAATAGTATTCAATAAAGAATCTGAAAAAACCAGATCAAAACAAACTATGAATCATAAATAATACTAAGCACTCTGAGGCCAGAGCTTGGGAAAGCATACATTTAAAGACCATTTACTGTCTCTGCCTCGTTAATTACCAGATGGAAGACACAATGAGTTCTCCAGAGGCTGGGGCTATCACTGAAAAGGCTGCTTCCACATTGTCACCAAGTGACAATCTGCTGGTTGCTGAATGAGCAGCAGGGTTTCCTCAGAAGATTCTCAAAGATTGGCTTGGTCTGTACTGGGAGAGGCAGCCTGCCAGATATTCTGGTCCCAAATTGTTTGGGGCAGTGGTTCCCAATTAGCTAAGTACTGTAGACCCCTGTTTTTCAAAAGCCAAGCCATGGACCCCCCTTACTTTTGAAAATGCTGGTATCTCACATCACTGCACATTCCCAAGGCAATGCTAGAGAGTAGTCAAACAGTCAAATACCAGTCTAGGTCTAATACCACAAGCAAATTCCAAAGTCAAACCAAAAGGCCAAGTTCCTCCCTCTGGGATCCTGGGGTCAGTCCCAAAGTCACAGTGGAGTTTCTGAAGCAGCCAAGCCATGGTCCATCAGTGGGGAAAATTGAGCAAGCACAGAGCCTTAACTTGCTTTTCTTTTATCCCTCCCATTCTTGAGGGACATATCTGGGTTTGCACCAGCTGAGCAGCTGTGTTTTTCCACTTGACAAGGCATGTGACCCTCACCTGCCCTGAGTCTAATCCAGCTGAGGCATCAGAACCTCCTCCTGGAGCTAAAAAGCCCCATGATCTCCACCTGGTCAACTAGTGAGCTGGGCTGTGTTCTCTTGTTTGCCTCAGTCTCCTAGAGTCTCCTAGAGCAGTGTTTCCCAACCGGTGTTCCGCGGCACACTAGTGTGCCGCGAGACGTTGCCTGGTGTGCCGCGGGAAAAATTAAAAAAATCGAAAGATATCCGGAGAGGCGGCCTTCAGGCGAGTTTTAATTTTAATTTTCCTTCTCCCACTTAATGCCCCACGCTCGCCCGAGCAGCTTGCAGTCCTCGGTAACCACGGCGACCCGAGGGAGGGGAGGGAACAGGGAAGTCGAGGGCGGCGGCGAGCCGCGATGATGTCAGTGGGCCGCGCCGCCTCGCCCTGGCATGGTGTGAGAGCCCCGGCTAGTGGCGCGAGCTTCGGAATAAGTGGGATCCGCGTGCACGAGACCGAGATCGCGGGTAAGGAGCTCAGCCCTGGGCAGGAGGAAGCGGGGCCGTGCGTGCGGGCCACATCCCCACAGAGAGCGAGCCTCCCCCGGCCCACCACTCCGGGCAGGTCCACTCGCATGAGGGGGCGGCGATGGCGACGGCCGGCAGCTTGCCTGCAATGCCATCCCTCGAGCAGGCGAGGAGCCCGGAGGCTACCAGATGCGAGTCCTCTTTCCCACCCCGCTCGGGAGTCCAGAGCACTTGGTCGCATTCAGGATCTAGAGTGGGGAAGTGGGGCTTGTGTCTGGGCTGGACACATTGGACTGCCTGTGCCGCTCGACCTGCGGGGAGAAATCAGGGTGGGAGTCACGACCGTGAGGCAGGGCTGCCAAGTGTGGCAGAAGTGGACACGGCCGTCTCACCTGTCCTTAGGTAGGAGCTTCTTCCGTGTCAACCTGCTGCCCTAAAGTCTTGGCTTTTTTCTTGGCTTTTTGGCGGTTGGCACAGAAGGAAGGCAAGGGGGAGGGGAAAAAATTGAAACTTACACTTTCGTGCGTCCCTCCCGGCGTGACGCTGCGCGCTGACGTCATGGGGCTGTAATGGTGGTGTGCCTCGAGATTTTTTTCATGAAACAAGTGTGCCTTTGCCCAAAAAAGGTTGGGAAACACTGTCCTAGAGTGCACCTCCTACTGTTCCCAATGCCTCAGAGCCTGCCATGTCCGTGGAGATGGGGGCACCCCTTGTTCTGGTGAGGTGTCCACTTCACCTGGCTCCCGTGAACTGTCAGCTGCTCCTTTGGCATCTTCTGATGTCCCATGAATGTCCCATGAATACCTCCTAAGTCCAGTTTATGGCACCCAATTTCATTGGATGGCAGGACTGGAACCCACCCTCCCTCTTGTTCTGAACAGAGGAGAGACGCAAAGAGTTTCTCTATGTTTGTGTGGCTACTGAGGGTGCCTTTTCCCCAATGATTAGAGTGGCTGATGGGTAGGCATGCCCACTCCATCTTGTGGTTCTGTCTCCTCTGCTCTTTCAGATATGGCAGCTATTCCATGTTATGCCACACACCCCACAGCAGCCATTTGTGACTGGCACCCCAAATTCCAAAGGTGTTAATAGGACCAAAAAGCATGGCAGCCCCCATTTCAACAACACTGGCAGCTTACCTTGAGAATGCTATTTTGGGAGCACCCAAAAGAGAAGTAAAAAGTTATGTTCTCGGTCAGTACTCGTTATTTTACCCTGTCTCCTTCAAGGATGCCTAAACAATTCAGGTACTTACATCTGTATTACTATTTCAGCAGTGCTTTTTTTTAATAATAAAATTCAGGGCCCTTTCAGTATGAATGGATGTATTATCAGTGAATTTGTTGGGGAATGGAAGCATACTAAAGAACTCAGCAGAACAGATAGCACCAATTTAATTTATATTTCAGGAACAATCTTCTAAAACCAGGGGGACGCATACAATTTGTTCTACCTACACTGAAGGCTTTATTATAATATACATGTTTCATTTTATGGCCTCTATATATTCACTCTGGGAGAAGATAAAGCTCCTGGTGAAACAGCAGAGAAGTATCACAAGAGTTGTTCACACACACACACACACACACATCTATTTTTTGCCTTACTTACTGATGGGCTGTAGAAAAATATTGCTTTTGAAATTACTGTAAGCCACAAAAATATTAGTACCTAAAACTTCAATCTGTCCTAAGTAAATAAATAAACATTGCCTAACTGGAAATTTGTTGTGCATACAAAAAAGGCTATTGATTGTGTAGTAGTCCATGGGCTGGATTGAAAATCAATGTAAAAAAAAAAAGTTGGCTACTTGAGTCTGAACAGGCATAACTGGTTAAAGACAAATGTCCACTTTTTAACAGCAAGGAAGAACTCCATCAATCTTTTAAATAACTTCCCTTAATGGCCAGTAAAAATTAGACTAATGTCTATAGTTGTCATGCTGCATGTAAGTTCATAAAGCAATCTCTCATCACAATTTCTTATCTAAATAGATGGTTCCAATAAATGATGAGGATCACCCAGTATGTTTATTGCATGATGATTTCCAAAAGGAAAAAAGTGTTGCTCTATTACAAAAGCTATGGAGCTCCAGTCTTGGATGTGGGACACAGATGTATGGCCTGAACTGGCCTGAAATATATGGGCAGGGTTGAGTAGAGAAAGCAAGAAGCATTTTCAAAACTATCATCTGCATTGGTGTCTTCATACTGAAAAAAGGAATGCCAGAGACAGAAACAAACATAGTACAAAATATTCATGGAGGAGAAGCCTATCAAAGCTCCCTAGCCATGATGTGGCTCCGACAGACTCACAGTCTAGGAGACGCTACAGCACCTAATCTGATCTGACACTTTGTGCAATTATGCAGTAACACAGGTCCAGGTTTTACTATTGAAGGCTTGCAGTGCATACGAACAGACATGGGTGTTTCAACCATGGCTGTTTCACTCATTAAGTCTCCAGTCCACTGGAAGGCATGGAACGTTTTTGGCAAGACAGTCTGACAGGCCCCTGGAGGGCCTCCCCACCCCCACCCCAAGACAGCTTAGTCCTCCAAGGCCCGGGACAAGTGTGCCTGGCTGCCCCCTACACTCTACACAGGTGTGGCTGCACCACAGGAATGGCACCAACTGTACAGTGGCTCATGCTTCACATTCATTCCTCCAACTGGGCCTTCCAGCTGAAAAAGGGTTTCCCAGCCCTGGCCTAAAAGGTGGATTTGATCAGCACAGCAGCACTCACATCTGCCAGCAAGTCCCCCACATTATTGCAAATCAAATAGCCACATTATATGAGAAGTGCATCAGACAATATTTCCTTTGTACTAAGAGTACAAAGAAATAAGTTTCAAGTAAAAGAAAGAGGGTCGGGGAGGAAGACAGCTAGAGAGAAAACTACTGAATTGTCTTTCAGTTGTGGTCAAGATTTTGCCTTTTAATTTTTTTTTGTGAATATTGGTCTTCCTCTTCCCACCGCCTCCTCTTCTCTTTGTGAGCTTTTGGGCTTTGAAACCGCGTGGTTGTCGTGATGGGGGAATGACTCATTCACTGCAGTGCAGCTGAGTCACTGATCACACTGAATATGCTTGCTTACCTTGATGAACCATCATGTTCAATAGGTCTTATTTTTGTCATTTCCCCTCCCTTCCTGTCTATTCAGCGAGTCACAGACACTGTACACAGATCTGTTTCGATTGTGAGCCTAAACTCCTTCCCCTCTCCTTTCTATTGCCTGGAAAAACTAATACAAATAAATACCTCACATGTAAGTCCTATAGAAAAGCATAAAGAACACTGAAGAATGAATCTCTTAGCAGATTCAGAAAGAAAAGGGGGGCATTGAGGGAAGAGAAGATTTGAAACACAAACTGTACTTCATTGCATATTCAAGTTCATGTAGGAGCATTGAAGGTACTTATCCTTGCTTCTCTGCTCACAGTTTGATCATCCTTGCCACAGATGCCCAACTCGAGATGCTGCTTGTTCACCATAATTTAATGGAGTCAGGCCTGCAGTCTATATCCTTCTTCCCCATTTGCAGCCTTAACAAATGGTTGCCTTATTGGCTGGTGACTTGAGTGATTTTCCCAATACAATGTCACTGAACGTATGAAGGTCAAAAATAGAGACATAGAGGTCATATGTAAAATAACGAGGGACTTCCTCCCAATAATCTGAGGTGTTTCACTGTGTGGACCAGCCCATAAACTTAATTAGTTTGGCCTGCTAATGCCATTTCAGCCAAGCCACACCCACTTGCTCTTGTGGGTTAATTGTCAGATCTTTAGAAACCCCTTTCAAAACACTAGGGACTTTGAAAGGGACTTCTGAAGACCTCTGCAGGCAAAAAGCTCACCTCATATCATTATGGCATCAGGTGATTGACACCATGGGCATAGCCAGGAATTATTTTAGGGGGTAGGCTTTATGTTGGGGGGCAGAACTGAGATTTATGTGATACAATTGATCAGTTAAACAGAAACTATGTACTTGATTGGGGGGCAGTTGCACCACCTGGCTATACCCATGATTGACACCCAGCTGTTAAATTTGGTCCACAAGGAACAGGAGAGATAACAATCTGGCCCTCTCAGCTGAAAAGGTTCCCCACCCCTGATGTAGACTGACAGGGCTGGCGCAAAACATTTATTGCTTCAGACAGGAGAACAAATTTCTCCCCACCATCGGGTCAAAGTGCATAGTATTGTCATGACCCTGGTGTCCAGCAATGATGAGGAAACCAAGTCCATTGGTTAAGGAGTTAGATCAGGTTCTTTGCTTTGGGCCGGTTGCTGATTACTAAACCCAAGACTGGACAGCAGGAGCCCACTGAACCAGATGCCACAGCACCAGGATCTGTAGAAGCAAAGACACTCATGGAAACCTTCTTCAGTGCCTGAGGAACTGAGTGCTTCCTACAGAACCTCACTAGTCCAACAGCATAGGGAGCATACCTGGCAGGAAGTCATGGAATAAAGAAGTGCCCATCTTTGGGCCAGAGAATTGGAGCTTTAAGACACTCTAGTTCTATCAAAGGGAACAGAACCTAAGTAAAGTTGATTAGAGAGTTGGAGGCTCAAGGGCCTGGGTTCACTTCCAAAGTTTGTCAGAGAAAGGTGCTTACTTGGGGCTCTCCATGGTGCTGCAAGAACTGGCTTGCCTTGTCCCTTGGGATTCTCCATGGGAGAAGAACAGGAGAAGTACCCAAGGATGGCCAAGTGTTTCCTTTCCAAGAGTAGAAAGACAACAATAAATCAAACGGCAATTTGCTAACTCACTGTACCTAAGGGTAGGGCTGGCCCTGTCAAATTACTACTATGGCAATCTCAATGAAATATAATTAATCCCACCTGACAGCTTCAGTCTGCAAAGGCGAGAAGCTCACTGACTGATAGACTTTAAAGTATTATCTGTTTAAACTAGAATTATTACGTGTATGCTTCCTTTCTCAGTAATTCACAGTAAATGCCACAGTGTCAGAATCAACCACTTGTGTTTAATACAAGTGGTGAGACACAACATAACCTTTCTGCACAATGATAGACAATTGGTACAAAACAGTTTGGGAAACAGCCCTCCTTGAGAGATTAACAAATAAACTACAGCTGGCACATGGATAAAGCAAGAAAGATGGCTTCACCCTAGTGTGGTTTAATTTCATAACATGTCAGTATTCCAGACAATAAACAATACCCCCCATCAGTATTTAGCTAAATCTGTTTGATCTAAATTTAAATTTAAACATAAATTATTATCTTCACTTTGAACACCCCTCCCACATTCATCAATAGGCCAACACTTGGTCTCTTGTTTCACTGGTAACATAAGTGGAAAAATGACTATTACTCATACTTAATCACAAGCAGAACAACAAGGCTCTTGATCAAGCATTTAGCTATGTGATGTTCAATATTATCATTTAACTCTGTTCTAGACTATTTCCCCTTTGTTTTTGCTTAAACCAAGAACATATACATCGACCACTAATAATGAACCATATGTATTAGGTATTACTGCAAATTTATTGTGCTATTTTGGTAATATACAAATGACATGCGAAGAAAAGGGGGGGGAGAATGTGTGTGAATGGTTTAAAAGAGTCATCTGCTCAAACAGAAGTTAACAAGTAGAATGGACAATAGATTTCCACTTCTTTATTTCACCATGCTTCCTTTTTGCCCTCCAGAGAAGTAGTAGATAAACATTTGGCTAAATTAATTTGACTTTATCAAATTATTTATATAGAAAGAGGATGCTAAGCCTGGCTGGAAAACAACCAAGGTAATTAAGAAAAGATATATTCCTTTTGGCTGGATTTTGGAACACCATTTTGTCCAATTATCCCCGACATTTCACCTATCATCCTGAGAATATTTTTTAACAGGAAAAAGAAACAGCATCTCTCACCGACACAATAAAAATGGAAAACACACACAATAAATTATTTGTGGGCAACTCCTACTAGGCAACTCCTGTAGGAGGTAATTACCATTCTGATCTTATTTTTTGCTTCTTCTCAGGCATATTTGACTTTAATTCTTTACTATTCATTTCCACAGCACGTATTTGTAGTTGGAAGTTTGGACAATTGTGTGAGACCTGATGTACATTGTGTGAGACCTGATGCTTGCAACTTAGTGATATTTTGGGAGCTCACTTTTTGGGTTCTTTGGACAGTAGTTCTCCAGCCCTGTGAGTGAGCTGGGCTGAGCTAGAGATGTTAAAGTCACCAGGGACAATCGATTCTCTCAGAGTCCTAACTTTATTCAATACCTTGCAAGCCTGATTAGCTAGGGACCTTTATATAGATAAGGAGTGTGTGTCTAGTAAGGATGCATGAGGAATTCGATTTCTGTGGATTCCTGTGTGAACTCACCTGATCTGAACCTCCCAAAGAAATGCACAGAGCAGAGCAGGAATGAGTCTCCAGATTTTGCTCTTCTCTGAATTTTGCAATACAGTCCTTGGCTCAAAAAAGGACTAAAATGCCTCTTTTGGGATAAAATACATTTAGAAATGCATATAATGAAATAATAATAATACTAATTGCAGTATGATACAGAAACAGGATGGAGCAGACTTACAAATGAGCACATGTGAAATGGACATGGAGACAGACTAATCCAGCTAGCCCTAGTATCCCGCTGGTATCAGACCTTCCTCGTACTTCTTGCATCAATTCTGATTATTCAGTCCTGTTCCCAATTTTCTCCATTTCTTCACTGAGACAAACTTCTGTTGCTACTGAAGTTTTGCTCAGTAAGGAGAAACATCTACGCAATCAGAATCTTCTCACCCAACTGTTGCTTTTAACTAAGTGCATCCAGCAGATTCAGTATCAGTATCAAACTTTATTTCAGTCACAGACCAGCATAAGATGTGAAGGAGCACGTGCATTTTGGGCCTTCAGTTCAGGCCTAGTCTGTGGCGCAAACCATCCTTCAACAAATATCCATCAAGGTGGTGCAAATTGAACCAAGCCCAGATTGAACCAAGAATACAAACACCAAGACGTGCAGTTGCCATTGCCACTTTTGAAAACTCTGGCCTTGTGACTGGCTTCTGAATTGAATTTGAACTGCTACAAGACCCAGGAAGAAGTTTTCTCTGTCTGGCTCCTATTAAATCATACTGACACCTATGTTTTATTTACTGACTCCTTGGTGAAGCTATACTACTTCAGTCATCATCAGGCAGGCAGGCAAAAAAGAGAGGGTTTTGTGGTAACTAGACATGGGTACAAGGTCTCATTACATCAGATCTTTGACTCTGTGTTTATATCATTTGTCTTCAGGAACTCCAAATTCTTTTTATAAATTTATTTGAGGAGCTTTTTCAGTTAAGTACAATAGCATAAACATAACAAAAATTATAAACATTTATTTTTTAGGTGGTAGTGAAGAAACAAAGGAGAAAGGTGCCATCAGGAGAAGGGTTACATCGTATGAAAAAGGTAAGTGCAAAATATATGTATTAGTTAGACAAGCCATAGATTTTGAAATATCATAGGTACAGGTTGACCTATTTCTTCTTGATTTGTAAAGGTTATAAAGCTCCACCAATTTGCAGCAAAGGATTCTTTTTGCTTCCTGCCTCTTGCTAGACAGAAGTGTTGCATTAGCTTTTCAAGTAAAACTATTTCCCAGACTTTACTGTACCAGCAATCCAAAGCTGGTCCTTTTTGACATCTTTCCAGTGCTGAGCTAGTAATGTCTGGGCTGCCACTAGAAGGTAGCTAATTAGTTTTTTGTTAGTAATATATTAGCTCATCCCCATATAGAAATTCAACAGCACTAACTCAGATGCTGTTACTATTATTGAACCTTTTTTTTTCATTTCTGTGACAATGGTGTCCTAGAGAGGTTTTACCTTTTTACAATTTTACATGTAAGAAAAAGATCCTACTTCTTCAACACTTATATATGTGTGACCTTAGCAGGGGTCGAATACAATTTTCAAATTATTTTCAGGGCTGTTTCCCTATCTTTAGTGGAAGCTGACTTGCATGGGAATTTATCCCACCTTATGGTCCATGGCTCTTCATCTATGATTAGTTCCCAGTTTATTTCCCGTATGTATTCAGATTATTTTAGGGGCCCATATTTTACAAGCAAGTTATGTAATTTGGATACTAGAACTTTTTTCTGAATTGAGGCTGTTCAGCATTAATTTTCTGATAGATTATTAATTTACTCAGTTGGTACCAGTCCAAGTAGCCAATCCTTGTATTTTTAATTTTGTTCCCCATGAAGTCTAAATTTTGGTTGGACCATAGTTTTGATGTACAATTGGTTTTCAATGCAACTTAAAAATGGAGGGAGGTCTGTCAAAATAAATCCCCAACATTTGGGGAGCGGGGGAGGACTTCTCTGTGAGATGCAAGCAAAATTAGCTATGCATATATGCTTTTACTACATACTATGATTGCCTAACTGGAAGATTCTATCCAAGGAAACAAGCAAAAGCTCTCAAAAACCCAGAGTACCAGAGGAAGGCCCACTCGCAATAAATAGTCCCTTCACGGTGGTAGATGACTGCATGAAACCATCCTAAGATTAATGATATTAATACTATTTGCACAGTATTGTGTAGCTCGAACTACACATTAATCAGAAAGGTTAGGGGGCTACTGGACCATTGCCCCTCTCCATGGCTTTCTGTAATATACAGGTCAAAGATTTCTCTGGCCGCATTTCTCCACCCACCCAAACCTATAAGCAGAGTGGGGGCAGAGAATCTAATAAAGAAAGGCTATCTCTCATTATTTTCCACCTACATGTTATCAAGGAGAAGCAGCTCAGGACACCCATGTGTTAGTCTGTAACATGCAGTCTGAGCCTTAAATAGGATGGATAACATGTCAAGTAACAAAGTCATCTGACACTCTCCACCTAAAACCACAGTTGGACTCAAGACCAAGGGTGGAGATCTTCAAGTCCAGGAGCCAGATAACACACCCTCTCCTCAGGTTGTACCCCTCACTGGTCTTGCTTCACACTGGCTGGCTAGAACGGGTCCTTGAACTCCAATCATGTCTTCTGTTTGCCTTGATGGGGGATACAAAAGGGTATTTGAGAGACTGTAGAAACTAACCTGCTGCACAAAGGTAAAAATTACATCTATTGTTCTGCGGCCTTTTGCCTCTGGCCCCACCCACCACTTCCATGTGGCCCTCAGAAGGGAATGTGGCCCTCGGGCTTATGCCCTGCTTAAGACAAAGTCAGATTAAGGATGTGTTCAACAGTTGACCACTGAGGTGATCCCTCCCCCTCACCCAATGGCGCTGGTTCTCAGAAGCTCAAAATTTCATTTGTGGCTTTTGTTGTGGCTTCACCAGCTCCACTACACAGTGAAAGCACAAAGTATATTTTTGCTGTTAATGAAAACTTTCAGATTATAAGGTGGGGGGGTTCCCCCAGCCCCACCATATAAATGCAACACTTTCAGTTGCTTAGATAAGCATTCCAAATGTTGGCTGTTTTAATGGAATTTCTGTGGTTCATTGCTCCCAGGACAAAGCCAGCATAAGTCGCAGTCATGGCTATTTTGCAGGCCTACAAAGAAAATGAACGCAAGCATGACAAGATTCTTCATGTGGCACAAGAATCAGTACTGCTACATTCTTTTCAAAGCTCTTCAACATTAAGAGAGTCCCACAGACTCATCAGTATGTGAGCACTGAAACCAATACCCAATCTATTTGACTCTGAACTTCTTCGTTATAGGGATGAAAACACAGCGGTAAAAAGTCTGCCGCATGTAAGATTAGGAATACAGGTCATATTATTGTATTTTTTAAAGCATTTTTACTCCGCTCTTCAGCCATAAAGGCCCCCAGATCGGCTAACATCAGATCAATAACAAACAAGAGAGTCCCTGCATGTGGGCTTACACTCCAAAAGACGAAGCACAAATTTTAAAAAAGGGAGGGATATGGGAGAGAATATGAATAATAGCAAATGTAGGCACCCGTTCTTAAAGTTACCAAGTTCTTTAAAGGACCACTTTGAATGAAAAGTTTAGGAAAAGGGGGAATCACATGGAGCTGAAATATACATATGGCTGTTCTAATGTACCAAGGGCACCCAAGGGCAGCAAACTAGCTTAGAGGATCTGGGGAGGCCTGTGGCACACAACGCTCTGATTTCTGAAAGAAGTCCAAGAGACATAGCTGTCATTACTACCTGTATGTGCCCACACACAGCATCTGTCACCAGAGGTTGCCTCATTCTGCCTACTGGTAGGGCCAGCACTGGCAGCAGACAGACAGACAGACACACACAAAGAGAGAGAGAGAGCTCTTTTTGTTTAACAAATGAAGTGCAGGTACTCATAAATTGATAAGAAAATCCATGGGTGAATCCTAGCATAAAATGGCTGCTATGAGAAGAAAATAAAAAAGAGGTGTTGGTATGTATATTTACACACACACACACACACACACACCTTTTTATTATGTTTAAGGAATTCAAGGCATATTTTAGGAATCATTTATCTTTGCTTCTATTCCTGATCTATGGCAATTTTGTAGATCAGAGGTGAACTCACAGAGAAAAAATAAAATAAACGGAAAGAATAACTTGGCATCGATGGGGTGAATTTCCCTGGCAGTAATCATTTTGTAATGTCAGGGGAAGTCACACCATTGTCATGAAAACAGTAACAATATGTTCTTTGTGAGCTAACCTACAACAGTAGGATGTGATTTAAAATATATATACAATATACCCTGGGACATGTACTGCGTAATAGAGGCCTGGATGCTAGAATAATTGTGGATGCTTAATCAAACGGGAGACGATTGCACAGAGATCCCAAGGCTGTGACAAAACAAAATTACACCCAGGGGCCAGTTAACACTGAGTGATTTAATAAAGGCCCAGAGGCAGAGAATCCTACCAATTCCTCCATGCTTTACATGGCATTCAAAAATAATTATTATTGCAAGGCTTTCTCTTAAGGATTCTCATATCCCTGTGAGGCAAGTTCAATATGCAAACAAAATGTAAATAAAGCAAGAATGAAGCTTTGTAACGGTTACGTAACAAAATCTGCATCAGTGTTGCATAGACAATCATATGGGCAAGTTCAGCAGATTGAAAGCTTGGGTTTAACAGGCTACAGGGTAATAAATAGCCTAACACTATATTTTACTTGTCATATTTGTGTGCTATTACCACTTTTCCTTCAGGAACTCAGATCAGCATACATGCTAACTATTCTGTGTGTTTTTTATTATTATTAGTCCATTGAATTAGGTTGGCCTAAAACATAGTAACTGGCCTGAGAGCACTCGGTGGACTTCATAGTTTAGTGGAGATTTGAATTCAGGTCTCATTGAATTACACTTTAGCCCCTATACTAAAGTGGCTCTTACTGTGACCTGTTCCTCACCACTGGCTGCTGGTGTCCATTGAGACTGTTGGGACAAAAAGCCCAATAGTAGGTGGACCCAGAGCCAATGACAGGCGGAGTCAACTACCTCTAGTTTTTTACCCCATCCTCCTCCCTGTTGCGTTCTACAAAGGCAACACTGAGACTAAGGAGAAGGAAGGTCATAGCCTGGATTGGCACCCTCTGGGCTGGGTATAACTAGAAATGCAGGCAGGTAGGGTCTGCCTAGGGTTATTTATTTACCAAGTTACTCGCTGTATTTATATGCCATCTTTTCTTCCAAGCAGCTCGAGGTGGCATGTCCATTTCATCTTCACAACTACCCTGTGAGGTAGGTTAGGCTGAGTGGTTGTGACTGGTTGAAGGTCACCCTCCGAGCTTGAAGACTGAGTGGAAATTCAAACCCTGGTCTCCCATGTCATAGATCAGCATTCTAACCATTATACCACACAGTGCCTTAATGGAGAAACCATCACTGTTTCTCACTGAGATGATACAACAGTGTCTGAGCTGTTTCACTAATTGAACATTTTACACACAAACAAACTTAATGTTTGGGAGAACAGTTGTCACCTAGCCATCTCTGGCATGCCCATTTTCTATTTAGAGATATAATGTATTTCACGACTTGGGGATCTTGCAGAGCACAGCAGAGGACTTTGATTGGAGCAAGGATCGCAAGTGGGTACTCGCTTGGTGTCAAAATAAGGATCAGGCAGACTCAGCAATGGAGAATAAGAAGGTGAAGTTTATTGCCAGGCAATAAGGACCCAGTTTGGAATCTCTTCCAAAAGGAACTGGGACCCCGATTGACAGAAATCCAGGGGTCTTATACCTGAGCAGATCACAGCAAATCATAGATCATGAGACAATCATGAGGGACTCACAATATTGTCAGCGAGAATCAGCCAATCAGCAAGCTCTTGTCACACTACCTGACCCTGGTCAAGCACTGGTCAAGCACAGGGTTCTAGTTCTCCAGTGAAGACACTTCAGGTCTGATGAGCCTGCATTCTGAGACATCTTCTGTATGTAGCTGCAGCAGAAGGTGAATACAGTACCGTACTTTAATCTAGCAGGGCTCCCTTGGGAACTGTCCAGGGTCCTGATCTTGTCAGCTTTCTGCTCTGACTGGACACTGCCATCTGCTTCCCATCAAGCTCCCATATCACTGGATCTATAGCTGAAAACTTTTAGTTATGTGAGCTTCTACCTGCCTTCTAAAGTGGTACATCCCAGGTTTAACGACAATATGAGAACTAGACCTATGGCACAGAACCAGATACCTCCTCAAACCCAAACCCAAAGCACCCAAAATGTGCTCTGGTATCTTGGACCAATATAGAGCCTCTCTTCAGTTGGTCCTATAGTATACTACAGCTTTATAGGTATGTATATTCAATGACAATAATTGTGTTGTCTGGTGTTGCCTGGATATGCAAAAAAAAAAAAAAGGTTGATGCTTCCTGAACCCTTTTAATTACTTAGATACTAAAGAACTATCACTTACAGTGCAATCATGTCCTCAAGTTGCATAAGGATAATATTGCTACTAAGTTTCCTTATGGAACCACAGCTGGAACTTGGTTCTGATAACTTTTACAGTTTAAGACTCTGAACAGATGTATAAAAAGAATTTTCAGAACTGTAGCTGAATCTGGAGGTACAAGTCACCCCACTCATAGGTGAAGAAAAAAGTGGGGGGACCCATCTGAAGGAACCTCACACAATTCAACATAAAATTCTATTTTTATAGGAGTGGGGATGCAAATCAGAAAACAATCTGAGTCATTTTAAAGGTGTGTTAGCAGATGCTAGAATGACAAATCTCACATGCCTTTGTTGCATTATTATTATTATTATTATTATTATTATTATTATTATTATTATTGAATTTATATACCACCCTATACCCAGAGGTCTCAGGGCAGTTCACATAAAAAGATCACAGTATATAAGATAAAAATAAAAGCAATAACCCAATAATACCCCCGCAAAAGAGCCACATTTTAAAAGGGTATGGGATGCATGACATTTTAAAATCCCCAAACTCACAAAATTGCAAACCAGAGCATGGATGAGAGGGAGATTTCACCCTTCTTTCCCATCGAGTTTCATCGGATACAATGGCAACTCTGAAAAAGTGGAAATACTATCTCTAAACCTGAGCAATTAATCATTTTAATAGCGCAGCCTGCTGTGCAATTCTGATAGAATGCTGTACACAAAGGCAAGAAGGACTGTGGTTTCCCTGGCTCAGTATCCTTCTCACTTTAAAAGGGAGTGAGTTTAGAAGCAAGTTTGGAAGCAATACATCATCAAAGTCTCTGCAAATCCATGGCATAAACTCTAATGTATGATGGATAATCTGCTCCTTAGGAGGAAGAAGCTAGGAAGTAGCAGTCCTATAGGGTTGTAGGCTAATCTATCATCAAACAGTAATTTCCTCACCACACACATACAATTTTTGTTCTCCCCCTCCCTCTCCTAATGTTAACCAAATGGTCAGTAAATCGGACATATTAAAGGAAATCAGGAAGATACACCCACAGGACAGCATTGCATGCTAAATGGGAGCTGTCCATTCCATATGAAGACAGACATTGTAGAAGTGTCCACTGACTTAAAGCAACTGCTGAGAAGACATTACAATCCACAAATAATAAAATTGCTTGCCTGGAAAAGAATTGCTATTCTGAGTAGAGTTACTGATAGGTCAGTGTTGCTGTAGTCTTGATGGGAATAAATAATTATTCACAGACCCTTCATTCCATGCAGACATTTTTATTTCAGACTGAATGAGCACCATCTCATACAATGTTAAAAGCACCTAAAATCGGGGGGGGGGGGCACAGCTCAGTGGCAGATCACATGTTCTGCATGCAGAAGGTCCCAGGTTCAATCCCTGGCATGTCACGAAAGGGCTTCTACCTCACACCCTGGAGAGCCACTGCCAGTTAGTGTATACCAAGGCTTGCCAATGAGCCCCCTGGCACAAGAGAGTCCTGTCCCTTTGCTGGCATCCCTGAAATGAGGCCTGAAAGAAGCATTCTACTGTAGCCAACAGAATAGGCTGTGGTATGGGCTTGGTTGTGGTGGGGGCAGGAGTGCTGGCCACTGTCAGAAACATTACTCTGAATCACAGTGACAGAATTCATGGCCGTATGAGCGCCTGCCAGCCATTCTCACATTGCCTCCAGTTTGTAAATGTATCCACAGGCCCAAAAGGTCCGGCAGGCCCTGGTAAAGTATAGACAATGCTGAACATTACTGGTCTGATTCAACAGACATCCTAACTTATTGACTTGTACTTGATGGTAGCCAGTGGGTGCCAGTAGGTGTACCTGTTGTGCCAATCCTTTATCACAAACACAAGACCACCAGTGTTCAATGCATTGTTTTCACACAGCTCACTGCAGATGCGACAACAATTTGTGTGCGTTCACAGATGATTTCATGACTGATGTTCATTGGCATCTGGGGGCTACAGAAGTAAAACCAAGATTTGAGTGATATGATTTGGCTGCCTAAAATGCAAGGTACCACAAGAGGTTTTCCTTTTTACTTTTTAAGGGCTACTGTAATAAGTGATGGCATGCCAAGGACTGCTGAGGAAGTGATTATTTCACTCTTATTACTTACTTAGCACCAGCTATTATTCCACTGCTAATTACCTAATTAGAATAGCTGTATGAGCTGAGCAGTGCATTGACCTCTTGTGGAGAGCTCAGGAGGGTCTCAAATTTGAGGACGAGCTCCATGCTGTTGTCTCCCTTTGAAGTGGCCAAAAGCAGCATAGTTGTTGCTTCATAGAATATCATTTAGAAATATAATTTCATTTTCACAGGTGCTACTGAAGTAGACCATGCCACTACTAAACTTAACATTTTTAAATGACCCATAGTTTTAGTTAGCCTGTAAAAGGTAGGAAGTAATGAGGGAGGGGGTTCATCTTCATTAAAAGTGGAAAATAGACTCATTTAAAATACCTGGAGGCAAAAGCACTGCAAGATCTCTTGCTTGGGTAGTGAGGTTTGCTTTGCTCGTTTATTTTAGACATATCAACAATGATGAATCAGGAAAACTCATCTTCTCTAATTTGACGCATTCCAAATGACGTAGATAACGGCTAGCAATATTTTGGCCCTACAATGTTGTTGGACTCTGACTCCTATCAGCCCCAGCCAGCATGCCTAATGGTCAAGGATGGTGGATTACTATCTGACTGAAGTAAAGTAATTTCGCACTGCATAGAATAGAGTTAATGGTGGACCCAATAATGGGATTTCGCAATAAAAGGAAATAGTTGTTGCCCAATAAATAGTGGTTGATACGATAAAGGAACTGCCTAGAAATGCACTATGGAGCAGGGTGTTATGAGCAAATGTATTTTTTTCCACATGGACATGGGACTTTATCCTCTAAGGGAACATTCCTTCCTACTGCTAGGTAAAGCTACCGAATTTGGCTCCTTTGATTGTATTAAAACTGCCTAATTTCTGTTTATTTCTGTGTGTTTTGCCTTAGGATAGAGTCATACGTAAGGAACAGCTGCCTTTGATGGTTGCAAAGATGTGGAATTGACCACTCGGAAATAGATAATTAATTTGATTCAAACCTGGAAATGGTGAGAGAGGGCTGGAGAGTCCTCATGTTTCTCAAGGGGACCCTCCCCAGAAGCCAAAGAAGATGTAAGTGAGAGTGGAGGAAGCCCTGAAGAGACCAGAGGTGTAGCAGGGATTTGTTTAGGCTGCTTCGCCTCCCCACCTAACAGCTGATGCACTTGGTAGCACAGCAGCAGCCTTTTCCATACATCCGCCAGCTTCCAGCTAGCCCCCGAGCTTCAATTCCAGTTGTGGATATTTTTGGATACAGTATTTTTGGTCTGGATTGGAGAGGGAGCGGCAGAGGGGGCATATAAAGGGTGTTTAGAGGGTGTTCCCTACTTACCCAATTTTCGCTTATGCATGCAGGGACCCAGAACGTAATCCCCATGTTGGTGGATGTGGGAGGAGACACACCTGTATGTCACATACATTTTAAGAAAATACACTTGGGTCATTTCCATAAGTTATGTTTGCAAATGTATGTGTTAAAAACATAATGTATGGATCATCCTTTAGACACTTCTAAAGGCCTGACTGCTATGTACCCTGAACCCAAATATTCAAATGCAGGCATGCAGATGCCTACCAGAGCAGGCAACAAACAGCAGGTAATGCATCATTCCAACATTGCCTATTCCATGCAGTGCTGGCCACCGTCAGAAACACAGCAGTGTGGACAGAACGGTCCATTGCTCTGAATCACAGTGACAGATCTTATGGCCATATGAGTGCCTGCCAACAAAAGATTCTAGGTGGAGATGGTTGCAGCTCTGCATAAAAATGACTCTTATGTTGCCTCTGCACAGTGAGAGAAAGAGAAAACACCAGAACGAAAAACATCTGAGCATGGATAAGGGAGAAACTATTTATTAGCTCTCAAACCAAATTTTGGAAAAGCTGCTCAATAAAGGTCTGGAGGATTCAGCTAATAGAGTGGTGCATCCACTATACTAAAAGGAGAGGAATTTCCTATATTCAGCTTCAGAAAAGGAAACCCCAATCAGTTCAAATGAGATGATGTGTGCAGGGAAAGAGGGTTCTCAACTAATTAAGCGTAAGGCATTTGAAGGAAACAAGAGTTCATCCACATATTGCTAGCATAGGTGCCAACTGCCTGGGGCCCTGGGTGCCCAAACACCCACAAGATTCCCCATGAAGGGCCCAGACACTCACAAATTTTGGTGCCAGGGCCATGCACGCTGCATGGCACCCACAGCCACAGGCATCCAGGGTCACGGGATCAAGCTGGTACTCCTGAATGCTTGAGAATCTCACCAATCTGCATAAAGGCTTATTCGGTCAGACATTGACGCATATTCAAAAGTATATTAGAGCAAAATCAGTAGAGGAGCTGATGTCAGAATCAGGCCTGGCTATCTATTTCAAACAATTATGCTTTTTTTCTCCAGCATATAATAGCTGTCATTTCAAAAGCATTCCTAAGAATTGTATTAAACAATAGTTACTGTGAACATAACAAAAGGAAGTGGTGGTTTTGTACTGCCTACATAGGTTTTACAGTATTCAATATATGTTCAAGATGAGGGTTCAGACTTGCGCATTAATTAGTTTCAAACATACGCATTAATTAGTTTAAGATTTAGCTTATTAATTAGTTCAGGGCAATTTGAATCTGTAAGAGCAAATTTTACTTGGTGGGGCTAACAATTAAAAAGGTAGAAACTACTTTGGTTCTAGTGTGTTATTAAAATAGGAAATTTTGCATCTGACTAGACTTGCAAAGCAACTTGGGAGGGGGAGAGAAGGGTTAGATTCCCTTGTCTGGTGCCATAGCCCTGAGCCAAATCCCTTCCCTTCCATAGCTGCTTTTAGTTTAAAAAAAAAAAGCCATAAGAAGTAGCTACCCATTTCCTGTATCACTTCTTTGCTCATGCTTGCCAAATGCAACCTGAGTTTACTAGTATTTTGTATTCCAGATGAAATACCGGTGAAAACAACAGCCTGTCTTTCCAAAATTGAGGAGTAGAATTTGTTTATTAAATTGTTATGTTTTCATGCTTAAAAGAATTACATCCTTCCTCAAAGGGGCTTCTGCATTGCAACTTTGGGGAATAAGCAAATTTATGTTTAATTGATTAAGCAGCTAACAGCCCTTAATCAGTAAACAGCCCTGCTAATTAGAGCTTCCTTTGACTGAATTGAATAATTTGTTTTGCACATCCTAAAGCCTATCACAACAGAGAACTTCAAAGGAAAATGTCATGTGTGGATTTCCTTTACATCTAACAACGCTGAATACATCTTCAACGTTGTGGAGTTGCAGTTATAGGTCTTTTTTTCTTTAATTTTTGCCAGTCTTCAAATTAACCAATACACTACGATAGATATTCTCACATATGTAAACATAATTTATATTTCAACTTTGGGAGAGTGATTACTCCGATTTAAAATCCACAAGAAATTCAAAACTGAACCCCATGTCACTTGCATCAGAACTGAGATCCATAATCCATTGGGCAGTGACAAAGGGTTTTTTAAATTTTCATTTCCCAACTTGCAACAGAAAGTCAGTGGTTATAAACCTAGCATTTTCCATAGGCTCACATATTAGTGAAATGCAGTCAGTTGCCTAATTTATGGGTTTATCTGATATCGTTCTGACCCAGACAGACATGCAGCTGAAGTGATATTTCACTTAAATCCTCTGTCTGATCAAGACATTTGCCTCAACAGTGAAAAGTAATTTCCTCAGCCACAAATACACACACAGTCCTAAATTGATTTGATCGTTCATTTCAAAGTCCCTATCAAGCGCTGGAATAATTTTACAAATTCCACCATCTACTGGCAAGTCTTTGTAATTGCTTCAGTGGATTCAGCACAAAGCACCTTGACAATCTGCCACCAGCATCACAATATTGCTTATAGCTGATAAGTTAACCTGCAGAGCTCATGCTTCTGCAGGTCATACAAGCGCAAAGTGGCGGAGGAACTGCCCTGAGCAACAAAGGTATGGAAAGCTGCGAATCAATCCAAAAGGAAGCATACATCAATAGCTGTTGCCATGGTAACAGGGATGCACAAGCAGAATATTATTTCTATTCATTTACAACCCAGCTCATCATTCCTAGAAAGAGATATATATCATTGATGCTCAGGATACCTAGTGCAGCAAGCGGTCATTGTACTTCCAATTTGGGGAAGGTTTTTGAAAAGCCAACCAGAGTGGTCAGATGTTTGGGCCTGGCTTCAAATCATGCCTCAAGCCTCAACTTACAGGTTTATTCTGGGCAAGCTTCTGTGAAATGGGAATGAGTGATCCATGCTCACGGTCATCTTGCAAAAGCTAATTGGAGGAGGACTGAGGTGCATTTTTCTTCGCAAAAGAGCTGGCAGTGGTTGAAATTCAAAGAGCTTATGAGAGGCATGCTGAAAGGGATTGATTAAACCCAAAGGTGTTTTTGTAATGTCCCTTTGAACAGCAAACTCATCACCTAGTCACACAACCACCTCAAGTTTCAACAGCGGCTCGCCACATAGCCCAGGGCTGCTGTTTCAGAAACATAAATCCCCTTGGACACAGGAAATTAAGCTCATGATTCTTTGGATCAAGGTCAGGGGTTTTTTTGTTTTGTTTTGTTTTGTTTTGCGTGATATGAAAATGGAAGGGGGTGGAAGGCAGCAGTTCTGAGGGATGATACAGGATATTCTCAAAAAGATGTGAACTTCATAGATGGTATGCAGGCACTATAAAATTTCAATCTTTGCTAAATATTTGGGGTGTTTCTTACTATCCAAAACTTTATAGCCAACTCTCATGGAGCTGGTTGTCATTTCTCCCAAAAATTTCTGATTAATCAGATAGCTATCCTACCTAGATAAATGCAACATAAACCTTTACATGTCCACACTTAAGAAATGCTCAAGTATCAGTCTAGCAATGTGGACATCCTTCGCTTTTCCGGGTCAACAGAGCACCTTGTTGTGCACTCCTACACAAAGGCAACCTTCCAACAACCCTTAACGTAGCTTGCTTTAGTGATTTAGTGGAGGGAATCCATTTTGCCCCTAGTTACAATACTGGATATGTGGAAGCATCAAGGCTGCTCCTCCCATTAGCAAGCATCTGCTTTTGGAAATGCAGCTTTGTAGGACAGCCTTCCTGACAGTGCCGAGTGAGGCAACCAATCAGGGTGGAGAAACATGCAGTTTCCAAACCTTAAGGCTGAGGTGGAAGAACTTGGACGACCTTCCAAGGGCTGCCTGCCAGTTGCGGGTGGGGCCATGGGCAAAAGTAGGTGGAGCAACAGATGCGATTCTTAACCCTCATACAGTAGGCAATGTTCCAGCCATACAAAAGACAGAAGTTCTGGGCACATACCGCTATGCAGGCAAGCTCAGTCGGTTAAAGTGTGGTACTTGTTATGTATTGAAGTTCTCACCGTGGCCACCAGGGGTATTGTGTATATAAAGGTAAAGGGACCCCTGACCATTAGATCCAGTCATGGCCGACTCTGGGGTTGTGACGCTCATCTCGCTTTATTGGCTGAGGGAGCCGGCATACAGCTTCCGGGTCATGTGGCCAGCATGGCTAAGCCGCTTCTGGCGAACCAGAGCAGAGCATGGAAATGCTGTTTACCTTCCCACCAAAGCTGTACCTATTTATCTACTTGCACTTTGACATGCTTTCGAACTGCTAGGTTGGCAGGAGCTGGGACCGAGCAACGGGAGCTCACCCCGTCACAGGGATTCAAACCGCCAACCTTCTGATTGGCAAGTCTGAGGCTCTGTGGTACCCACAGCGCAACCCATATAGTTTTCACTCAGGTCCACGCAAGTTAATTTAGGCGGGAAACCCTGGGTTGTTGTTACAATGTTGACAGCCGGCTGCCTATAAAAGCAGGCCGGCTGAGCTGTTCAGTTCAGTTCAGTTCAGTTCCAGCTTACTATAAAGAACCACTTGGAGAAATCTCAGTGTCATCTGCTATGTCCACTCCCAACTTAATAGTGCTGGTAATGCCAAGGTTGCAGGTTTGAGCCCCGTAAGGGACAGCTGCATGTTCCTGCATTGGACTAGATGATCCTCAGCTATGCTTTCTTTCTAGAAAAATAAGTGCCGGAACTCACCATGAAGCTGTTACAATAAGTGGCACAACAACAAAAAGAGGGGCCAGTACTATGTACCCTTGCATACCCCTCCTGGAAAAAAAAACACTGATTCTCAGGATGCCTTCTACCTTCTACATCTATGATTCTTTGATTCTACAATCTCTGTATTAAGGGCAAGATTATAAGAGAGAAGAACATAGAGAAATGTTATGAAGATGGGGGCAATGAAAGCAGGAGAAACTGGAACAGCAGTAAGGAAAGCCAGTAGCAGACAAATGTAGAAAATCCACATACATTTGTTTATCAATGAGTAGGAAGAATAATTTCCCTTAGAACATGAACTTGTCGGAAACCAGCACAGCTATCAATTACAAGCCAATGCTTCAGAGCTCAGAAGTACTTTTTAAAAACCTTAAGCATTTTTCCTTGTGCTCCCACTCCTGTACCAAAGCGGCACAAGTCTAGCTTGATTGTCATCTCTTGTGAGAGAAGTGTTTGAAGAGGCCTGTGAGGAGTTCCGCCTGTTTCTCTCAATAGCTCTGAATGGGCCTGCTTTTCCAGGTACCCTTACACTGACACAACAAATAGTGGGTGAGTAAGTCATGAGGGACACACACTGGTCTTGCATGAGGACCATATTCCTAGGCCATCAGAGCAAAGCTAATGTACCGACCAAGCTTCATCAATCACATGGGGAGATTTCACTTCCGTGAAAAAGCAATGCATGGCTGACCCCCACAAAAGCACTGGAGGAAGCACATCCTCATTTATATTCAAGAGTAGCAGTGTACATTTGTTATACTTATGCAAAGAGAACAGCTTATGTTCTGCAAAGATTCATTAAAAATAGATCACTGCAGACAATTAAAAACAACACTTCATGTGGCCTTTTCTTTGCCTCCAGCAAGGCTTTACAATCTATTTATAGGACAGGAAATGTTAATTAGATATCATTTAGTGAAGTCCCATGGATGCAGCAGTCATTTTTTATGGAGATGAACGGCATGCTTCCCCTTCTCCCTTCCACTTTTAAGAAACATTTTCTTGATATTAATACAAAGCAGCTCAACCTAACAAAAGCACAAGCAAGATAGAAAGCATTTTCATGTACAACAGAAGCAGAAGCCACCAGCCCAAGTGAAGTTTTGGTAGTGCGGCTGCTTTCATGTGCTGCCTGACTAGGCTTTTCTATCTATCCCTTGGAACTCTTCCCAGGCTATGTACTTCAGTTTTCCCTGGCTTGAAAGTGTCACTGACTTGTGATCATCCTTCTGGATTGGCAAGATGTAGGGTGGAGAGCAGTAGACAGGTAGGCAAACATAGAAGCTGCTGTGTGGCTGGAAAGTCACCATTGCTTCTGGCCCTGCCCACCATTGACATGTGGGCCCAGGATGTGGCACACAAATGCAGCCCTCAGGTGGAAAAAGGTTCCCCATCCCTGCGACAGAAGAGGGGGAATAGAAATAAAGCCGTGCACAATTACTTCACACGCCAGGTAAGAGAGTCTGTTCAAAAGGACAAGCGTGGCAGCGATGGGCAGATTAAAATCCGGAAACCTGCATGTGCTGCGCTTTCTATGAGCAGTTACTTGCACTAGCTTAAAAAAACAACAGCTAGTGAGTGCAATCCCCAGTCCTGCTCCACCCCCTTGTGTTTTGCCTGTCTGGAATGTGTCCATGAACTATAAGGAAGCCTCTTCTTTGTCTGATCAGAGGGTGGAGAAAGGTATGGATGAAAGAGAGAGAGAGAGAAAGCCTCTGGTTTGTGCATGGCTGAAACGAAGCTTGCTGTACAAAGGTAAAAATCACATCCACTGCTCACTCACTTTTGTCTCTGGCCTCATCATAGGCATGTGTTTCCCTAAGCAAGAATGTGGCCCTCAGATTGAAAGCGTACCCCACCCCTGCAATGTAAAAACTGAAATGCAACTGTCCTCCCAATCTGCTACTGTCCTTATCCAGATTTTGTGGTCCAGTTTCCCAAACAAAACTCATCTAAAAAGTTAGTTCAGGGAGAAATACTTGTTTAAAAAAACCATATGCTAGAGAAAAATAGCATAAAACAATGCATTAAATTCTGTAAAATTGCTTGCAAAGATGCGCACATGTACAAAAAAATGCATGTATGCAAGCAAAAATGGGAAGAAAAATTGCTGAGGACAAAAAAAAAAAAGAATTTGCAAGTAGGTATGAAAATGCAGCAAACTAAACTGAAGATTTGAATTTTGTAGATTCAACCATCCCTGTCCCCAACCTGTTTTCTCATAAACTTCCTTTTTGATTCTGTGGGACTTTGTCACTAGTAATTGGCTTTGGGAGGTTGAACCTAAGTTTGTAAAGCTTATGAAGATACAAATAACTTTTAACTGTAATGATCCCTGACATGAAAGTGCTGTTCCATTAAATGAGACAATCCCCTCTAACCCTTTCTAATTAACTCTCTTTTTTCTGAAGTGCAACAAAGAAATTAGGGGAGGGAGGGATGCAGTCTTCCTGGTCCTGTTTAAATGGGAACACCATTTTGAAATGTTAATCTCCAAGTGGCATTAATGCTTGCATGATCTCATTTGCTCTCTCCAGTGGTCTAAGGAAACAGGTGCTCAGTCTTTCTTCTGCTTGGTTGGCTAGATTAAAATACATAAAATGCAATGAAGAGATTAAAATGACTGCATTTCACTCAAAGCCATATCTAGCTAAAATTGTCCAGTTCAGCAGGCACGTGCCATTCCCCACAGATCAATCAGGCATCGCCGTGTGGCAAGGCTATTTCCAAGCACATCTGAAAAATACCAAGCAGTGTCAAAGTGAGATTAGGTGGAAGCCTCCGTTGGTAACCATTTCTTTAAATTAATGTACTCCAGTGCCCAAGCAGTAATAATAGGGAGATGCTAATGCTTTTTTAAAAAAAAAGACTCCACTTTAGTCAACTGTGGTCTATTTAAGGCTATAGAGAGAGAAAGAGGTGCATAAAACAAACCTTTTCCTTTATGGTCCAATAAGTGGTGCTGTGTTTCTAACACATGGTAATTATGAAGGCATTAGAACAGTTTCTTCCAAATCACCCTTCAATCTCTTAGATGCATTGAAGCTGGGCTAAATGTGAGCTTAACTGTGTGAATACAATCATGGTGCCCATTTGTTATGTAAAGAGCAGCACTACGGAAGCCTGAGGAGCCTCTCCAGTGCTGTAATTTGCATTTTAAGGAAAGCCTCCCTAAGTTGGCGCCAATGGAAGCTTCCCCTGAAATGCAAAAAAGCAGCCATGGAGAGGCAATGTTTGCAGGATGAGAAAACTTTCCTTTACCCCCATGGTCCTGAAGTCGCTCCGGCTTTCCCTTGGGTTCCGTTCACATAACAAAATACTTACATGTTTGACTGCATCTAGCTCGCCCATTTTGCTTCTACATTTCTGAAGAAGAAGAAGAGTTTGGATTTGATATCCCACTTTATCAGTACCCTATGGAGTCTCAAAGCGGCTAACATTCTCCTTTCCCTTCCTCCCCCACAACAAACATTCTGTGAGGTGAGTGGGGCTGAGAGACTTCAGAGAATTGTGACTGACCCAAGGTCACCCAGCAGCTGCATGTGGAGGAGCGGAGATGCGAACCCGGTTCACCAGATTACAAGACTACCACTCCTAACCACTACACCACACTGGCATATCCCCTCACCTTCCTCCAGTTTAACCTGGAGCAAAATTTGTGCTTTGTAAAGCACAAAGAGGGAAATGAAAAATAATTTTAACTATCCTGACTATTGATACGACTTCTCTTTGCGGGGGGGGGGGGTGTTAAACGTATAAAGTGTGTCCCACTGTGTTTCAAGGTTTCTCAGTGAAAAAAGGCTCTCTAGGTGAGAAGGGAAAGGCTTCCTGCCTCATTGTATAGGTTTACTCTGCCTGAGGGAAAAAATGAAAGTGTCAAAGGGTCCAAGAAGCAAACAGTAATACTAGTCATGCCTTCTGTAGATATTTGGAGACTTGCAATATTGGTGCCTCTTATTTCAAACCGGAAGATTTGATGGGGCAAAAGAATTGCAGGAGACAAGATGGATGAAACGCACAACTCAAGGTCACTTGACTCTTGGCAAAACAGATAATAGGTGATTCTTTGGGGAATGATAACTCACCTGGACACGAAGGAACATATTTCAGTTCAAATTTCTCTCTCCCCCCCCTCATCTGACGATGTAATCGTATTATTTAAAAAAAACAAAAAACAGCAGAGTTATCTCTAAAAGGGGAAACTCATAGCTCTATAGCAATAATAAAGAACGCACATTTGCTCCAAGATAGTTTGTAGGGGAAATGACTTAAACACATGTAACAGCGATGCAGAAGCGTTTCAGGAAAATGGAAATTGGCATATTTAGTGAATAAGATTAAAAGTCTGCAGGAAGAATGAACAGAAAATAGAATGCTTCCATTAGGTTACCTTAAGATCCCATGAGTTTCCCTAGAGGTGCTGCCAACCTCTCTTAAAAGTCCCACGGCTCCCAGAGTGTATGCAGCTATAGCATCTCTCATCCCACTGCTCCCTTCGCTTAACACATTCCCCCATTTCCCATAGCAAAACAGGATTCTAATAGTGCCTTAGTGTCAAGAGACATGGAGGCAATAGATTGGTTGTGATGCCATAAGTCTCTGTCCTAGTATTCAGTGAATCATTTCACTTCAGCTTAAAATGAATTTTGTAAATTCCTGCTGCCCTTAAAACAGTCTGCCTGGTATTATTTGCTTCATTGTTGGACCATTGCCTATGATTTTACAGAAATTGTAAGAGAGAGAAAATGAGAATATGAACTGAAATCGAAATCATTTCAATTATGGAAGAGTCATTCCACTCTAACTTCTCACTTAGAAACCCACAGTACTTTGAACTCTTAGCCCACCTCTGCTAAATGCTTAAAATATGATTAGGCCTGCTTCTCACTTTTGCATTCCTATTAATGTATGGCAGGTATGGTAAACCTTCAGTTCCCCTGATACTGCTAAACTGCAACTCCCATCAGCTCCAGCAAGCATGGCCAATGGAGAGGGATGATGGGAACTGTAGTTCAGCAACATCTGGAGGGCCACAGATTTTCCATACCTGATGGACAGTTCCTTAAAATAGTAGAAATCAGGTGGAAGTGAATTTCCAGGAAAAGCTTTGCCACTTGATTTTGAAAACTGTATAAAATGAAGGAGACATAGACTGCAGCTGTAAGGTGCAATACAACAGAAACCTGTTCCTGTAAGTAAAATATGACCCTCAAAAAAACCAAAATACCAGCCACTAGCCATGTACTGTGTGTTATGGGCTTGAGGAAGATTGAAGAGGCATCTACAGGGCTTGCTTCTGCCACTGGGCACAAATGATCTACTGGTTCCTTTCACTTTCATGCTTCTATGACTTGAAGTAGCCTCTTTTGTTTTGCTTTCATAAACACTGGTAAAGAAATGGAATCATTGGCTTGAATCCTGCATAAAAAATAGTAATAATTTTTGGCTTGGGTTTCTGCTTATGCAACGTACCTTTCCTATTTCCACCACTACACACAGCACATTCCACATGCTTCTGGTTGTTGTTCTGCAGAGCCGGCTCACCCATAAGGTGGGGTGCAGCAGCCACCTCAGGCAGTGGAAGCACAAGAAGCAGCATCCCACCCGCCCCACCACTTCTATTACCAGTGGAACACTTGCCAAGTTTTGATGAAAGAGGGCTTTCTGCCACTGGAGGAAGTGGTGGGGCAGGCAGGGGGCAGCACAGGGGGTAGCAAAATGGGGTGGGTCACCCCTGAGAGTGTCCCCCCCAACCCACCCAGGCAAGTGGTTGTGGGGGGGGGTTACTGGGGAGGAGGGGCAGGAAAGAGCCACACACACACTACATAAACAGAGTGATGCTCATACCTTTCTAGATCCAGCCCAACCTTATTTCCATTTTTATATAAAAATACAAAAGCATTCTAAAGCGGAAGCGAAATGGATGGTTTTAAAGCCCTGCAAAGGAGATTACAACTATGCAGCTGGAGCTGCATAGAAAGGAATTATTATCAAATTATAATATTCCCTTCCATTCTTCTCCAAACATTCATGCATCACAGTACTCTCCTACTCTGTGGCACAAATTTAATCACAGAACATTTTAATCCATTTTATACAATGCAGAGAGATATGTGCCTGCCTTATTGATCAAAGACGCTGTGGATTTCTTATTTTTATTTTATTTTAATTTTTTAGATTAAAAGGGTTGAGTTGCACAAAGAAATAAATGTGAGCAGATTTAGACAGGCAGTGCTCTTCAGTAATACAACATGTGCTTACCATTGTCAGTAAGTCATGAACTCCAGCCAGATCCTCATACATTGCCAGGGTGGGGGTGCAGGTTCTCTGCAGAAGCTGCTTAAAAGTTTTCAATGCATACAACTCAGTGGGGAGGCAGACCTATTTAGCCCTCTGCTATATCAACCCCTGAGTTACTCCAGCCTGATTTGCAACTGCAAGAAACTACAGAGAAATTATTTTATACCACACTTAATCATGCACTGACATACTGATGGTCACCCCAGTACACAAGCGGTTGGCAACCTGTGGCTGAATTTCACGTGGCCTTCCATGAAATTTGCAAGAAGGGTAGAGGAAATGGCACAGAGAGGGAGGGGGAGGGGGAATGGATGCCCCGCCCCCTTCCAGTTCTGGCTCCACCCACTGCCACCATGCAGCTCCCCACAGGGAACAACAAAATGTTCCCCACCTCAGCCTTACACAGTTATAGAACAGTTATCCAATTACAGAGGCTACTACTATTAATTCCACCCTAACATAATGACCCATGCTATTGTCTACATTTCAGAAGAATGTTCTATCATTTGGATCACAGCATCCAAGTTTACAGTTGCAGATGGGCAACCTGGATGTAATTTATTGCTTACGAAAAGAACCAGAATGCCTCTCTTGGAGTAATGGCTAGACTCTGCTTGTTCAGCAGATACCAATAGCAGTTAAAGCTCCAGTCCTTTAATTAGTCACTAGCTATGCAGTCACAGTTCACAGAATACAAAAACATTCATCGGTGGCCATTCTTTCTGATGTCAATCTGCCAGCAAGCTAGGATATGAATAAATTTCTGATGTAGCAGTTAAGGTTTTAATTAAAAGCACTGTAATGGCATCTGTTCACACAGCGAGCTCAAGGCAATGAAAAGTATCATTGAAGTTTGAAATGCAAAGGGGGGGAAATGTTTTGGAGTAATGTAAGTGGAATTCAAAGCAATAGGAAGGAAGAAGGCACTAAATATTGCTACAACTATTGCAAGAGGAAGACACCCTCTCCTGAGGCCTACTTATTCAATCAGCTTCCCTGGAAAAAGATAGCAGGTCTTTAAGGGTCAAGTCTTACATTATGAAAACAGAATGGATCTGCACTCACCCTGTGGTCACCTCCTTCCAATTACATCAGCAGCAGTAAAAGATAGCCAAAAAAAAATGTCTACAAGGAGTCCAGCAACATTGTTATTTCACACTAGATTCTCCCTACTGAGTTTCCCACTTCTTACTTTATGAATTATGCAGGTGTCCCAAGTAAAAAGCATGAGCCAATGTTTAAAGCAAGGATTAATGTCCTGTTAAACAGGCTGAGCTCAAGATATTTTTCTGCCTCAAACAAAAGACAGTCCCAACACATTCCCCCAAGCTGGTGTGGCTCATCTGACGTCAATACAAAACGGAGCCTTCACTGTTATTGGCTCATTCCTGGGAAATTTTCTTCTAACGGAGATTCAGCAGCCTCCTTCTAGATCAACCTCAAAACATCTGAAGAAGATTTTTGGTTGCCACCAGGCTTAGGTGGTTTAGGTTAACTACTGTATTGGCCTGAATATAAGCCTCACTTTCCCCCAAATTCTGACCATGAAAAGTTAAAGTGCGGCTTATATTCGCAACCTTACGGTATGCAGCCAGGAGCACAGGGCAACAGTGCCAGGAGGGCGGCAAAGTGGTGCCTGACCCATGTGTAGTCCCCCATCCTCTCCCCCAAGGCCAGGAAGGGAGAGAGTAAGGAATGGGAAAGGCCGCCACTGACAACACAACACAGCTCCCCCCTCCCCGCAGGTATGCAGCCAGGAGCAGCGAGGAATGGAGTGGCTTATATTCGGGTATTTTTTTCTTTTTTTTTCTTTTTCCCCCTCCAATTTTAAAGATGCAGCTTATATTCGGGTGCGGCTTATATTCGGGCCAATACGGTATATAAAACACTGATATTGTTTTCCCATTAATGTCAATAGCAATGAAACGCTGAAATGAAATGCAAGCATAATAAAAAAAAATAAAGAGCCACCTTGCCAAATATGTAAAGCAGATAACAACAAACACATTTCCATTTACATCTGTGTTATATGGGGACATTTGCCTGATTGACTGCAGTTCTTAGTTGAAAGTATACTTAGCCACAAACACAGGGTTACATCTGCATGATGTGGGAAAGAAGGCCCTGAATGATATGAGATTGTTAGCAAGGATGTGTGACTAACACTTACTTTGCACACTGATATGCCTTTTCCAGCATGAATACTAATCCTATGGGGGAAAAGTCACAGGCACCACAACAGAGCAGTTCCCTTTAGCCAGGAACATAGACTTGTATGCCTCACACCCTGCAGAATTTCCCTTCTCCTTCTCCTTTTTTCTAAACTAAAAAGACCCAAATGACCTTTCTTTACATTCGACCCCCTTAATCAATCCAATTGACAGTATCCTTTTTGAGCTGAGGCAACCAGAACACTACACAGTCGCCCAAGCATGGTCTATCTATATGTTTGTATAATGGCCTTATGATAATGACAACGTCATTTCCTGTTCCTTTCCTAATCATGCCTGACGAGATTTGCCTTTTTCACAGCAACAGCACACTACTCAACATGGAGCTACCTAGAAGTCCTTTTGGCTAAATAGAAGCCCTCAGTTGCAGCTGAAACATCATCAGCTCAGACAAGTGTCTTTGGGGAAGAGGAACCTTAATCTAATGAATAGAATTCAAGTATTGCCATCACCATAGCTTAGCTAATTTGTGTCTGACACCCACACTCACCCACCTTTCATTGTATTATTGATATTGTTATGTACAGGTAGGATTTATTAACTTCCTCAGGAATTTGTCCATCAAAACAGCTAGGAATAGGACAGATAAATCCAAGCCGTCAATTAATAAACCAGATGATTTTTTCCCTTTTTAAGAGACACTGTTATTTTTAGAAGTGTGAAGATAAAAGGCCCTGCCATCATTAAGGGTTCATTGCTGCTGGTTATGTTAATAGCAGAAAATAACCCCAAGCTCTTGGTGGTGCATTAAAAATCATAATTAAATTTTGGAATCAGGGAGGAGGGTGTTAAACATTAATCTGCTGCAATTTTTCACCACTGAAAATGAGCTTTGAAGGAACGCACATGAAAATACTGCAGACTGCATTCAACATAATGCTATGTTGCTCTCCTCCTCCAGCACAACCACAAATGTGTTCTAGGGGCTCCACCCATTATTATGACAAACTGCTGTGAGTAAAGGTCTACACTTACACTCTGCAACTTTCTTGTCCTGGCCTGGGCACCTAAGCTTTTGTTTCACGTGCTTCGTTGGGCATCCTGGAGATTTTGGAGAAGGAGCCATGGGCATGAGTAAAACAACAGTGAGGCTGAGTGTCAGGGAACTGCCATCGGCTCAGGGGCGAGAGGGGAAAAGCCGGATGGATTACAGAAAGCCCTCAAAGATCGTGGGAAGCAGCACCTCCTCAGCAGAGGAGAGTAACCACACCTCCAGTGGAGAAGAGATGCAGGGCTCGGAGGAGGCGAGGCAGTGCCAGGACACCTTGCCTGGGCAAAGCGGGGAGGAGAGAGGTCCTCCATTACCCACACCCTCCCTGCACAGTAGGCTTCCGCGCAGAGAGGGGAAGCGCAGACTGGGCGTCAAGAAATTACTCTGCTGGGGAAGGTTTAAGGACTGCCCACTCACAGATTCTGCCAGTGAATGAGCCAGCCACGGAATAGTGGAGCTCTGCATGGTGAAGGTTTTTCGGCACAAATAACGAGGCTTTACAGCCAACCAGGGCGGCATTTGCCTGATTGCTCTTGAGTAACCCCCTGATATCCTTACACTGAGGTTCTCAGTTACAACCTTCCCAGGTGCAGGGAGAGCAATTGGGAGATCTGGCCCCAAACCAGGTTAGCTTCTGTACCATGGACCCAGACAGACAGCTTTCACTGACTAAGGTAGTGCAGCAGGAACACAGAACCCCTTCCATGCTGTGCTGCAGAAATGTTTGAATGACACCTGGAGAGGTTTTCAAAAAGGACACAGCACCAAGGGAGATTTTTATGTTCTTGCTTCAGCATGCCGCCATTGGTTTTGCTGTTGCCTGGCTGCAGGTGTAAAGAAATAAAGAAGCCATAATCACCCAATGATGCTTCCAGGGCAGAGAAAGAAAAATCAATACAAACTTCCTCAGTACCGTACTTAGCTGTGTGGAGAATCATGTGCTGGGAGCCATCAGAAGCTGTAATGTCAGCATCGCTTATTACCAAGTAATAAGGTGGCCAGCGACTGAATGCGGATATTCTGACAGCTATTCATTGTTTACTTTTTCCGTTCGCCCCATAATCAAACACACACACGCAGGGGTGAGCCTACAGGCTTCATTGTGAGAGACTAACATTGCTGGTGGTTGTTTTCACTTAACACACAATACTACTGGACAGCAAATCCTTTCAGAGGAAAGCCAGGCTAGTCAGCTTCCCTCAGAAAACACTTATTCTTTTATCTCACAGTGCCAAAGCAATTTCCCAGGGTTTCTGTTTAGCACAAAGCATTATTATTTTCGTCTTCCAACAGCTCTTACCCAAGCAATAGGGCAAGTAAGATTTCTTATCACACTTGTTTACACAAACAGAAAAAACCTCAGGTTGTGGCAAAAATCACAAGCTTCCTATTGCTATGCTGAATATGCAGCCTTCTAACGCATACAGGTAATCCCAGGGTGTTTTTAACAGCACAACACTTTCTTTCTAGTCACCACATCTTCCTGCATATTTTTAAAATGAAATTTGAATCAAAATGGCTTTGTTACCTATAAAATAAGGTTACCAGATTTTTTTTCAATGAATCCAGGGACACTTTTCAACTTCAATAGATTTTGTATGGGGACTGATTTGTAAATCCGGGGACTGTCCCCGGGAAATGGGGATGTCTGGTAACCTTACTATAAAAGACCTGAAGATCTTCTGCATTGTTGCCTGAAGGACACCTATTTGCCTGTTGCCACTGTCTCAGAAAGGAGGCAGGTAGAATTAGCAGACCCATGTTGGCTAAGGGTGGTGGTGATGGTGAATACACACTTTGTCCTCCGCAGCTTATTTCTGCTGCACCTGCAGAACAGCAGACTGTTGGAGAAGACAGACAGGGCAGCCAGCAAGCCCTACCCATGAAAAGCAAAAACTTTGCCATAGATGTAGCTAGATTCCTGGGAGAAGCCTATTTCTTTGGAGGCAACTGTTGGTAGTGAGCCAGCCCAGGTGGTGTGTCCCCGTGTATCACAAAAAGAGGGTCATGGTCCTCCAGGATCTAATGAGGGTGAGAGGTTGTGGATGAGAGACTGGAGAAGTCAATGTGCATGAATTAACCTGGTTTCCAGATGAGAGATGCAATGATGGAGAGCTGCATCTGTGGTGACAGCATGCATGTAGCCCACATATCCACATCCAGTGTGATTGGTGAACATTTTGTGATTGTACTATTTTATCTTCTTTTGAAATTACTTTTGTCTTGTTTGGGGGGCTTTTTAATATGAATATGCTGTTCACTGCTTTGGGGGTATTTGGCCCAGAAAGTGGTACATTGATAAGCCATAACCTAACTAAATTAGTTCTAAGCTTAAAGACCCGAAGTGTCTAAATGATGATGATGATGAATGGTGATGATAATGAAAACATGTAAGAGAATGAACTTGAATTTGAACTGGAAATGACTCCAGTTAAAGCCAACTTCATTCACTTTCAGTTCACTGTCAATTTTGGAACTACTTTCAGGTGTACCTTAGATATCTTTGAACTAATTCTGTTAACCTCATTAAATTAGTTCATTCCCAGCAATGCTCAGTGTACATATATGTTCTTGCCCTTCCCATTCTGAGATTCAGCATAATAGAATATAAGAAATAATATTCAAATATTTTCAAAATGTAATCGATTAATCATGAATTGATTAACTGGATACAAGCCAGTTGATCAATCAACCAAAAAAAAAATATTGAGCCAACCCTATTAATAAAAATTTAGCCTCACATTAATATTCAGTGTTTTCATTATTTTTGTGTTGCAGAGAAAATATATCTTCTTTAAGCTGCTGTCACAGAGTGGTAAACATGCTGCTTGGACCATCAGATACTGCTTTTACCGGATTCAGTATAGCAGAAATGAAAACAGAAGATTAATTTTCTGGTCCACAGTCATAGCATCCCTCTGCTTTTCATTTCCCTTCTTTCTCCCTGAGTTTCAAACATGGTTAGGAGAAAAAAGTACAACAAAACCCCTGCTCCTCTGCAAAGTTACAGGACTACAAACCACCCCTCTGGCTAGGGCTGAATCAACTAAGTTCTAGGCAATCCCAAGGTGATGTACTATAATTCTGATAATCAGTGATGGCTGGTGTCCATTGCAACAGGTAGGGTGGAAGGCAAGGAAGCCAACAGTAGGTGGAGCCAGACCCAATTGACACATGTAGTCAACTGAGTCTAGATTTATCCTCATCCTCCTTCCTGCTGAGTTTTACAAGGACAAAACTGAGACTAAGGAGAAAGAAGCAGGCAGCCAGGGCTGCCCTCTAGACTCATCGTAAGAAAGCAGGGGAACTTGGCTGAGGTTGGTAGGGCAATGCCTCCTTGGACCTAATGGACCAGCCTCTATTGGTGATCATCACCTCTCTGATAGTGCCATAGAATTAGAGTTGTAAGCTTCCAAAAGGTAATTATTATCGAAATACCCATCTAAAAGATAGACTGTTAATTTATAAAGGTTGTCTAGCTCTTTGGGAGAGCTGATGGGTAAACTGTCATAAATTCTCTCATGCAGAGAGTGGGTAGGTGTGGCGCAGAAGGTGCCTGCAGAGGGAATGGCTCCAAATGGCTGAAATCCATACCACCCAATATCAGAGTGAGGAAATTGGGACATGACCTTGACAAAGGCTGAGCCCCCTCTCATTCTGGCCCTGCCTCCCTCTTACTCTGGCCCTTCCCCCTCAGCTTCCTCCCACCTTTGCCCACCACCTCTGCCACCACAGTCACCAAAGCCGCAGTCTCCACCACCACCATACTTCCAGAAGCCAACGGCACTTCCGGAAGTGCTGCCTCAGTTTCCAGAAGTAAGCTGGCTGGAAAACCACAACAGAAGGATGAAGAAGAGTGGGGGAAGTGCTAAGACAAGGCAAGTTTGCACATCTTTTGGTTCTGCACTCTGGTACAATCCATCTGGCTTGTGCCACAGCACAGGACCAAAAAAATGCATGTCTTTTGATCCCACAATCCAGTGCAGTCAGCACAGGAGCCAAAATCCAGGACTGGGGTCAGAAGCCGGGGCAGCTTTTGTAATTCTGGGGTGTCCTGCTTAAAACAGGACAGATGTGCAGTTTGGAAGTCATAGAACCTTGCCACATGCTTTGGAGAATACATATAGAACATCATGCCACATGCTATTGAGTAGAAATATATCCACAATTTCTAGCATATTTGATTGGAGAGAGGGAAATGTGTCCAAACTGCAACAGGCCAGTCAAGGCCCAGGTATGAATAAAATCCACCTAAAATCTTCTCAATATATCACCAAGGTCATCCATGAAGCCTGAACAGGTGGAGGGAAAAGTACAAGACTACAACTGCTTAAGCTCTGAAGGGTGTTCAGTTTTCAAATTAGGAATTATTTGTAGGTATTCTAACAAAACACCATGAATGTGTACTCTTATGAAAAACACGATTACTATCATTCTTTATCAAAGTTCTAGACACAGCCTGATCACATGCATGATTGCTCAAAAACTAGCCCAGCTTTTGTTTAATGAGATTTACTTCAAAAGAAAACAGGTATGAGACTGCAGCTTCAGCTTTCAAGCAAGTGATCTTGCCTGCTTACTATCCTCGCTTGCACACAGTGCTGTGTACACATTAACAACTTAAAATACAGCTAAGTCATTCTTTTTCTCAATTTGCATAGAAACTGGCTTGAGAGAAAATGCATCAAAATGAAGTATTTCATAAGAAATGACAGGATAGATTCAGGATAAATATGATTTTTGGCTAATGTCTTGTGAACACCACTTCCCAAACCAGAGGGATGCAGAGTAGATGGGAGTGTGTGGATAGCCCAGAAAAAGCCAACACAGAAATCTGTTTCTTGTCAATAAAAGACAGAAATACTTCTGCAGTGCACATGAGTGGAATGACGAAATCTAGGATTATGCTTCTAGTTTGAGTAAATGTTCTAGTTAGGTGCATAACACTATGTTTGAATTGTTAGAGCAACCAGTTAGCATTGCATTCTTGTTCAGGAGATATATTAATTTCAAAATGGGAAATTTGATGTGCACCGGTGATTCAAATTGGTCTCTTTTTTTTCCCCTTGGTGATTTAAACAGCATTGATTTAAATCAAGTCACTCGAGCAAGCAGGCTTAGAAGGCCACAGGAAAAGCATACATATAGCCAGGAGACTTCCTGAAGCATATCACAAGAGTCAAAAGTGAATTATGGAAGGGAATAAAAGCCATAAAGCTACGCAGCGTAAAACCATAATTCTGCATCCAGAAGTAACTTCAGCCAGTTGCAAAATATTTTATTTCCCTTATGCCTCAGCCCCAGATGGTCACAACTGCCTATCAATCAATGGAGACACTCTTTTAGTACTTCACAAACAACATTTTTTGAGCCAAGCAGCATTAGATTGCATGCAGCTGAATCGCTTAGCAGAAGTTGCAGCCTCCATGTCAGGAAAACACCACATTTGAAGAAAAGGACAAGAGAATAAAATGCAATATATAAGTTGTCGTCCAAAGTAGGGATGTAGAGCATCTACCTTTGGATGCTGGGTTAGTAGAGCATGATTTCCTTCCCTCTGGCAGGAACTGCTGCCATCCCACCCCAGCTGTGACCAAGTTTCAGCCTCTGGTTTCATGCTGGTTCCTGCACTGAAGGCTAAAGCTGGTCACCTACTTAGCTTTACAAAGGCAACTGCACAGTTCCAGTGGCCATCTGTTGAAGCGAATGCTTTAATGTAAAGGACAACTGCAGCTACAGAGCACAAATGGACCTGACACCCACAGCAGTTCTTTTACATTATTTTTCTGGCACAGCATGTCTTCGATCAAGACCAACTCTGACTGAGTTGAACTATACATGAAGTTGAAGCCACTATAAATTACATGAAAGCTAAGCTTCAAAAGTACTTCAGTACTCTGAATTTTTTATAACTGATCAGAGCAGTTAACCAAAGCAGCAGCAAGTGTTCTGGTACAAAACTCCTTGAGCAAATTGCTCTGTTCTTCATGACCAGTCGTGTTGCCCTAAAGCAAATCATGTTAAGGACAAACACAGCGCATTTATTACCACATCGCCATATCAGTCCCGGGCCTTGCCCCACTTGAGAATGCAATAAAGTTGGTAAAAGTTAGTGGAGAAGTTGCAGGTGGCATGGGTTCTTGTAGCACCACCAACTTAGAAATATGGCTGGAAAGGATTTGAGAAAAGTGCAGGAGTTTGATGCTGGGTTTCCCCAGATAGGGGAAAGAAATGTGAGATAACACAGTAAGCTGCCTTAGACTGAGTCAGACCATTGGGCCATCAAGGTCTGTAACATCTAAAGCCAGCAGGAGTTACCAAGCTCTTTGGGGCCTGTGGGCACACTTGCAAACATGGGAAAGTGTTGTGCGCACCAGACACATACCGCAACCTATTATATTGACTACAATACAATGCTTCTTACAAGCCCAATTTCAGCAGGGGAAGTGATGGACAGAAGGGACATGCAGGGGCTATGTCAGTGACCCCGGTCTACTCAGCAACTCTCCAGAGTTTTAGACAGGAGTCTTCCACAGTACTACCAGGAAATGCCAAAGTTTGAACCTGGGGTCTTTTGCATGGAATACAAGTGTTCTTCCATTGTGCTACAGGGGACCTGCAAAAAATGCTGTCATGGACTGGCTGGATGCAAAGGGGTGGTGGGAGGCACCAGCTGGGGAACCCCCAAAGGAACCCCCAGGAAGAAGGCTCAGAGCCTGGGGATTGATTGTGGGATGACAATGAGCGGTCAGAGGGAGAAGATGGAGCAGACTGGGAGGAGGAGGTGTCAAAAGCTGAAGAGGTAACAGGGTTTAGTCAGCAGGAAGAGGATCACCACAATCCATGCCATAAAACCAAAGCAGAAGATATAATGATTCCATATTAGCAGTGTTCTTAAAACCAGCCACATCTGTGGCATCTCTGAGGGGACACACACACACACACACTTGTTTTAATGGTTTTGTCATCATATCTTGCATTGGGACAGGGAATCACATTATATATACTTCATTATTTGTACCTAAAAAGAGAAAATGACATTTGTTTCAGGGTTATTCTTTTAAATGCAATACATATTTTACACTAAAATCTAATTATACTACTGGTCCCTAGTTAGTCCCTTTCAAATCTCTGATTCTTTGGAGTGGCTATTCTACATGAGCAGGAACTGGATGAGGTGACCTCTGAGTTCTCTTTCAACTCTGATTCCACTCTATAACTTCCAGAAGTTTTCAAACAATGTGTGCAGCATGAACCCACATAACTCAAGGGCAGATGTATTTTCATCTCTGGCCTGTTTGCAAACCTCAAGGAGGCATTTAGGGGAAACTCAGGTATGTCGTCTGCTCTACAAACTGAGTGGATCATTTGTTGTGTGTAAAAATGACTTACTCCCTTGTCACCTCCTCAGAGTCATACTGCATCTCTGGGACTGGGCTACTTCATAGAGGCCAACAAGCTAAGTAAATCAGACAAGACCTGATAGACTGCCAAAGCTGAATGCAGAACAAGCCATTTCTTCGGGGGGCTGTACTGCACAGCCGAGCGCCAACTCTTTCCAAAGGGGAGGAACACACAATTGCAAACCTATCCGACAATGAAGAGTCCTTTTTATAAAAACTATAAACTGCCTGCAGGAATATAATGCAGGAATTCACAGTTAGCAAGACGGTGTTTTGAAAATAAAATCACTAAGGGGAGACAAATGAATCATGCTGATAGCTTATTTAGAACTGAGTAGACATGTTTAGAACTGTACTGTAGATATGCTGGGTTATATATAAAGTTATACAAAGGTTAAATATAAAGTTATAAGAACCTTGCAAATTGGCTTAGAGTAACTCAGGCCATTGGGTTCATCTAACGAAGCATTATCTGACCAGCATCAATCCTAACAAAGCATTATCTGACCAGCATCAATCCTACGTTTTCACGTAGAGGTTTTTCCTACTCTTACCGGAAGATGCCAAGAACTGAACCTGGGACTCCCTGCATATTACTACTTATTCAGGGCAATGCCCCTTTGTATCAACTATTTTTAAACCAGAAATCAGCAGGACTACCTGAAGTTCAGCATTTACCTTACTGACTTCTGGCCCACTTCATTAATATTATATATCAGGATTTTTCAACTGAAAGCATTACACGCCCCAATTCAAACATCAAAAGGCAGCTAAACAAGCCGTGCCAATGTTAATTTCGAATATTGAATCAAATAGATGAAATGTATTGCACTGAGTGTTATCCTGCCTAAGTTTTCTCCCAAACCTTGTTCAAGGAACTGTAAGCTTTTGAACTTCCAAATTGCGGCACGGCAGATTATTTTAAATACCCAAAGCTTTAAAGTGTTTTAAATATATATTTAAAAAGCATCGGCTCCAGTGGTGGCATATACAGCATAAGCAGAATGTCCAATGAGTGTCAGCATTTTCACAGCACCAATCCTGGGTCCCCCCAGGACACTATTTCAACCTTTCTGAATATGGTACCCTCCGGAAGTTTGGGGCTACAACTTCCAAAACAGCTATGAACAGGGATGATGGGAAGTGTAGCCCAAAACATCGGAGGGCACCATACTGAGGAAGGATGCACTGTTTCATGCTGCCATGTGGATGGAGTTTCTTTGGAAAATGAGGGAGCTTATATGAAACACATTGTCCCCACCCACACTTACCAGCTCTCCTGTGACATTGTTGTCATGCGTTACATGGGTGCTTCCATAGCTCACTTCCCCCAATATGAACCTACCAGACCCTATAGTCTTCATATGAAGCCCTTCTCCACCTGCCTCTGAGGGAGGTTCAGAGAGTAGTGACAAGGGACTCCTGCTTGTGGAATGCTCTCCCTAGTGAGGTCTGCCTGGCACCATCATTAACCACCTTTCAGTGCCAAGTAAAAACGTGTATCTTCTCCCCTGGGCATTTGACAGATGTTTTGTGCTGATAAAAACTTGCTGTTTTGCCGAGTCTGTTCATGGGCCATTGTAATAATTGTGTTGTACTATTTTATGTTTTTTTGCTTTACCTTTGACTCTTACATATTTTTTTTTGCTCAGTCAAATAAATTGAAGTATCATCATCAGTGGTCTCTATACAATATGGCCGGAAAAATCGCCTCACATTCTCTAGCCTATTTCCATATTTCCAGGAATCCCTATTAATTAAAACAAATATTTTTAATTTCTCATTTTAATTTATCAATACTAGTTTGCATAAGGATGAAAAATGTTTGATCCAAAGTAACGTAGCCTGATTAGCACAGCAGCAATTTAAATAAAAGAGGACTCCCAGAACCCTCTGAAATAAAATAGATTTTTATAGACAGCTTAAATCCCACTTGCTAAATATATTGAACTGTTCACCCTACTGAACATATTCACTGCTTTGTTAGAAAAAGAATTGGAATGCATAGAGCCAGTTGGACAGAATTATGCAGATCGCTATAAAATTCAAATTGGTCTTTTTATGGAAATGGATACAGAACCACTTTCATATTATATTTTTGCGGGCTGTTTATGGCACACCTGGGGACATGTTTTCATTATCTGACTGCCCTGGTCAGAAATTTACTAAACTGTCCATAAATCCATGCCCAATATTTATAATAACTGCTCATCTAATTCATATCTCAGATGGCGGGGTGCAGGCATTTTAAACACAAAACAACAACAAATAGAATTAGCTCAATCCAAAGTCCATAAACCATATTGGTTGAAGCAAAATTCATTTTTAATCAGGTGTATCCAACAGAGAAGCATAAATGAGAAATGTGTGTTCTTTACAAGCCTTCTGTTTTACTGGGAAAATCAGCCTGCCTGCCTGCCTGTGAAGAACAGGCTATATCAGAAAGGAGAAAGTAAGGTAAGGTGGGGTTTTTTAAATAAAAAAAAGGCTTGCAATAACAGCTACCTGTGGCATAATTGGCACAATATAAGGTACTAGTTCAACCATAATTGGTCTAATTGGCTTGCAGCCCACATATCTCACGACATCTCCTTTGATCTGCCATTTATTTACTTATTACCTTTAAATCCCACCGTTCCTCCAAGGAGCTCAATGTTGAACACCCAACAGGGAACTACAACTAGTCATGGCTCTCTGCTGTGTGTATCTCATGCTTACAACAGGGGTGGGCGACCTGCGGCCCTCGTGCTAAATGTGGCACTTGGCCTAATTTTATGCAGCCCTCAGCATACAATCAGTTCAGATGAGAAAGAGTGGTGTGTCCCTCTGCTGGCAGCTTGTCTGTCAGGGTGAAAGAGGGAGAGGGAGAAAGATGGCGGTGATGGAGACAGAGAAAGGGGGAGAGAGAAGGGTAAGGGACCACCCTACCCACTCGCAGCTGTGGCCCTACCAAAAATCAGTCCAGAGCTAGAAAACCACAGCAGTTAGACTTGCTTCCTGTGTTGAGTCCAAAGCTATGGCTTTGGAGACCTCCCTGGCAGTGCTATTTTTTCTAGAAAAAGAGGTGCCAGAATTCACCATGAATGCCTCCCTTGTTCTCTTATAATGGCAATGGCGCCCATCTGAGAGGTGTCAGAACTGAGTTCCGGCTGGGGAAAAAACCCCTGCTCCCTGGGAACCTAATACAGAAGCAAAAACTGTTGGAGTGTTAATGGTGTGAGCCCTTCCATCTGATGTTCAGCCTGTGTGTGTTTGCGTGTATATAAAATTATATATCACAAAGTCAACACAGTCTCCACTTACCTTCATTCCATGGAAATCAAACCCAAGGCTTATGCTGGAACCCCTCAGTTTCTTGGAGACTGGGGTGCACATAGCAATATAATGTGTGGAGTGTCAGGAGTGCGTGCAGGAGCCAGGCCCTGTGACCAGTAGGGCTTCACAGGACTGGGGCCTTCCTCAGTTTGATCTGAAGAGGCAAGGCGCGACCGCACAGGTGAGGCTGCTTGGTAACTCACTACACCTGGTGGCAAGAGCCAGGAAGGGATATATGGTCAGCATTTCCCTTTGGCTCTTTGCCACAGCAACACGCTTCCTGCCTTGCTGTGTTTGGCTTCTTGTTTCCTGATCCTTGGACCCCGGCTTCTTGATCCTCGGACCCTTGACTTCGTGACTCCCTGCTTCTTGATCCTTGGACCCTTGACTTCTTGACTCCTTGCTTCCTGACCCTCAGACTCCTGGCTTCTGGACTTTCGTTCCTGTTCCTACTCCACCATCTTGCCCCTGGTCCTGACGTCCTCAGCCAGGACTTCGATTGCCCACAGACCAGACCGTGACATGGAGTGCTGCCTGAAACACAGCAAACTGTTCTACATGTCACTCTTGTTAAAGATAGGTAGCCGTGTTGGTCTGCCATAGTCAAAACAAAAAAATTCCTTCCAGTAGCACCTTAAAGACCAACTAAGTTAGTTCTTGGTATGAGCTTTCGTGTGCATGCACACTTCTTCAGATACCATCTGAAGGGTATCTGAAGAAGTGTGCATGCACACGAAAGCTCATACCAAGAACTAACTTAGTTGGTCTTTAAGGTGCTACTGGAAGGAATTTTTTTACATGTCACTCTGTACATTTGAATTGACTCCACATGTTGGTGGAGGTGAGAGAAGCACACACTCGTTTCTGTAGCTGCAGTAGCTCCTTTCTATGTGCAAAGGGAAATCTCGATTAAAAGTTTTTTAATGTTACACTTGAATCATTCATACCGGCTGGTCTCCAAAAGCAGTATGTCAGGCCAACACTATCTGTGAGTGGAAAGCAATCTGAATAATGATAAATGAATGGGTGACAGCAATAAGCTAGCCAAATTCATTTATAGCCTCATAAGTGAGAATAATTTAATTTTTTTCTGGAAAATTAGCATGTGGTGCTGGAGAAGAAATCAAATTGAATTTCTCCTCAGCTGTGGAGCAACAGCTTATATTTAGGAGTGCATGCATTTGGGTAAATTATTATGTAATCACATGAAAGTATCTATTTTCTTTACTGTTCAGGGTAGGCATTTAATTTCATCTTAGATATTAAACTCTTCAGTGGCAAAGAAGTCTTCGCTCCAGTTAAAGATGTCATTACATGCACTGTAAAGTGAGAACAAAAAGCCGATTTATTCCACCAGATGAAATAGCTTCCTTTCCTAACCTTGAGAAAATCTTTAGCAGGAATCAGCTTGCTAACTTGATAATATTGCCTAGAAGACTCAATTTTTAACCCTACCTTCCTTTGTTAAGTCCATAGGTTCTGCATCATTTCTATGATGGTCTTTTTAATTTGTTGTATAAGGCCTCTTAGGTAGTCCTACATTTAATCAGGAACATAGGATATAAGTACTTTAAAGAGCTCAATCTCACACTGAGGAAACACCAACTGGGGGACGTACAGAATTTGGTGGAAGCCGGAATATGCCAACAGAATGTCAGATATTTGATTTGATTTAATATTTATATTCCCGCTTTTCCAACAGCATGTGTCGAGCTCAAAGTGACTCACTATAATTGCAATAACATTAAAAAAAAAAAGATATACCACTGCCATGTTAGATCCACCAACAGAACACTTTGGATACACCAGTGTTTCAGCCACCAAAAGCTTCAATGAGGTGGGCAAAGAACTGAGGGGAAAGCTGTTCCCCATGTCGACTACTGCCTCTCCCATACTGAGAGCAAAGGATGTGGTATAGCCCAGCACCCAATTACAGCACACCAGCACCAGCATATTCGCCCCAAACTGGGAGATGATAACGCAGGTGATTGGATAAGCTGCATGAGCCTATTATCTGTCCCTATGTTGTGTGTGCTTAGAACTCACAAGGGAAAACATTGAAGATGGATAAATAATTTTATATTAAATAAATAATTGAAGCAAGGGAAGGTGGAAAACACGTACTACAAAGCAAAGTAGAGTGGCTATGGCTGTCTCCCATCCATGTCTGCCCTCAATCTGGGTCTTTCCTGAAATGTATGGCTCTAGAAGTATTGTACCCATTGCACTGGTTGCTGGAGAGCATCTTGGCTGAATGTGAAGTCTTGGTCTTGACCCTCGATGAGGAACCTCAAGCCTGGGAGCCAAATGTGGCCTCTCTGTCTGGCTCTTGAGACTCTTCCCAGGCTGCACACATCCCTGCTTTGCACCCTTGGCTGGTATTTTTGCTTAGCTTGCGTGTGTCCCTGCACTCTGATAATTCCTTGTGCTTGCCTGGGTGGAGGGAGATTGCAAGTGTGTGTTAGAGCTAGCCTTCTGAAGAAAGATAAAATGCACAGTTGTTGATCTGCCTATTGGAGGGGGATGCCAGCCGGTGGCAGAGGACAGAGTGACTCCAGGAGACATAGGTGTAAAAACACCAAACGGAAAAACGAAGACTTTATTACTAAACAAATAAACACAAGCTCTGGTGGATGTTATTCCTGCAGGCAAGGCAACAAAACTCAGCTTTTTTCCTTTATAGCAACGGTCACCTGCAGCCAATTAATCCCAGAAACTTCTTAAAGGTATACACACATGTTTCTGTGCCGAATGTCCTCTAACACCCCCTCTCATTCAAACAGAAACAATAGTATTTTAAACAGAAAAGAACATATTTACATATCACACACTGCAACTCCCAACTTTGTTACCAGTCGTGTATGTTTTTCAAGGGTTAACGCTTTTGTAAATACATCCGCCACATTTTGTGTACTTTCACAATACTTCAGCATTATCTGGTTCTGTTTTACATTTTCAGCTACATTTTGGTATTTAATTTCTAAATGCTTTGATTTGTTTCTAAACAGGTCAGATCCAGACAAGGTTATTACGGCTTGATTATCTTCCATAACTTGAATAGGATAATTACACTCTACGTCTATATCCTTGAGGATCTGAACATAAAATTTTACTTCATTACATAATTCCGACAATGCACAGTATTCGGCTTCAGTTGATGATGTGGCCACTATAGTTTGTTTTTTGGATTTCCATCCTACTAAAGAATCTCCAAATTGAAATACCATTCCAGAAATTGATTTTTTATCAGGCAGGTTGGCCCAATCGCTGTCCACGTAACACTGCAATTTTGTGGACCCTGAAGATGGTAATTTTAAACAATAATCAAGTGTTTGCTTTAGATACCGGAAAATACGTTTTAAACCTTTCCAGGCATTTTCTGTAGGACAGCTTACTAGTCTGCTTAGTATTCCAATTGCATAACTCAAATCTGGTCTGCTCCACAATGAAATGTATAATAAACTTCCAATTATTGAATGGTACATTTCAGGATTTACAGGTTCTGTGCATTTTTCTTCATTTTTGAAAAAACCTATTTCCATTGGGGTTTTTATTCCCTTGCAGTTTTGCATATTGTTTCTTTCAAGTAACCCCACTATTTTGTCTTTTTGACTCAACAAAAAACTTCCATCGTTTGTTCTTTGAATTTCTAAACCGAGATAATTTTTTACTGGCCCCAAATCTCTTACTTTAAATTCCTTTCTTAGTTGTTCTGCAAATTTTTTCACTTGCTTGTCACCTTTTGTAGAGTAAAGCAAATCATCAACATAACACAAACACAATTCTTGTTTATCACCCTTTCCTTTAGTGTATAAGCAGTTATCAGCTAAGCTTCTTTTAAAACCAAGATTTTTTAAAGCATTATCAAGACATTCGTTCCAATTTCTAGCTGACTGTTTGAGCCCATAAATTGCTTTGTTCAGCCTATATACAGAATTCTGTTCTCCTGCCTCAAAACCTGGCGCTTGATTCATAAAAATTTCTTCTTGCAGATTTGCGTTAAGATAAGCTGTTTCAATATCAAAATGGTTTACCTTAAACCCACGTTGTGCTGCAAGAGCTAACAATAAGCGTACACTTTCACTCCTTGCAGTAGGAGAAAAGGTTTCATCAAAGCTTTCACCTTTTCTTTGAGTAAAGCCTTGTGCTACCAGTCTGGCTTTGTACTTAACATCACCACCTGCCAAGTGTTTTATTTTATACACCCATCTACAGCCCACTGCCTTTTTTCCTTCTGGCAATGGCTCAATGGTAAAGACATCGTGTTCTGCTAAAGATTTCATTTCTGCTTTCATTGCATTTTTCCACCTTACTATTTCCTGGTGTGGTAACTTTAAAACTTCCTCATAATCACGAGGTTCCTTTTTCACATCAACAGTTTTAGCTTCTTGTATAGTAAACCTTTCTGGAGGTACCCCCTTATTGCTTCTTTGTGACCTTCTAACTTGAACACTCTCCCCCTCTGAACTATCTTCCCCTTCTGATTCATCCTGCTCAGGAGAAATTGGTTCAGTTTTAGGAGATTGTGTACTGGGATCCTCATCCCCTGAATCCTCATCACTGTCACTTTCAGAACTTTCTTTAATTTGTGGCTTATCTTCCTCAGATTTCACAAATTTATCTGTATTATCAGAATATAACATAACTTCTGAATTTCCATGTAAACGAACCCAACCATCTTGCTCACAAAACTCTGCATGTCTTGATATTACAACTCTGCCACGCCCTAGTGCAAAACGATACCCCTTTGACCAAGTTTGATAGCCAACAAATCTAAGTTTCTTTGCCTTGGGCTCACCTTTCCTTCTCTGTCCTTTTGGGATGTGAACCCAAGCCCAGCAATCAAAAGTTTTAACATGGTCCAAAAAGGGTTTTTTTCCATAAAGCAAAAAATGAGGGGTGTTGTTTATGGTAGAATGAAACAATCTGTTCTGTATGTAGTTAGCACACAGAATTCCTTCTCCCCAATACTTCCTGGATAGGCCAGAATCACATAGCATTGAATCTAACATTGTTTGTAAAGATCTTATCTTGCGTTCTGCAACTGAATTTTCTTCAGGTGAAAAAGGACACGATTTACGGTGACAAATACCACGCTTTTTTAACCAAACTTGGAGGGCTTCAGACATGAACTCGCCTCCACGGTCACTTTGTAACTGGGTAACTTTGTAAGGAAACTGCCTTTCTATATAGTTGATCCAATTCTTAATCAGTTGACCAGTTTCACTTTTGTGTTTTAACAAATATACCCAAGTATACCGGCTATAATCATCCACAAGAACCAAAAAAAACTTTGCTCCTCCTTCAGACTCTGCAAATGGCCCACAAAGGTCTGAATGTACTAAAGCAAATGGCCTCTTGCTAATTCTAGTACTTTCAGGGTAAGACCCTCGCTTACTTTTAGACTCCTTGCAGGTATTGCAGTCTAGAAAAACTGAACATTTTTTCATTTTAATTCCCTTGCTTAATTCTGGCATTTTTGCAATACTGCGGAAATTGGCATGCCCCAAACGACGATGCCACAGATGCTGGCACTCAACATGCAAGGCTCTATTACAGGCTTTAACACATGCCCCAGACTCACTTACTAGCTGGTCTTTCAAAACAAACAAACCATTTTGTAGCGACGCTGTAACCACTTTTCCAGCTTTCTCTATTCTACAGCCTGAACCAGAAAAGGTTACTTTAAATCCCTGCTTAACAAGACTTGTAACTGAAAGCAAATTATTTTCTAAGCTTGGTACACATAAAACATTGGTAAACTTGGTACTTAAACAGTTGATATTCACACTACCCTTTCCAGCTGACTCATGCGCTGTTCCATCAGCTAGTACTACATTTACAGATTTACAAGGCTGCTTTTCTACAAGGGTTTGTGCAGACTTGACAAAAATGTTTGTTGCTGCTGAGTCTAAAATCCAGTCTTGTCCAACGTCGTGACTGGTGCCTCGAACTGCTGCAGAAACATACTGGATTCGATTCTTCCTGTTTCCTCGCTTCCCAGCAAACGCAGGCCGCCCTTGTCTTGTATTTTCTCCCACAGACACAGTGCACTGTCGTACTAAATGCTTGGTTGACCCACAACGATAGCATCTTCTAACTGTGAATGCTGCTTCCTCTCTGTGGTCTACAACCTCTTTAGGATGCCGCTCCTCATCAGTTGCATATCTTTTACTGGACTGCCTCCCATTTCTGGAGTTACGGTGAGGGGTTGTGGCCTTCCTCTCATGGCGTCTTTCCTCCTCATCAAGCAAACGGCCAGTTAAGAAATGCATTGTTAATTGGCTTTCTGGGATTGCTTCCAGAGTCATCACTAAATTGTCCCATGACTCAGGAAGTGAAGACAGCACAATATAAACTTTTCTCTGTTCAGAAAAATGTTCCCCAAGTTCATTTAACTGTGAAAATAAATCACGCATTCTTTGAAGATGTGTTGAAACACATTCACCCTCACTTAGTCTGGCTCGGTACAGAGCTCTCATTAGAGTAATTTTGCTGCCAGCAGTGTCTCTAATATGTATTGCTCTCAGTGCTTGCCAAATCTCACTTGCTGTTTCAAGGTCTCGCACATGAGATAACTGAGACTTCTCTAAACTCAGAATTAAATTGGCATAGGCTTTGTCCTCCAGCCTTTGGTCTGCTTCATCTACTTCTTCATCCTCCTCTTTTACAGGAGGGTTAACAATTGCAGTCCAACATTGTTCTTTCTTTAAAAACGCCTGCATCTGTAAACTCCATGACATATAATTGGACTCTCCCAGTTTCTCTACTGGAAAATAGGAAGCTCCCCCTTGAGCTCCAGCTCCAAGTCCAGCCATGGCACCACCCAGCCTTCAGCTTTCCACTCAGTTCTTACTCACACGTGGCTTGAAGAAATGTTCGGCTCCTGGTCCCAAACAGACACTCCCTGCTGATGCCTTCACACAGCCAGCTGCTTGAGAAACGCTGAGTTGCTTCCAGTCTCTGGGTTCTTTTCACGCTCTGTCTCTGCCCACTCAAGACTGGGGACTGGGCCCATAACCTATTGGAGGGGGATGCCAGCCGGTGGCAGAGGACAGAGTGACTCCAGGAGACATAGGTGTAAAAACACTAAACGGAAAAACGAAGACTTTATTACTAAACAAATAAACACAAGCTCTGGTGGATGTTATTCCTGCAGGCAAGGCAACAAAACTCAGCTTTTTTCCTTTATAGCAACGGTCACCTGCAGCCAATTAATCCCAGAAACTTCTTAAAGGTATACACACATGTTTCTGTGCCGAATGTCCTCTAACACTGCCCACTTTCCCCTCTGGCTCCACCCAGCAGTAGCATGTGGACTACCTAGAAGGTTTTCTAGAAGGTTCCATTTCCCTGGTCTTGACCTCCAAAGCCATGACTAGTTTGTGGCCAGGTTGCTTGAAGGACCAGATTCACACATACAAATCTACTCAGATGCTGAGATCAGCTAGGAAGCCTCTGCTCATAGACCAACCTGTAAGATAAATTAGATTGGCAGGCACAGGAAACAGGGCTATTTTTTAGGCGACCCACATTTGTGTGAACTCCCAGCTGTTGAGCATATTGCCCCCCAAATGCAGACCTTCCAACAGGCCTTGAAGACTCGATTATTTTAAGTTGCTTGCTCTCAAAGGTTTTACAGCGCGGCTTGTATGAGATTCTTTTCAAGTGTTTCAGCTGATTTCCATAGTATACTGCTGTTTTTAAAGGGTTGCTTTATGGTAATTGTGATACTGTGTTTCATGAATTTGTTTTACATCAGCCAGTTTTGTGAGGTCTTTCCCCTAAAAAGCAGCCTAAAAATATTTAAAGGGGAGGAAGGAAACACCCTCCGCTCCCAACAGTGGGGAGCACTATTCTTCCACAGAGAAGATGCTCATCACCAGCTTGCAGGTCAGTAGTCTATTGTCAAAGGTCAGGCACTCTGCTCCAGCCATTGCTCTCAGCTTTGCAAATGTGTGGAGCAGAACAAGCTGCCAGCTTCCAAGGGGGAAGGGATATATTTACTCACAGTCAGCGCTGTCAGACAAGTCAATAGATAAAGGTCTTCTCAACATAGAACTGCAGCATTTAGGCATATTTCTCTTGCTCTATTTGCTGCAAGGGCTCAGTCCAGGCACCCAGGTGGGGATCTTGCAGCCAGCCCACTAGCAGGCCAGACTTCTTGGAGGTGGTTGCACAGAGCTGGTTTCCCAAGCATTTTATAAAAGGTAAAGGGGGGGGGCCCTGACCATTAGGTCCAGTTGTGACTGACTCTGAGGTTGCGGCACTCATCTTGCTTTATTGGCCTAGGGAGCCGGCGTACAGCTTCCGGGTCATGTGGCCAGCATGACTAAACCGCTTCCGGCAAACCACAGTAGCACATGGAAACGCCGTTTACCTTCCTGCCGGAGCAGTACCTATTTATCTACTTGCACTTTGATGTGCTTTTGAACTGCTAGGTTGGCAGGAGCAGGGACCGAGCAATGGGAGCTCACCCCGTCCCGGGATTTCAAACCGCCAACCTTCTGATTGGCAAATCCTAGGCTCTGTGGTTTAACCCACAGTGCCACCCATGTCCCGCCATTTTATAACCAACAGCTAATCCATTCTGCGGTAAGGTTTCACGAATGCTGCAGATGCAATTCTGTAGGTGGAAAAGTGGATCACCACAGGTGCAGCTTGTTGTTTCACGGTGAAAAGAGCTGCAGCCAACCTGCCCCACCCCTAACACACACACACACACACACTTTTTTCAGCTCAGTTATTAATGCTATAGAGGTTCTGCCCTCTTTTGCTTTTCTGGCCACAATGGCTATGTGTGGGAAACTGCCATGGCAATAAAGGCCATGGATCATTTTTGCCATGGTGCACATGAAATCTAAAACCCACCACTGGATTGCATATTTTACGCTTTCCCTGTCTTGGTCCCAGAGGAACAAAATGCCAAGTGGCATAATATACGTTTGTCTTACTAATTTGAAGCAAAGCAATGGAGGTGGAAGAGGAGAGAGAAGGCAGGATTTTCTGATCACATAGAGTTTGGGGGGTGGGGTGTTATACATACAGAAAACTCTCTTTGTGTGTGTAGTTATCGATGCTGCTCCTAAACTGGAAGATGTTCCAGAGACTTTAATTGAATTGCATATTTGCTTATGCATGCATTTGCTTGATCACTATATTAGTCACAGTTGCTTTAGGGTTCATGCTCACAAGAAGAAGCCAGAAAATCAATGTGCACTATTAAAATAAACTAAAGGTACCTTCCCTCACAGAGCAATCATGTCAAATTCCACTCAATTAATGCTCCCCATACTGAATTTAACGTATTGCCAAGCCCCTTGGTTAACTACCTCTGTAATGAAAGTCTCCATGGAAAAATGGCTTAAGTGCTCAAAAGTAATGAGAGGAGAGAATGGCCAGTGTGAGAGATGTGCCATATTTCCTTTCCTAGCAAATCTCTGTTGAATAATTCAGCATAAGATTCATGCTCTCCCTCTTTCTCATATAATTTACTGCATATAACCTGCATATATTTCAACTTCTCACTACTTACTTATACATATGCATACATTTACAAGCTATACCTGGAATGAGGAGATTAGTATGACCTAGTCAAAGTGCTTTATCATACCTGCACAGTTATTCACTGCCATATAGTTAATTGATCAGTAAACTTGTTTTACAAGCTTCCCTCCCCTACTATTATATTAGAAGTTGCAGTAAAACAAAAGTGGGCAACCTCCAGCCCACCAGATTCTGTTGAACTTCAACCCACCAGCCCCAGTCAGCCTGGCCCAATGGTCAGGAACAACAAGTTTTTAATGTTTAACCTTTTATTGTGTTTTTATATGTCTTGGAAGCTGCCTACTGTGGCTGGGGCAACCCAGCCAGATGTGTGGGGTATAAATAATTAAATTGTTATTATTGTTATTATTATTATTAGTTGTTCGTTTGTTAAATTTGTATACAGTTCTTTGTCCAAAGATCTCAGAGCAGTTCACAGCATAAAAATACAAAATAGAAACACAAACTACATGATAAAAACAAGAACAGAACAATAACACACACACACACACACACACACACACACACACACCCTCCAACAAACACATATAAAAGGACATAGAATGTTAATCAGTCAAAGGCCTAGTTGAAGAAGAACATTTTTGTCTGGCGCCTATAGATGTATAATGATGGTGCCAGGCAAACCTCCTTGGGGAAGCATTCCACAATTGCGGGGCACAACAGAAAAGGCCCCTTCTCGTGATGCTGCCATCTGGACGTCTTATGGAGGAGGCACACAAAGAAGGGCCTCAGATGAAGATCTCAGGGTCCTGATTGGTTCGTATGGGGAGTGGTGGTCCGTCAGCTATTGCATTCCTGAGCTGTTTGAGGCTTTACAGGTAAATGCCAAAACCAGCACTTTGAGTTACAGTCCAGCAACATATGGACAGTCACAGTTTCTTCAGCCATCCAGTAAAAGGTGCATGTCTTCCAGTGACAGAGGAAATAATTTCATTGGGTGGTGCCCAAGTAGGCAAACTTCTCTGGCCAGGTGATGGGTGCAAAAATGCATATACTAGGGAAATGTGTGCACATAAATGCATGTATTAGTTAAAATTACATACAAAAATTGCTTTGCAAACATGTGCATAGTAGGAAACATTTGCACAAAAAAGCTTGACAAATTTTTCAAAGGAAGTTCTGTTTAATACAAAAAAGTACACACTGATGCGGAGAAGCTTAGAACAGAATTTAAGATGGGGGAAATGAGCAACTGAGAGAAGTAAAAATTGACATATTTACCCATCCCTACTTTTAAGTTATAAAACATTCTGGACTTCGTGGCAAGATTCAAGAAGTGTAGCCTATCACATGCTGGGGATAGCACTGCATTCAGAGAAGCAAGTACTTTTCCTAATATAAACCTAGGAGCCATCATGATGATTATTCAAGCTGTGAAGGCCTTGTCATTTTTCACATGAATTTGAAGCTGCAAGTTATCATTAGAACGGCAAGGTTTGCCATTGGTGGCAGGAAGTACAGAGAGTGTAATCACAAGCATGGTGCGTAATTCTCGGGTTCCTACCAGGATGGTCACCGACATCCTGCTGAGAGTCTAAAAAGAAGGTCAAGATAGGTAATATTTCTTCCTCCTCTTGCCTCTTTTCTTGAGGCGAAAGCCTTGCCGCCTGCTTTTCATCAGCCGTATCTGAAAAGTCCTGTGAGAACAATCGTAAAATTTGTAACATCCCAACTGTGACTGGACAGCATTGCTCACAGCATTTAATTCTCTGGATAAACTCTGACTTTGTCATGACACTGCAGTAACTTGGTTTCCACACAGCCTGCTAAAACCCTGCACAAGCATTATGCTTTGAGAGACATCACACTCCAGACAAATCTGCAGATCTATCGCACTTAGCTAGATAAAATAAGTTGTCCTGACAGTCAACAAGATTTCGGGAATGAAAAATAGACTGCAGACACTGTTGGCCCAGGCAACAACATAGATCTTAAAATAAGCTTATGATGCTGAGATTCCAAAGGTCACCTGGGAAGTTTCAAAGAAGCTACAAACCAAAGGAGATTCAAACTAAACTAGAGAGAAATGCTTAGAGGGGAGTGGGACTGTGGCTCCTTCCCCCATTCTTCTTCATCCCCAATGGCTTCAATTCAGAAAATTGGGAAGGAGAGCCGACTCACATATACATTCCATGCTGACGCTCCATATGGACAGTGCAAATAGAAGAGGCATAGATACCATGGGGCAAGTCTGTCAGTCCAGTATTTCTCAAATTTGGGTTGCCAGATGTTGTTGGACTACAACTCCCATCATTCCTAGCTACCATGACCAGTGGTCAGGGATGATGGGAGTTGTTGTCCAACAACATCTAGGGACCCAAGTTTGAGAAAGGTTGCGCTAGCCTCTATGTAGTATTATTTATTAAATTTGTATACCGCCCTTCATCCATGGATCTCAGGGCAATTCATAACATAAAATGCATATGGTGGATGTGTTGAAGGGTTACTTGTGAACTGCTGTAGAACATGGCAGATCTCCAAATGAAATGTATGGACCTCAGCATGAAAACTGAGGCACATTTTTAGGAAGTGCAAGGAACAGCATCCAGCATACAAGGGGGTATACTCAAGATGTACGTAACTTGAGTGGTGAGCCCGTTATAGTTCCATCTACACACATACCAGGTTTTGGTCAACCAATTTAATAAATAATAATCAATAAATATTAACCAACACCACCCCTCCCAACTGCAGCAAAAAAATGCGTGTACGTACATATTAGCTTTATTTATAAAAACAAAAAAGATGAAGAACAAAAAAATAAACCAAGTAAACATGCCTAAAACATCAAGTCTGAACAGGGGAGGTGGCAAGGGGGCAGAAAGAGATAGAAAATTGACACCGTGCTGGCTTTGGAGGAGGGAAAGTGGCAAAATGCCTACACTGGACCCTGTAGCTTGGGTACAACTGTCAAGAGACATTGCTGGCAGATGATGATCATGTTAGAAGGCAAGCAAATTAATGCAATCTTGACACTGTGGAGGATGTAACTATGTAACTATGGGAACAGAGTTGGCAAATGGGTTTGTTTGTTGCAAGGTCTGGTCCCTAAGGAACAGGAGAAAGTCAGTAGGTGAAGCTTTCTATCTCCATGCTAAGAATTGCATGTTTTGAATTTCTGTCTGCCATGAAGCTGCTAAATTAGGGTTATCAGAATTAGGGTTACCTCCTGGGCAATGGCACGCCACCCGCCTGTGAATCCTGAGCCTTCCCCAATCTCCTGCCCCCTTCCCCCTTTGTTCTGACAGAGCGGGGGAGGCTCGGGAGTCACAGGCGGGCGGCTGTTGCCCAGGAGGGGCGCAAGGTGCACGGTTTATCTGCCAGGCAAGGTGCAAAGCCCTTCTTTCGCACCCTGTGGAACATAAATATGCAGAGTTTTAAAAAAACTGGGCAACTGCCGCCTGTCCCTGACTCCCGAGCCTCCCCAATCAGTCAAATCAAAGGGGGCAGGAGATCAGGGAAGGCTTGGGAGTTACGGGTGGGCGGTGCCCCATTGACCAGTTTTTTAAAAACTCTGCGCATTTATATTTCACAGGGTGCGAAAGAAGAGCTTTGCACCATGCCTGGGCAACGCCCGCCCGTGACTCCCAAGCCTCCCCTGATCTGTCAAAACAAAGCGGGAAGGGGCAGATCATCAAGGAAGGCTGGGGATATGCATTTGTGCTTGGGCCCAGGGTCTTTTGCCTCACCATCCCCACTACTGGTATGCCCCACAGAGGACCTTAAGGTCCATGAATAATCATAGTTTAGAGGTCCTGGGCCCTAAGGAAGTCAGATTATCCTCCACTAGGGCTAGGGCCTTTTCAATGATGGCTACGACCTGGGGGAATGCTCTGCCCCATGAGACCAGGGCCCTGCAGGATTTAACTTCCTTCCGCAGGGCCTATAAGACAGAGCTATTCCACCTGGCTTTCAGTTTGAACTTAGCCTGATCTTTTATTCCCTTTCCTTCCCTCTCCCTCCCCTTTTTATGAAGATTACCCGCTCTGGGATCCCACAGCTAATTCTCCCCTGATCTCCTCGCTGGCCCAAATAGGACTAATTTAGCCAGCTAGCCCTGGTGATCATCTAATGTTTATTGGATGGATTTTCCCCCTAAATTGATTTTTGAATTCTGAATTTATTGTTATTCACGTTTTATACTGTATTTTATGCTGTTTTTTGTTGCATCAATTAAGTGTTTTAAATTTGTTGTTAGCCACCCTGAGCCCGGTTTTCTGAACCAGGAAGGTTGAGGTATAAAACAAATTTATTATTATTTATTATTACTGATTCCCTGTTGCTACTCAGCTTCAAAAAAAAAAAGTGTCCCTGGATTCATTGAAAAAAATCTGGTAACCATATGCTATATATACATGGTCTCTCTGTCAAATGGGAAAAGGCAGGGAGATAAGGGGTTGGGGACAATGCTGTTTGAACTTTAAAAAGTAATTCAAAGCTAGCCCTGGCAGCAAATACAAACTGAAAAGAAGAAACCTAATCATGACATTCTTCACAGTTAAGAAGCATTTTCCAGTTGTATTGTACTGTTCTGCTAAGGCAGACACATCGGAGAAGGCCAAGGAGTTCATGCAGTCACCAGACCTCCAAGGTGGAAAAATATAATATATGGATGGCTTGAAACAGGAGCGGGGGAATACCACACACAACTATAACGAGGCACTCTGCAAAGTCAGAGTCAATCCTTTGAACTTCAGGGAATCATAATCCATCAATCTGGCTTCTGAAAGATGGATCATCATTTGTTTGGCGAACATGCAGGATCAGTTACAGGAGTGTTCTGGGAATTGTAGTTCAAATGACCTTTCATGTTAGTCAAAACAATAGCTCAAAGTGACTTTCCCACTTACAAATGGATTGTACTTTTCACTCAATGCTCCTGGTGCACAGTTCTTGTTAAAATAAAGTGAGGCAAGGACCACATGAAGCCTTTAGCAACTTAGATACAAAGTTCCCTTTATTGTTTTGCTTCTTTTTTTTAAAGCGAAACCCATCTGGCTAAAGGCAAACATAAGATACAGTATGGCCATAACAGCTAAGCAGCTACAGCAGATGTTGCAGAGACCAGTGAAAAGTTAAACAAAACCTGGCCTGATAGCCTAGAATGTCAGTCTGTATAACAAGTTTGCCCCCCACCTCAAAGAATTGCAAAATGGACCAAAAGGTAGTAAACTCTTCATCCATGCTCACCCCCAATAACTGGGGGTGCCTGCTACAATGAGAGGAGACTTTTATGGGTGCCAATGTGATTTTTCCTCCCACTGCAAATAGCAGACATGGGGAGAAGATTCTGATCAGGATCGTGAGGTCAAAGGGTTAATCGCCTCCACTTCTCCAGTGACATAGTCCTAATCTAGCTCAGGGACTCTTGCACTGTCTATTTGGCCTTTTGCTAGTGGCCACTTTAGGAGTAAGCAATTCCATAAATTAATATGTCGTTTGGAGAACTACAGGGTCTATCCTTCAGCTTTTGCCAATCTGTTTTGTGTGCATTAAAATCACAGCCTTTCCCACCAGAACGGAAGCACAAACCTTTCCTTACCTTGGCACTGCTGCCATGCAATTTTGTATAGAAGCCTGGCAAAATTAACAGCATCTGGCCCTGATCACAGTTAATGCAAGGTGCATGAATTATAATGAGGTGAACAAATTTCAAACGGTTCTTGGTTCACTGAGGGGATGGGAGAAAATGCCTTTTATGGTAGCATCTAAAAAACTATTTCATTCATCGCCCATTCTTTCTCCCAAGTTTTGGTCAGTAGGCAAGATAAAATGCATGCACATGCAAGCTTTTCTTTGCATGTTTGAGGTTTTTTATTTTCTATTTTAACAACAAATTGACAGGGTTTAGATACAGGATTTCAAGGATGAACCTGAATATGAACATTATGAGGTTAGTAAAAGCAACACAGCGATAAAGAGACCTACCATTAAGTGTCTGGTCATCGGTCCTCAAATGCCCGTTCTTGCAAGCCTTCCTGGTAGCGTGTATACAGAACAGTAGGATATGATGCTGGTAGATGATGTGTTCTCATTCTCTCTTTCTGACAGAGGAGGAAGCACAGCCAAAGCACTCTGCTCTTTTCATAGTAGAAGAAACTGCACAGCACTATGGTGGCTTCAGGTAAAAGAGCTGGCAAGCAATTATGCAGCACTGGGCAAGATATGTATTTATTGAAAGAGCTAAGTTTCCAGAAGCTGCTTTTAAAAAGCTCAGACCGGGGAATGAATGCCATCAGCTCCTGAAGAGCCCACCAATGTCCTGAAACAGCTCTGCTGTTCAATTCTTTTGCCCTGTAACTTTACTATTATCATTTAAAATAGCAAACCGCTTTGAATGCTTTAGTAATAATTTGTCATTCAGCTACTCTTGTGGAGGCTGAACAGAGTACAAAATCCATTTATGCAGCAAGTAGTGTAGGAGTTTCTAGCTGTTTTTCACACCTGACACCAGTGCTATTTTTCTAGAAAAAGAGGTGCTGGAACTCACTAGGAATGCTTCCCTTGTTCTCTTATAATGGCAATAGAGCCCAGCTTAGAGGTGCTGTAACTGAATTCCGGCAAGTTCCAGCTGAAAAAAAGCCCTTCCTGACACTATTGGTATGAGCTTTCAGATTCAAGAGATATACCTCATGTCAGTTTTCCATGGCCCATTGCTGTGTTTCTTGGCAAAACAGACAGAAGGTGCCCTCTCCTTTCCCAATAGCAACTTCTGTGGAAAAAGGGTTGGAGGAGGCTAGCTGTAGCAGCTCAGAAGTAAGGAAAGGGTTTTCTAACATGTACAAAGCATTCTCCTTTATTATTACTTCAAAACCTTAAGAGATGTGTTTAAGCAACACAAACAAGTTCTAGGATTAATCAAGCTTAAGTTAAGCTATACCTGCTTTGCAGTTCTGCAGAACTGTAGCTGGAGCATTTCCACCTCTAGTACTAGGCTAACTTGCAAACACTCTGTCCACTATTGTTTTGAATTCTTTGCCATCTTATGAAATATTCAGTTCCAGACTCAAGAATGAGATCAAATAGGATCTGAAGCATTCTGTAGGGTCTGCCTATTTCCCTCCCGCTGAGAAAATGACAGAGAAAAATGCACCAAGACAGAGGCAAAGATTCTGGTCTTTTTGTTAAGTGTTCTGCAGATGAAAAACCAGCTGAAATCTCATTGCCTTTTTGAATTCAAATACACTCACCCACTACTGAAACTAATCCTCAGGATAGTAATCAATGCCATCGTCAGTAAGTTTATTGTGCTAGCCAAAGGCTATGACAAAAGCATCGAAACACAATTTCAGATACTAAATATAAAGGAAAATACATGAATATTTTCCCGTATGAATTTTTGTCTCAGAATATATCTGAAATTGTTTTCATTCATCTCCACCACTCCACTTTTCTCATATTTCTTAATTTATATACTTTTACATTCCAAAATGGCTTCTGAGTGGCTTACACATCTTTCCATTGAATTGGGGGGAAATCTCACTAGTCCTTAAATTTAAGTTCAATGACAGAATGTACATGCATGAGAACTACCGCATATTTGGTTTATATGACTCCAAGTGGAGGTTAAGATATAGATTCTATGAAATTATTGACCTATGGCTATTAGTCATGTTGATTAAATGTAAACCTTCATGTGCAGAGGCAAAAATCCACTGAATACCAGTTGCTGAGTGGCCTTCGAGTCCTGCTGGTGGTCTACTGGCAGCATATAATGGTCATTGTTGAAAACACAGGATGGTATTCAATGCAAGTCATATTCGGAGGAGGCCCCCTGGAGTTAATTAACTTAGACTCATTAATTTCAATAGGTTTACTCCAAGGAGGACTTAGCTGAATACATCCCACAATGTTGGACTAGGTGGAATCATTTTGGATTTACAATGATTCAATGCTTCAAAACATACCTAGATTTGTATTCCAACAAAGATAACAGTCTGTAAACAGTACATCAGAAGTCATCCTGTTTTACCAAAGTAATCAAGGCCCCACAAGAATCTTTGTAACATCTTCCACTGATATCTCTGTTAAACAATATATTCTTACATTATGAGATACTGTTTCATGTTTATTTGTTGCTCTCCATAAGTTTTTAGACTACAACTTCCATTAGCCATGCTGTCTGGGCCTGCTGGGAGTTTGGGTTGAACAGCAGCAGGAGGGCTTCAGGTTAGCCACTCCTGTTATCAGGATACGTTCCCTTATCTAACAAGAATGCTTAATTTCTGCAGGAACACACATAGTCTATTCAAAGACAAAGTAATTTATTTTACATGTTTACAGAAAATAAACTATTCTTGTTAATTCACAGACAGCTAACATAAGAGTTTCTGTTACATGTAAATTATGGTACATATTTTTAAAGACAGGTAAAATTCAAAATAATCATCTTCATGTAAAGCAACTCTGTTTAAAAAACTAAATTCAGTAATTTGTACCAAACCAGCTATTAACTTTCTCGGTGCTCAAATAAAGGACCAGATTGATTATACAGTATTCATTTGTTTCTTCCATCCACACCAGCTCCATATGTACTCTTCCAGTCAAATCCACGTAATTCAAATAATAACTGGGTCCCAAATATTGATAGAGACCGGATGGCTTGGGAGACAGCACCATATTGACTGGAGCACTAAAACACCAATATGGTTTTTGTGAATCGTCCAGAAGGGTCACATCCATAATGAAACAATTCTAAAGCATGCAACAGACAACGAGAAGGGAAAAAAGTAGAAAGAAAATCAGTCTCCATACTCTGCACATGATACCAATAACACAATTATTATTCATTCAAAGGTGCATCTACAAAATCCTTATTCCCACGGAGCTATAGCTGGCTTTTGTTGCTACACAGAATATAGCAGACAGGATTAGCTGTAAAATAGTCCTTCTAACACAAAATCCTAATAACCCAGATACACTTCAATTAATTAAGTGTGACAAAATTAAGGTAGGTCATCTTTATCTCCTTTGATTGTATAACAGCCAAGATCAAAGACTTGTATTTTTAAAACAGCAATATTTTTAAGGTGTGGCTGTGGCAATCATGTTATTGTCCTATTGTTTTGGTTTATAGTTATCAGCAAAATAGCACAGAAGATATTTACATCTTCCTTCTGAATCACATCATAAATCAGCAACAGTGAACTCAATAAGGCCTAATTTCCCATTAAGCAGATGTGCAGAGGCTACACAAAGGTGTCACCAAAAACAAAACTAGCAGTATTTGCTAGAGCAATGATTAACTTCTAAAAATATCCCTCAACCCCAATCTACCACATTACGGATCCCTAAATTCCTTTACCAGCTTTCCCTTCTCTCTCTCTTTCCACCCCCCTCCCCCGCATTTTACCTGAATATTGCCTTCAAAAACACCTGTCATCCAAGATAAGCCAATGTTTCCAACAAGAGGTAGATGTTGGGCCGTTTTTTTGTAACTTATCACAGTAAACCTCAGGTATCCATTTCTAATGTAATCTGTAACAATCAGCAAGCCATAAAAAGATACCTCATATCAGATTAACAGTAAGTGGAACATTCTTCACTCTCCTCTAAATAAGATTTATGTTATCTATGAATACAAGATCCAAAATGAGTCACAGCCAGTCCACCAGACAGCTTTCTGATTGTGACATGGACATAGAGGTTAAAAGTGTATAACTTAAGACAACACTGACAGCATCACAATACCTCAAGAACCACCTTTCCCAAAATAAACCTACCAAGACCCTCTGATCATCATCTGAGGCCCTTCTTTGTGTACACCTCCACAAGAAGCCCGGAGGGTGGCAACATGAGAACAGGCCTTTTCTGCCCCCCCCCCATTTTTGGAATGCTCTTCTCAGGGAGGCTCTCCTGGCACCATCATTAAATATTTCCTCTATAACCAGGCTTCTGGCCTTTAGTATCTGTAGCCTTTTAGAAGTGGGCGAGATGCTTTTAACGTATTTCTTTTTTCCTCTTAGTTTTAATGTATCTATGTTTGGGTTTTTTGTCTGCCTGTTTGGTTGGTTGTCCATTGCTTTGGGTTGCCTAGGGCAAGATAAAGCGTCTAACACATTCAAATTACTGTTAACAACAACAACAACAACGTGTTGCTATTATTACTCCAACTGTTAACACTGTAAAGGTCAGGGATGCTCAAGATGATGTCCTGAAGCCTGAAAGATTCCTAGGGCACTATGGCTGCTAAACTGATCAAACTGTATTATGCAATCTTCTACATTTATTTTCTACCCCTTTGCTAATAATCTTTACACTGCTCATCTTTTAATGGCCTCCAGACATCATATTAAATGCTCTTAGATAGAAGTTGAACAAGAAATTCCACTAATCACCCCTCTTCACTATGAAAACTGACCATTTATGTCCACTTCAGTTTCTTTATCAATTCATCTACAGTACTGATTTTCCAAGAAGATGATTTTTGTGCTATAGCTATTAAAATTGTTAATAACCTTTGATGAGGGTATATGTCAAAAGTTTTCAGAAGTTAATCTGCATGATAATCAGCTGATTCATCCTTACCCAAAATATTTCTTATTATAAATATCAGTATTGATACTTCCACAGTGTTTCAGGTTCATCTGCATATTTGGCTGACATGTTATATTCTAAGATGTAACCTTATCTTTTAGGTTATTGCCAACCTCAGAATTACATGGAACCACAATGAAACTGTGCGGTATGAAACATTCCTGTTCTGTTTTCCGTTCTTTTATGTCCTCTCCTCCTCAGGCTCTATTATTTACTCCACCACCAGTCAGATAGCCGCAAAGAAAGTTCAATTTTCACTGGGCTGCTTTGGGAGTTATTTCCAACCCTAGGTTGCCGCCTCCAGCACTATTTTGTATCTCTGAAAACCTGAAGGTTTCTGCAAGCCTACTGATGCTTCCATCTTGTGCATGTATGATGCCATTTTGGCTACATAAAAGATTCATTATCACAAAACTGAATTTGCCGTAAGTAGATATGAGAATATAAAATGTCAAAATATAGAGTTAACTGTGTCTCCTGCCTATTATATTTCCTTCAGTCTAGCCCCAATGCACTGGTCACCATTTTCTGATACCTGAGCAATTGGAACAGAACAATATTCTGCTTGATGAGGGATCATGAGAAGAAAGGAAACAATATCTAAAACAGGCTTCCTCAACCTCGGCCCTCCAGATGTTTTTGGCCTACAACTCCCATTATCCCTAGCTAACAGGACCAGTGGTCAGGGATGATGGGAATTGTAGTCTCAAAAACATCTGGAGGGCCAAAGTTGAGGAAGCCTTATCTAAAATAATGGTGTGGTATCAGACACTGAGATCTCCACTCAGCTTCTCTCTACTGAGAAAGGCACAGTCAGTAGTTCTAGAAAATAAATTATTTGACGAACACTTGGCCTATCCTTCCAACTTATTAGATACATGCAGCAAACAATTAAGGAATTTTAAATTGTTAATGTGCAATGGTCAAGGTGGTTTCCTGCAAGGCCAATCAAAAGTTCCAATAAAATCAATCAAGGGGTAGAGGTCAGCTAAGAAGCCATTGTGTAAAACAAAAATAGTTAACTGCTACTATCAAATGAGCAGTACCTGGCCAAAGTCACATCTATCATAACCATGTCCCTTCCTATTCATGTCCCTTCCTGTTCGCCCCCAGGGAACAGCCAGAGAAATCTACAACTCCTGCCTTGGGCAGGGATTCCCTTGGCTTCCCCAGGCAGCTGCAATCTTGCTCCACTCAGACCAAGAAGAGACAATGTGTCCAGGTTGGGGGGGGGGATAATTACAGAGAAGGATCATTCTTGTGGTTAGGAACACATACTAAAATTAGATCAACAGAAACCATCTTAAGGATGCCTTCAAAGTACCTTTTTTACAAAACAAACTACGAAATGTGCCACACATGTAAGTATTTCCTCTGCTGTGTAAGTCAATGTGCAGCTGATAGCCATGCATGCCATATTCTGGGTCAATATCATCCAAGATAGCCTTATCTGGGGCTGCAGCATATCTCCTGAAACAAAGAATAGGAAAGAAATAAGGCATAGTGTATAAAAATATGCTAAGAAAACATAAAACAAAATGCTTGTTGTGAATTTCTTCCCATTTTTCATAGCTACTTTCAGCTTCAAATATTCCTACTCAGGCTGTGTTGTCATCTGAGCAGCCTTTAGAAATTAGTACATTTAAACAGCCTTGATTTAAACATATTTGTAAGTGAATTTCTCTGGCAGTTTTCAATCATATTTGAACTGGATAACAAGATCCCAGTAACACAGATTAATTTCTAAAATACTTTTCCTTGTGAAATCAGCTTCAAAATGCATATGGTGTTATCCCATGTACTGCCATCTTGGTTTTGCTTGAATGTCTGTTACAGTAGTTTGGTCGTTCTTGTATTCAACTCTAGTACACACTAAACTGTAAAGCAGCAGGAAGAGAAGACAACATATTCTCTGTGGAGGGTCACTTGTCCTTATATATGGAGAACAGCTTCTATTTACCCCTGCTGATTTATATGTGGAAGGGTTCCTGTTTTACTCCCACTCCCAACACAAAACCTTCTAATAGCTGCCACCATATAGCTATACTTAAACTATAACCCGGTAGTCGTTATGCTTTATACATTGTACAAAACCAGCCAGGTATGCTTTTAAGTAAATAAAAACCAAGATGTTCTTTATGTATAAACTATAAAGGGAAAATAAGGTTTTATAAATGACACTTGCTTGCAAATACATACACTTACATAAGACTGACTTGGAAAGCATAGGTCCCATCCCTATCAAACTTAATACCCTTAGTTCACTCAGTTCTCTCCACTGCCAGGTACAGAGAACTTATGCTGGTTTGCTATGAGCCGGGCATGCAGGCAGTTCTCTCTCTGGTCAGCTCCAGAAGCAACTTACTGAATTCTCTCTCTCTGTTAACAACCAAGCCTCTCTGCAAATCTTCAGCTTAAGCCATTGATTCAGCTCTATTGAGGGAGGCTATACTTCCAGGCTTTCTTTAGCCTCAATAGCCCATCTTCCACTTGTCTCAGCTCTAGACTTCAGATTTCTCTCCCAGCCGCTTCTTCTGGTTCACAGTCTCAGTCAGTTTCACTATTTCTGAACAGTGATAGGACTGGCCTTTGTATGTTGCAGCCAGCCTACTTGTCAATCAATCAGATTGGAGTGACATAGAATTCTGTGTCTTCAAACCACTTTTCAGGTCCAATGAGTGACCTAGAATTTCTACCCGGTAAGCCAACCAGAAGTGAAATTTTACAATCCTCTCAGTATAAAAAGAACCCAGCTTTTCTCAGACCAGTCTTACGCAATTAACTGCCAACCACCAACAGACAATCATTATTTCAAACTTAACCTTTCACATAGCCCCAAATAATACATTATATATTAAACAAACACATTCTAAAAGGCGATTTCTTCAAATCCTCTGCCAAAATAAAAGGGAAAACACTTCTAGAAAATGGAAGAACTGAGTATATAAAACTCAACTCTATAATCATTCATAGTTAAAGGTATCAGGCAAATGTTTAATGGAACCTCAATAATTTAAGTAATTTAATTAAACATTTTATATGCACCATTAAAGCCACAGATTGTTGTGCTTTGTAATTCAATTATTGGGCACTGCCCAACATAATTCACATTCTTGTTGAAAAGGAATCATATTTAAGGAAAGTTATGTTTCAAGAGAACTTAAGTCGTAGAGCTACACTCAGCATCCATAAGACAACTAAAATCGGTACTTACACTGTGGCAGAGCCAAGGGTGCTTCTTTCAATGAGCTGATGATAATGAAGACATGCCATAACAAAAGCAATTTCACTTTTCTAAAAAGTTAATTATAGAGAACATATATTTTCAGCATGAAGTATTTAATTTTCCAAAAGGACTTTTGAAGAGTAAAATCCATTTAAGCTCATAGAAAGACTTGTCCTACTCCAGATTGTAACCATGTATCACTGGCATTTTAATATACTATTTTTATAACTTAAAAGCAACAGACTACAATTCATGTCAATTGCTGTACACAGTTCCCATCTATTATTTAAACGCCCTTTGAAGGAGCCTTTGAAGGATGCAAAGTGTCATAATAACATAATAACCTGGCTGGATTAGGCCAAAGGCCCACCTGGTCCAGCATCCTGTTCTCACAGTGGTCCAGCAGATTTGTGGGGAAGCCCACAAATAGAAATCGAGTGCAACAGCATTCTCCCCTCTGGTGATAGTCCTTTTTTTGGTACTCAAAAAGAAAATTAGAATTAAAAATAGGAAAATACTAGAGTTCTTTGTGTTAATAAACTGGAAATCTGATCCAAAATCTACTGCCTTAATAAATGGAACTCTATGAAATCCTGATTAAGAAAATTAAAAATATACCTTTCCAGAATTATTCTACAATGGCAAAGTAAAACTAGAAGGGCAAGCAGCTTTGTTCAACCCCAGTATAAGGAAACATGTTGTCCCTGAATTCCTTGTACTTCTAGAAGTAATTCCATCTACCATAACACAATCTTCATACACCTTTCAGCAGCAGCCACATTGTATAATTTATCAGTACATTTTGGAGTAGCCATACTATTAACCAAATAACAGATAAAGAAGGCAGAAAATAAAGAAATGAATAATCTTAAAACAAAGCCTTAACAGCTAATTAGCATATGGAATAAGAAACTTGAAACTAGTTTAGGTTTTATGACCTGCAGTATTGTTTTCATCTTGTAAAGGGGGATATGTAAGTTTACATATAAGAAAACAAAACAAGAGCCACTGCAGAAAGCATCTTATTGGGGGAGTAATCTTACCTTCCAAACTCCCACCAAGAGTCCTTGATCAAAACAGTAAAGTTCAACAAGGGCATCACAGCCAATCATCTTTGCATTTTCTGTCAGGTTAGCCAGATCATATTCAGAAATTAAAGAACGTTGCAAAGGCCTTTCAAGAGACATCGAGTTAGTTAAGAAAAGAACAGGTATTGTTAATATGGAAGTTTGATTAGTTTTTGTCTTTTCCAAAACGCTGACATAATCAACTAAAAAGCTATTGCACATAACTTGTTTTTGGAACAAATTATAAGAACAATACTGCAACTATTACTGAAGGGGTTTCCAACTTCCCCTTTGTTGGGTGTCAACTCCTGTCCCCTCCAGCTTCAAAGTCTAAGGCAGGGTTGTCCAACCTATGGCCTCCCAATGTTGCTGGACTACATCTTTCCTCAGCCACAGGCAGCATTGCTGAAAATCAAGGGAGATATAATCCAACAACATCCGAAGGGCGACAGGTTAGCCATTTTCTGTGCTTGTTTTCTTATTGCACAAGCAATATGTACATGGAGGACATGAGGAACACTGGAATCAATCACCGTCTGATGCCAAATCCATGGATCCAGAAATCTCCTAAGCAAGCAATAATAAGCAATCACCGTACTGCTATGATAAATAGCTGTATGCATACATCTCTTTGCCTTTTGTGTTAGGTATGTTAGTCCAGAACACACTGCATATGGAACTTAACATGACCCTGGACTATATTACTGTCTGCTACTACATCACAATTGACTGTCACTGGTTGGTAACTGATTTGCAAAGTACAGTGCTGTTGTAAATGTCCTTCTACTACAAGCAGTGGAAAATAAGAATTCTAAGAAAATTGAAAACAAATTATTCATCATGAAGCTTCAGCAAGCAACCACTGCTCAATATGCTAAGAACACAAGTTGGGTGGCAATCCTAGCCCCCATTATCCAGAAGTAAGATCCACTGAATTCAACAGGACTTACTTCTGAGTAGATGTGGTGAGGATTGCACAATTAAAGAATTAACTTACCTATTCTTAGGATGAACTTCGCTGTCACTCAGAAGTATAGGTGTCACTCCAAATATCTGCAAACCTGACAAAGTGTCTAAACAAGGCCACTTTAAATAATTCCAATACACAGTAACAGATGTCTCATTATAAGAGATGTCTGTCTGTTCCAGCACATGTTGCTTTCCATTTCTGTCCTTGAGTATGACCATCCATTTTAAACCAGAAATCCTGTTATTGGGAAAGCAAAAGGCAGAGTGCAAAGTTTAAGGTAACAACCCTAAGCAAGCCCGGCATCAGTTAAACTGGTGTAAAGTACAACAGATCCAAACTCCACAGCAAGGCTACTGTTGGCTGAGCCAATCTATAAAATACTGTTTGAGTTACACTACCCTGTTAGCTGGTTTAATTTACACTGGGCTGTCAGGTCACATGACCAAGGTGGGTGAGCTTAGGATCGAGCCTAAATCCTCTCTGTTTAGTCCACCAGGCATGTCTCAGCTGGAGGGTCCTAGCTAAGCCAGGATGGGAGGGATATGTCAGTATATCTCTGGCTGCGCCGAGGATGATGGAGTTAAGTCAGTGTAGCCTGGCTGTACTGGGAACCTCCCGACTCATCCAGAGAGCTTCTGGATCTGCTCATCGCAGCTGACCTTGCTGTAGGATTGCTCCCTTAGAGTGTCACTTCTACATACAGATAAAGAACATTAAAATTAATTATAATCAAAATGCTTGGAATTTCATAGAAGAGAGCCACATTTCCCCCTTTGTTTCTAAAACAGAACCTATTTGTTTTCTCCAAAACATGCTCTACAAACAAAATCCAAAGCTAACAAAATTATCTATATTCTTTCAATTTTATTAACTTCCTACCTGGTAACTAAATATTAATCATAGTATCAATTTTACATATATTTATCAAATGATCCATTTTTTTCTTCCTTTACTCACAAAGAAAATAGATAGTCATTAAAATATTAAAAATGTCCATGTATTACACATTATATAAAACTGCTCACTTGATAGCTTCTTTGGTTTTCAGTGGAAGGCCAGTACAGGCATTTATTGGCTTCAGAAGCTGAATCAGATCAGCTTTGCCAGCAGCTTTTTTTTTCATGATGTACTCTTTCTTCCAATATCCTGACTCTCTATCTTGCAACTCTGGAAGATTCAGAGAGACGGCTGATTCCTGGGCAGATTCAGTCCTCCATTTTTTTCTTTTAGGCAGAAAAGACTTAGAATATATTTTGAACCAGATTGTACTGGAGAAAAATACAACATAAAATAACATAAGAATCACTGAAATATTTAAAGAGCATGCTGCTCTGAGATAATGTTTAAGCCATCATTAAGTATCAGGAGGCAGATTCTATCTTCTACCAAAAAAATGCCAACACTTTGAATGATCTTAATGTAGCTGAACTGCTACAAATTTTGTTAATTAGCACTCATGATCCAGCTTTATGTCATTCTCTATTAATGTTAGACTAAAATAAACACTAAAATTGACTATTGGATGATAAGCGCACAACATTATTTATTCATAGATTCAATTTTTATCCCACCATCCTTCAAAATAAGTCTCAGGATAGTCATCAACAACTAAAAAGTTAACAAACACAATCAATATAATCAATATTAAAAGAGCATAAATGACTACAAATTATTTATGATTGTTCTGGATTCCTTAGAATAAGATATTAGGTGACCACCTAAGAAACTAAATTAAAAACCCCAACAGTTTCTTAACAAATTATATCAAAGGGAATCTCCCATGTCTTCTGCCAGCCAATCCAACATCAAACAACACTACTTTCATAGCAGCACTTGTAAAAAGGCCCAAGTGCCTAAGGAGGTTTGTAATTTGAATTGTACCCAGAACAACTTGGGAGCCACTAAGATCCAAATGGCACATACATAATCACTGTTAAGTATAACCTCCCTGCACACCCAGTGGCCAAGAATTACTAAGGCAATTTTTTCTGATGCACGGAGGGGAAATAAGTGCCTAAAAAGCAGTTAAACATCTGATATTTATAGACCTAACAAAAGTTTACTGGCATACACATGCGTCCTTGTTTACTATTATACTTTTATTCACTTATTATCCTTAATCCTTTTTCAAACCACATCCTCAAGGCCAATGATGGGAAGGGGGAGTACTACAGTATACAGAAAATATATACAAAATATTATAAGCATGTAAATGTGTAGTATTTATTTACAATATTTATATACCATATTTCTACCATAACAGTTCTCAAAACAGTAGATGAAGCAGAGGTGTTTCTGATGCAAGGCAGCACTTGCTTTATTCCCCAAACTGGGGCAAATCACATTCAGACTGATTCAAACTGCCGCATAGCTTAATAACACTATATAAGTTATTTCATGTAAATTGCTGTAACGATGAGAAAAAATTAGTACAGTAAGTTGAACTTGCTTGCTTTCTCCCAATGATCAAACATAAAGGGATAATATAAATTAGATTATAATGACTGCTGTCATGTTAAAAACCTCTGGCTATATTTTACTGTCCCTTACTTGTCATTGGACAGATGATAAAAACTTTTATTCACACAGCCAGTACACAGCAGTGACTCTGCATTCAGGTAGGATAATATCTTCAGTAGTATCTCTGATGGCATTCTGGAGGATGAAGATGAAAAAGTGATGCAGTTATTTGAGTGGAAGAAACATGCAGCAGCATATATCAGAATGAAATCTATCCCTGCTTCATAAATCTGGAACACAAAAATCTGTCTACGTGAAAACAAAAGCAGAAATAACCTGTGGAATTCCATCATTACACACAAACATAATATGAAGAAGGTAAATGTAATTTAGGGCACAATGGGCATCTCTCACTCATTTAAAGGAACTTAAGTGGAAAAACTTTTCATTCTAGTGATAGAATCAGTGTCACTCCTGCTTGCACACAGAAGTCCAGAAGAGTTTTAGCAAGTGGAAATATATACCAACAATTCACGACATGGATCAGCACTGTTCCATGGAAGGTGTCTATATCAGTGCAGAAAAGGTCCCTATTGTGTGAGGGGAAATATGACAAGCACACTAGCTCTAACTCTATGGTGTCTATCCCTGTCAACTTCCCCAAGTTGGAGGCAAACACAGAGTCTGTTCTATTAATATAGGCTTCCTCACATGAACTCAGGGTTATAAATTACATAGGGGACCTACTTGAGTAGAAAAGGCTCCTCACCCCAGAAGTTATCCCTCCAATTCATGTAGGGTGATAGGGATGCTCATCCCCACTGTCTCTCATCATGTTATAAACTAAAAACACTTGACTAGGTCTCGGCTGTCTGCATCATGTAGCACCGATCCACGCTGTACATAGGATGACCAATTTCATTTCATACATTATGACTACTACACTGAGCCTCAACCACACTTATAGGTTTTTCAGCAGCTTCCACATTTCTACCCTCATTTATGAAGTGGTACAAGCCTCATTGTTATTATGAAAATATACAATTCGTTATTAGGGATGACACTGCCATGAGCTGTTCAGATACACAAAATTAATTTAGCATTTTCAATGTACAATCACCAAAAGAATTCAGTTTACCTTCAGGGTCATGTGAAAGAATCTGTGGTTAGACACCAAGACATGTTTACAATTAAACCAGTTCTTGAAATCATAAATGTCCAGCTAAGTATTTAAAAGATAAATACTTGTCTACAATCCTAAGCATGCTTGCTAGATAATAAGTACAACTGAATTCAGTGAGATTTACATACAAGGTAAGCATGCATCTGTAAAGTATCAAAAGTATGTTACCTGTCAAAATCAATTGCAGAATTTGACTTGATACTAGTAGATCTCGTACACATCCTGCGAGTGTGTGTCTTTTTGAGTTGCATGGCTGCTGGGTATTCCGACATAGCACTATAAAAAACAACATATATTATCTTCATCATCATCAGGGGTGGGAATCTTAGGCCCAAGGTCAAATGTGATCCTCCAAACCTCTCTCTCAGGTTTTTAGTCCCAGGCCACAGTTCTCACCAACCCTATTTCATGCCCTCCATGAGTGATTTTGGCCAGGCTGGGATGCATCCTTGAACTGTACTGTGATGATACCTCTTGCCTGCCTGGATGGAAAGATTTGATGGGTGTATATAGAAATCTAACTTTTGGGTAGAAAGTCGCATACTATCCAACAGTAAAAATCACCTGTTGCTCCACTCACTTTTACCTCTGACCACTCCCACCACTGGGTCCCCAGAAGATTGCCAGTAAGGGGAATACAGCCCAATAAGCTTGCAAAATTATTTGTTCGCTGTTGTTCGTTGGATTTTTCATGTTCTTGCCGTCTTATAAACTCTTATAAATCCCACCAAGTTAAATGAGTCTTCCTCCCAAGTGAGTACAGGATTATGGCCCAAGGTTTGCAACACTTGAAAAAGTGTTAAGCATCGGCTGTTCAACGTTTTCTCTACCATCTTTCTTTTTTATTGTAATTATGTTGTCGTGCTGGTGTTGTTGTTTTCGTCTGAAAACCAACCAGGGAGTATTTATGGATGAGTCGCTACATCATATTACAGTGGTACCTTGGTTTACAACCATAATCCGTTTCAGAGGTCTGTTTGTAAACCAAAACAGGTTGTACCCCAAGGTGCGCTTTCGCCAATGAGGCCTCCAAAAAAATGGGTTGTAATCCAAAAAAAGGTTGCAAACCAGGACACGCACTTCCAGGTTTGACGTGTTTGTAATCCAAAACATATGCAAACCAAGACATATGCAAACCAAGGTACCACTGTACTACAATTCCTCCTAAAAAACGAGCCCAATTCAAGAATGAAACAGCAACACTACCAATCAGCTTAAAAGGGCCACATAATGGGCACATAACAGGCAGAAAAATAGGTAAGCGCCCCCTCAAAAAAAAAACAACAACAAAACCCACACACACTTTTCCATTGACATGAAGACTTAGGCTGTATATTCTGTGAGAGAAAGCGAGTAAACCTGCCTAAAACTGTGAGACTCGAGAAAGGCACCGGGGGATCTGGGTTTAGGGCGTTCAAACAAGACGCCCCGTGATCCCCCACCCACCCCAGCAGTAGCGCCTGAAGGAGCGACTAAGAATGGCGACCGCGAGTCGACGCCGGGAGAAGGGATCGCGGCGGACGAGTGCGAAACCCCTAAGCTGTGCTGCCTCAGAATCCAACCGCGTCCTGTCGCCATGACAACGGTGGTCGAAACGGGGCGGGGGGTGGGGTGGTGCTTCGCTACCGCCCAGTCAAGGCCGCGAGCGCGTCTGCAAAGAACGCGACGAAGCCCAACAAAAAGTAGCCCCGGGCAGAATTCTTCCGCCGGCGCTCCTGAATTTATTCCCCACAATCCGCTTCCTTCCCGCATTTGGGTCAATGAGTATCTAAGGGGCGGGTCGTGGCGAGACGGACGCGCGTAGGGCGGGGTCGCCTGTTGCCAAAATAAAGGAGAAGGCCGGAGACTCGTTCTTTGCTGCTTTTGTCCTGGGGGTGGGGAGAGTTGGCCGATAGGGCTGATCCTGATCTAGTCCAATACACGTTTCCTCATAAGTTTAATGGGCCTCACTCCCAGGTAAACGTGCACAGACAACCAAATGTACTGGTAACCTCAATTTTTAGGAAATCCCATGCATGTTTTCTCGGAAGCAAGCCCCACACTGTGCCCTCATGGGGCTTTGCTTGCGCGTTGTTAAAACGTGCAAAGGATGGCATCCTTGCAGCGCAATCCCTTAAAACCCAGCTAGATTATTTCCTGTTGCCTGGGAGTTAAACCCCGTTGGATTCAGTAGAACTGATTTATTAGATAAATGTATAGGATTGCTAGCTTTCCTTATGCCGGGCACAGTTTGGGGGGGGGGCATTCTACCACGTGAGTGAGCATCCGCAGCCCAAATACAGGTTTGCTTCTTGCACACGAAAGCTGCGCCATTCTGAGTTGACGGTAGTGCACGCGTCTTTCTTGCAGACGTCTGCACACATAATGCTTGCACACCACGAGTCAGACCTTCTTAGATGGTGGGCCAGTTCCTATTTTAAGATAGCCCTCTTTAAGTTTTACAGACCCTGCTTAAAGGGCAAATAATTATTTCTGAGCAATGCATACAGCACGAACCTAACCTTTTATTTATTATGCAAACGATAGATAAAGGGTGGACTTGTCCCAGAGCACGTACGCTCAATATACAGACAGACGCTTTCGGGAAGGAGGAGGCTTCTGGCACTGTAGTTTTGAGCAGCAAGGCTAGGCGCGAGGCGCTTTGCATTGTGGTAGTTGTAGTACTTTACCGGAGTAGTCGGGCAGCTCTGCTACCTTGCAAACTACAGTTCCCAGAGGGCTTTGCAAACGTAATGGCAGGGCAAATAGCTGCCGTCAGCGGGTGAAAGGGGTCGTGTCCCCCTTGGGCTTGTTAAAAGTGCATCAACAGGTAAAAGGCCGGCGGAAAGATTTGAGTAAGATGTATCTTTCTAATGGTATGGCTATTTTGCATCGAGAGGAAACTGCGGGACGTTGAATCCGATCCTTTGCACATGACGGGAGCATATTTAGTGAATGATAGACCTTGTATTTGGGGTTATAGAGTGAAGCCCTGCTTCGCCTCGCTATGCTTTCTTTCATGCGAGGAATCCCCTGCAGTGGCAAGCTCCTGGGGTCCTGCGCGAAGTGGGGGCTCCTTGCACAGCATAGGAAGGCGCTTCTAAGGACTTGCGTGTGCATCAGGCTCGGGCAAGGGTCGAGAGCCGAGCGACCCGCCCCGCGCCCTGATGCAGCATTTGCGAGCCCAAAGCGACACATCTGGACTTCCGAAGGGGCCCGGAGAGCTGGGAGAACTGAAAACAGCGGCAGGCAAGTGTCTGTGCAAAGAGGCCAGAAAGAAGAAGCATCGCTGTCAGCTGCTCAGAAAGGTAAGGAACGGGAGGCTCCAGCAACTGCCAAGATTACTCGGCAAGTAAAATTCGTTTCCCAAACTACTGCAGTTCTCCAACTTTTTAGGTATATCTGCATATATATAGACGTGTTTCTGTTGAGCCTAGTGGTGTTTTTTCAGTCCATAATCTGAAGTATCCTACAAAACTTGCACTGCTGTCCTAACCCTACTTACCTGGGAGTCAGCCGCCATTGAATTCAGCAGGACTTACATCTGAGTAGATGTAGCCAGGATTGTACTGCTCATAGAACTGTAGAGTTGGAGGGGACCACAAGGGTCATTTAGACAATTCCCTGCAAAGCAGGAATATTTTGCCCAAAGTGGGGCTTGAACCCACAACCCTGCGATCAAGAGTCTCATGTTCTACTGGGATCTCAGATTATTGGGGGATTTGTTTCTGAGACAATGTTCGACAGTTGTTTGACTGGAGGCCCGTTGATGAATGGGACAGGCAGAGTGAGACTGCCTTGGGCAACTGATTTTGGCTATCATGGAAGGGCATATTATTGTATTTTTACATTTAAGGAAAGATGCTTGTAAGCGTTCTGTCTCATATGACCCAATAACTTGGTTAGCCTTGGATACCATGCACCTTGGTTTGGGACAGGGGGACCATTTGCTGTTCTGCCTCAGGGAGCAAAGTGTCTTGAGCCAACCCTGAGTGTGGTACAATATCATTAGCTGTGTTTGATTTATAATAGAGGTTGGCCAGCACTCAGATTTGTGTGAAAGTGAGATTTTCTGCTTCAGGAGTCCTTTCACCAAGCTGGCTGCGATTGCTTCCTAGTGTCTGTGCATGCTCTAAGACCATGGTGGGCAGATTGCAGTATTATGTGGTCTACACATGTTTTTTTCTGGAATCCCTGTGATCCACAAGTTGTTGTTTTTTTACATTTACAAAGCTAGAGGGTGTTCCCAAGATCACTTGACAATTAGCACACAACAAATCAAGCGATCTTGAATATGTGTTTGTGCTTCTTAACATAAGAAGTGCTTTCGTGGATCATAGCAAGGCCCACCTAGTCCACAACTCTTTTCAAGAACCCCAGAATTATGGAATCTTCATCAGAACTTATAACTCATTAATGTACAAGATCCTATGTCAGTTATTTGTGCCATATGGATGAACAGTCCTTCTCGGGCATACAAAGCTTCCCAACCTGCTGCACCATAGCCAATAATTTTTTGCCACTGGCAAGCCAGGGAGTGATTATTTATTTACATGCTGGGTTTAGTGTCTTTGCAGCTATTTCTCTTTTCAAAAATTAAGTTATTCTGTGAAAACACCTAGACATTCAAGCAGTTGCAAGTCATTGTGCTTTGAATGCCACCAACAGCGTTCAGAACTAGTGCACAGATAATGCTCTTCAGGCATTCTGATTTTTTGTTAATATGGGAAGGGAGTTCTAAAATGAGTGGCGAGCCTGAGGGACGGATTTAGGGGAGCGCAACTGGTTCGGTTGCAGTGGGCGCGGAGACTCGGGGGTGCTGCAACTGTGATTTAGAATAGAGCACAAGAGGCAGAGGGTCCCAAATTTTGGCATTGCACAGGGAATAGCTGAAATTTGAGACCCAAGGGTCCGCCACTGGGAGCCTCCATGACTGCAGGAGGTTCCCCAGTTCATAGTGTCACTCCTGGTGAGCAAATGGAATGGCAATAGGGACAGCAGTGCTAGCACACTCATCCCTACGAATAGACTCTTGTATGCTGGATGTTCAGTTAGCACCTAATTAGAATGTGTGACCCAGGGACGCAGGTGGCGCTGTGGGTTAAACCACAGAGCCTACGACTTGCCGATCAGAAGGTCAGCGGTTCGAATCCCCGTGACAGGGTGAGCTCCCGTTGCTCGGTCCCAGCTCCTCCCAACCTAGCATTTCGAAAGCACATCAAAGTGCAAGTAGATAAATAGGTACCGCTCCTGCGGGAAGGTAAATGGCATTTCCGTGCGCTGCTCTGGTTCGCCAGAAGCAGCTTAGTCATGCTGGCCACATGACCTGGAAGCTGTACGCCGGCTTCCTTGACCAATAAAGCGAGATGAGTGCCGCAACCCCAGAGTTGGCCACGACTGGACCTAATGGTCAGGGGTCCCTTTACCTTTACTTAGAATGTGTGACAGGACTATGTCTTGGGCCTCATGAGTTCCTCAGGCAGCAATCTTATGCAGAGTTTCCTGTGCAAAGCCCTTGATTTCAAAAGACTCCATGCCTAACTCTTCACAGAACCTTCCTGTAAATATCAGTGTATTTGTTCTACGATTTAAATACATTGTGCTCACTGCATTATTTATATGTTTGGAGTTTTTAATGTTATGCATAAAGCACTTCATTGATCATTTTTACATTTTTATGGGTTTCCCATTCAACCGTATGAACAATAATCTATTTTGTAAGGCATTTCATAAAAATTAAAAGCCTGGCTGGATTTAATGAACGAAGGCATAAAATTGGCTGCTATATATGCAATTGGCTATAGCATTAAAAAAAAACTGTTTTGGAAGATTTCTCCACAATCTTTATTCAACTTTAGCTTAGCATGTGAAAGGTTGAGTGGTGGGAGACCATTGAAGCTGGAGACAGGCTAGAATTGGGCCCTTGACTAGTCCAAAAGGATTTGGTCCAATATTGATTAATGACTTTACAGCATGAGTACAACAGTCATTAACATGCTTGTTACTAATAACAAAAAGGAATAGATCATTGGTGTTTGAAACAAGCAGAGAATCGGTGGTGAGAGAACAAGTTGGCCCAATGCCCCTGAGCATGAAGGCAACGCAAATTGGATCAAAAACAAATGCCGTAAACACTAGTAATTCTCAAGTTCTGCACTGGGGCTCTCTGCTGAGCTGTGAGAGTACTTCCTGAGAATGAGAAATGAAATTGTTGCTTATTTTATTAAAATATGTATATATCACTTGTCCATTGTTAAAAGCTGTTTAAATAATAATTAGAATAAATTAAATACATGTTGCATAAATAATAACTCTCAATACTAAAAAGCCACTGAAAGTCTTGTAAAATCTAGCCTAAATAGACCTTGTGAAAGCAAAACCTGTTCAGCTAACCTATGGCCCTCCAAGATGTTGTGGGGCTACAGTTCCCATCATCTCTTACCATTGGCTATGCAGGCTGATGCTGAGGGGAGTTGGAGTCGAACAACGTATTGGGGGGGCACAGGTTAAACACCCTGGGTGTTCCTTGACAGAAAACCATCACTAAATTTCCCATGGAAAGAGCGGGAATGAGGACTTTAGGGGTTAGAAGAGATGTAAAATCCTTTTAATGTTCCATTATTCTGAAAGCAACAGCTGTTTTGACTCAGTCTTTTATCTTTCTCAATTTTAGAGGAAGCATTTAGGAGCTATTGGATATATGTGCATAGGACAACAATGTAGATTAAGGTCATAGAATTGTCGAGTTGGAAGGCACCCTGAGGATATCTAGTCCCCTGGGGTCCCTTCCAGCTCTATGGCTCTATGTTTTTCTGCTTCAACAATATTTCATTATGCTCCTATCATTTTATGTCATTGTATTTTGTGTAAATTATTTTAAAAATAAAATAAAACATTTTATATTTACAAAAAAAAAGCTATCTTTCTACCAGTGGGGGGGGGCATGGACGTAGCCAAGATTTTTGTTAGGGGGCAGAACCTCAGATTTATATTGATTTGTATTGGTTTTTACTTACTTGGGGCAGCTGCCCCCCCTTGGCTACAACCATGAGGGGGGGGCACAGGAAGGAAACAAGGTTGGAAGGGGGCCACGGTCGGAAAAAGGTCGAGAAACCTTGCTCTAACCAACAGAGCTATAGGAGACTGATAATGTATAACCACCGTTTAATAATTTTAATTCTTTTGGTCTTGTTTTCTCTTTCAGTGAAAGAAGCTGGGCGAGATTTCACCTACTTAATAGTGGTGGTGATCGGCATCAGTGTCACAGGTTATTGAGACAGGGGAAAACATATTCCTCACTGTTTTAATTGTTGACCACTTCAGCAGAAAGGTTCTTAGTTCACCTACATTTTATTTTTCCTCTTCCATTTCAGGTGGTTTATTCTATGTGATTTTTAAGGAGCTGTTCTCTTCCTCCAGCCCCAGTAAAATCTATGGAGATGCCCTGGAGAAATGCAGAGCTCACCCTGAGGTTTGTTTTCAAGTCTTGAATGTTCTCCTTACCACAGAGCCCTAGCACATTACAGAGTATTCTGAGGCATCTTTTGAGGGACGGTCACTCACTTTGCATTGGGTACTGACTAGCCCATGCACCGCTGCCCTGGAAATGCATCCTAGAACATTTTTAACATTTCCTGCTGCTGCGTGCTTCAGGGAAAGATCAGTGATAGTGGGTGAGCTTTCAGTGTATCATAAGAGTTGGGTGGGGTCTTGTAGGCCATCCACTCCCAGGAAATCTGACACTAGACCATTCCCAGCAGACAGCTGTGCAGCTTCTGCCTGAAGATTTCCAGAGAGAGAGAGAGACCACCACCTCTCTAGGTAATGTGTTGAAGAAGGTTGTATAGTATTACTGATTGAACTGAGGGAACTGTGTACCTAGTGTTTGATAGAAGACAAACTACTAAGCACCCTATCCTGTCCTTACTGATTAGGTAATAGGTGTTTTTGGTGAACCCATAAAAGGTTACGGTGAAGCAACTCGCCGCGGGAGAAGACAACTGGTCAGGTACCTATGAATGCATTGCTTACAGAAGCACCGGCTCTCTTTCTGCTAACATTCTCTGTGGATTTGTTACTTACTCTGTTCATCTCACTTGACACGTGTCATATTCACTTGTCTTGCCAAGAAGGTAAAAAGGAAAACACCTTGGGGCCTAGGCTAGCAGCCTGAATTTGAGGCCTACAATAACCCTTGCAAATGCACCTGATAGCCAAGAAACCTTCTTAATCACATCGATTGCCAGCATACATTTATGCTGAATAACAAGGATGCTGAAGGGACACTGGTCCATCTTACCCCCGTGTGGAGCTTTGTGTACCTATTGTACATGAATTTGACACAAATGTGCCACAGCAACACTCAGAACACTATATCCGCGATGGTTACTCTTGAGGTGGGACATGATTCCTCCACAAGTGCAGAAGAACTTCATTCAGGTACCAGCTGGTCATGGGAGCAGACTATGCTCATCCAACACAGTGGCTTCATTCACATGGTTTCGCATGATCTGCATGAACCTCAGGCTCATGCCTCTCCTTTTCCTCCTCTTGCCTGGCTGAAAAGAGGGACTTTAGCTCCTGTTTTCAGTTAACCACAGTTGCTTGCGATGTCTGGATCTGGAATTGGAGGTAATGGTTAGTTATGAAATGATGGCTAGCTTCAACAACCCAGCTTCATAACACATGGTTTGAAGTTAGCTTGTTTAAAATTAACCATAGTTGGTGTTAGCCAGGATTTGCCCCTTCATAGCAAACCAGGATTAACCAAAAGCAAAATCAAGTGCTTCCTAATTACTCCTCTTGGCTGTGTGGGAGGATAGGGGGTAGCATGCAAGCCTAAGGTCACTACAGCTCATTATCATCCATGCACATTATGCTAAACCATGGTTTAACATAGGAATAGCTGACATGGTGCCCTCCAGATGTTGCTGGACTCCCAACTACTACTAGCCACTAGAATGGCCATTGGTCAGGGATGATGGGAGTTGTAGTCCAGTGGCATCTGGAGTGTATCATGTTGGCTGCCCCTTGATAGTATGTTCTCAAAGTTGCTTCATGCCTAGGATTCATCTCATTGGGTTGTGTCTAGCATTAGACATACTCAGAGTAGACCCATTGAAATTAATGGAAATGACTCATGATGTTGTTTGGTTACGTATTTATGGCCACTATCCTGTGCATGCATCCTTGGACTTCCTTCTGAGCAAACATGCTCAGGATCAGATGTAAATTGAGTTTTAGACCCAATTCACTTGTTTGTGGGTTAGGAAGCTTTCAGACAGGGTGGTCCAAGTGTAACTGTAACCAGGCAAGTTTAATTGAATTCTGGAACTAAGACAAGATTGTCCATGTAAAGTTTTTGTTTCTTAGAAATATAGTGTATAACTGGCATTAACATTCAGGCCTTGCAAAACCTTTCCTCTCTATTTTTTTTTTTTTTAGCCACATTGAGTATGTAAAAGATGGACTGAAATACATGCGCCTAAAGTTTTACATTGAGGGCTCAGAAAAAGGAAAGCAGGGAACAGTTCATCTGGAAGTGAAAGAGGTATGACAGCCTCTGTGACCTACATCAACCATAATCTTAATGCTTACGTTAGTGTGTGCAAGGAAATTAATTCCCACCCCCTCTCTTTGCAGAATCCAGAAAGTGGAAAATACGAGTATCGTTACATATTTGTGGATATTGAGGTCTACCCTAGAAGAACCATAATAGTTGAAGATAACAGATAGAGAAACAACTGAAGTGACCTTTCATTGCAGTTCATGATACTGTAGTTTACAAAAATGGGAGTAATGAAGAAAAAGTTGGCTGAAAGGTCATTTTGCTTCCTCACAACATACCCGTGTGAAGGCAGAGGAGCCACTGAGGTTATATGTAATTCTGCCGGGTAAATACTGGAAGTAGGTAATCATTGTTGTTAATAGAAAATGCAAACTGGGTTGACGCAGTTAATATAAACTGGCAGCCAGCTGTGGCAGCGGCAAATATGATTTAGCAAAGATTGTTTGTGGTGAATCACAGTTTTATACACGCAGTCTTCTCAGGATGAATTTTCTTTGGATTTGGATTTCATGCAAGTGCTACAATAAAGAAGACATACAAAACATACAGAATATCTTTGTCCTTTCGTGCACAGAGTTCACGTACATAAAAAGGTGTGTGGCTTCTGTTTCTGTATTGTTTACAGACTGTAAGGCAGAATGTCACAGATTATAAATTGTTTCCTAGTAGGATCTAGGGCTCCTCTGAATGTTCTACTTTGAATCTTGGGGTTGAAAGGAATACCCCTCTGTTGTGAAAAATGCTGCCTTTTTTCAGGCATGGACGCTGCTGTAGTTTGGTTGCTTTGCCATCACATTGCTGCCACTCCCACCCCCTTTTTTATTGCTGCATCATCTTCCTCAATCACATCAGCAATACCATTAGGTCAGGTATCATTTAATAGTCAGGCTGACATCAGAACTATCCGTAGCCAACTAGATTTCATTGGCTCTTGGATTGGTTGTGATCACAGTCAGTCAGGGAACACATAGTGCACAGGATGACATCACAGCTCAATGCAGTCAGTTGGACTTGGCTTATATGCTGATGTCACTGAGAGGAAGAGCCAGAACATGTTCACCCATTCTTAATGCAGCCACCAAATAAACTCCACATGTTTTGATATGGCTGAAAATGTTAGCAAAAACCATTCCAAACTTCAGTTCAGTCCTAGCAGGGTCTGTTCTGTTCTCCTTTCCTTTGAAAGCTGGGGAACAAATTGCAGTATCCAACAAACTTGGTACAGTATGTTTCTCTGTTTGGCTAAAGGTAAATAATATTGCCATCTAGTGGGCTTTTTGACAGATTGCATCACATAAGCCTTTTCTAGCTCATCGTTCATTTAACATAAAATGCACTGTATTACAAGTATTCATCAAATCTTGATAGTGAATGAGTTGAGTTACTGACCAACTAGGGTGATATCCGTCTCAGTCATTAGGTATCACCCTTTGATTTTTATAATAGCATTCAAATCACATGCCATTCAGGTTTATGCTTTGGAATAGGTAATGCTATATAATACCATAAGGTTCTATGGATTAAATTCCCCATTTTGTTAATTGAATGAAGTCAGTAGGCATGACTTAATGCCTATTGACCATGCTGAAAAGACTCAGATGCATACAATAAAATGTCAACAATTTAGAATACTAGATCATCTTTATAATACTACAAACACCATTGAATTTTGCCTGCACATATCCCCTTCTTGTTGTGTTTTCCAAATTTAAGCTCCACATTAACTAATATAATTGCTGTTTGTTCTATCTTGCCTGATGTCTCATTTACAAAGGCGGTGAGACCCTGTGGATGCTAGAAATGGATATCAGTGTTGGTGGTGGAAGATTGCCCAGGACTCTCATGTAAACTGTTCTTCCTTTTTCTGCTATGTTGAAATGAGCTTGCAGAGCAGTCTTCTGTTTGGACACTGGCTGGACTTGGGCACACCTAGCTTTACCAAGATGACACTGTTTCTACCAACTGTGCTGAATGAACATGCAGATCAGCCCAGTTCCTATAGGAAAATAAAATGGGCTTGCACTATAAGAAATCATTCAACATGCCAGGCTCACAGAGTACTTACCTGCAAGCATGGCACATAGAAATAAGAACCAAGCTATAGCTTCTAGGGTTGGAGGTAAACTGCAATGAACACAAGTCAGACACCTGGGAAGATAACTCAGTTGGTAGAACATGAGCCTCTTAATCCCAGGGTCATAGGTTTGAGCCCCACATTGGGCAAAAGATCCCTACATTGTAGGGGGTTGGACTACATGACTCTCGAGGTCCCTTAATTCTACAGTTCTATGATTCTATACTTATTGTAAACATGCATAAGGTTGCAATGTTGAGTACAGAGCCAGCCACTGGGTTAGATCCAGATAACCAGCAGGTGAAACTCTGCTGTTTAGGGGGAAAGGGGAGGTGGGTTTTGGTTTTGTTTTTTGCCAATTCCCTCTGTGTCCCCAAAAACCTCCTGTAGCAAGTCAGCGGATCATCGGGAACGAGATGGGAGGTGGAATTAGAAGCCGAAGGGGGAAGCAGGGAACATCATCTCTCCCCCTTTCTTCCTCTAGCAGGAACCTCCACTGGATCTGAGTGCCTTCCTTGAACAGAAGAGCAAATATGAATCCAATTCTTCTTCCTGTCTCTTTGTTATTAAGACCAACAGTCTCTATGGGTTCTCCAAAAGCATGGATAAATTGGATATTTTATGTTGTCACAGTTTTTAAAAAATTAAATACTTGCACTGAAAAAATACATGGGGCGGGGCAGTGCTTTTCCAGAAGTTAACTCCCAGTATTTTAAAGACTAGTTAGTCCAATAAAAGGCATGACCCAGTCTTTCCTTGCTCTGTAGCTTCCATTCCGTAGGGACCAGCCCAGGGCTGAGATGCTGATCTACTTTCATTATGGTGATAAATGGCCAGTTCTGCAGCTGACATCAATTAGCTGCTAAAACTTGCTGGGAGCCTGGTTTAAAGTAAGTATAATTTATATACCTGCAAGATGAATTTGAGGCACCACCTAGAAAAGTTAAAGATATCGTTGAATGCCAACCCAATTTCCGAGCGATGCAAGATTCCAGGGGTTCCAGGCGTTTACCCAGGGTTTGTGTTTCCTTCAGAACGAAGCACAGCAGAGGCGGATGTCCTTATGATATACGGATTATTTACACATATATACAACCTGAGTCTACAATGGGGGAGTTCACAGCATTAAGACCCCCAAGAGGGTCTTGTTTCTCTCATAGCCACAGCCTTGGATTCAAGTAGAGATCAGGCATGGCTCTTTCTCTGCCTTCACAGCCTTGCTTCAGCTTCTACCTCTAACTCACATAATTTAGCTCTCAACTCCAGCATTTACCGTATCTTTTTAACTACTAGCAAGTTGAGAGTCAGCGGGGGCCCCCTATCTGATATCTGGCACACAGCCATTTTCTTTGTTACCTTAATGAATCATTTAGAGGACCAAGAAGCTAGCCTGGCTGTTCCAGAAAACTGAATCCTTGCTTAGATTTTAACATTTGCTGGACCCAGGAATTAGAAGGGTCTCGGCACACAGCCTACTCCCCCTCCTCCCCAACTCATAACAATATAGTGCTGTGTATTATATATTTATACAGCCTGATGACTGCCTTGTCCCTTTGTGTGAGAAAGTGAGCTAGAAATCACAGCAGCTGTAATTCTTTCCTGCTTTGTGTGCCATCCTTCTGTAAGATGCCTGCGCTAGCACAGTGGGGAACTTTTGCTTCCCCCCCGCTTTGACAGGGCAGGTTGCTGGTTGCAGAGTTAATTTATCAGAATAAAGCACAGGCGAGCTGGCTTCTGCACAGGATTCTGAGATTGATTTTGAGGCTGAATTAAGCTTTCCCCTTCATTGCCTATTGACTTGATGTCCGGCAATACATTATATGTCCTGATCAAGCATGCGGGATCAGGGCGGACAATGGCTTGCTAATTTGCAGACAATCTATGGCAGTATAAATGGAACTGAAGGGCACATCAAAAAGAAATCGGTTTGCTAAATGTAAAATACCATGCTCAGTGAAGAACCTAAGTTTATCACCTGCCAATTTGTGTCAATATACTCAAGGACCTGCTTCTTTGGCTAGCGAGTTCAAAAGAGCGGGCAGAGATTCCTAGTCTAAGCCTTTGCCATGGTGGTAGAATATAGATGTGTTGGACTACAACTCCCATCAACCCTAGCCAGCACAATTTAAAATACAACATTGGAAACAATGGTAAGCAACTTAAAATCAAAGAATAGGGTGGCTCCTAAAAATACACATCTCAAGTGTCTAACACCAGGGATGGAACCTTTCTTTCAGAGATTTGGGGATTTTTTCGGTCATTTAGGGATGAGAACACTAACATGAGCACTCACTTTGATTAGTTTGGTCTTTCCCACAGAGTTTGTCTCATCCCTATGCTTCCAACATTCACACACAACCTTCACCTGCACTGAATTATATAGAGAGTGGGAACACGCTCAGTGTCGCACCAGCGCATGAATTCTGCCTCAGCGCTGATATAGTCTGGTCTGGATTGTTTGAATCTGCCATTTCAAATAGACATTAAGTGCTTTCATTCTGCAGTAGACTGTATAAAAATTGGCAGTCAAGCAATGTTTCTGAGATTGGTTTGAAGGATGCAAATCATCCTCCCTCATATTCATTTGTGGTGCCAGATGGATGCCATTTTGGACAGAAGTTATGCTGTAATGCCAAGCTGTGACAATCGAACTCGGTTCCAGGGGACAGATTCCAATGTGGTTTTATCCATTCATAAACTGAGAAAAGCTGCTGTCCTGCCAATCCCAGCATGTATTACTAACTCTACTAATGTGTGATGTGATCTAATAAGTACCGGTATAATAAACCATTTAATTGCCAAACCAGCTTCCAGAAAACCCTTCACGGTATACCCCCTCTAGCACAAGAGTTAACTAGTTTCATTTTGTGGACATCTGTTTTACATAAACTTTATGTGCCTGATTAAAAAAAGAAGAAGAACACAAACAGCAGCATTTTGTTGTAATAGAACAGAATAGATGTAGTCTGCAAAAAATTGTGGTTGGGTTAGTAACAGATGGTTCCACTTCATATCCTCAATAATGCAAGATCACTGCATTTTACATCAGTTGAGCAACAGTTTTTTCAGAGGCTCAGATTATGACAACAACAATGCAATTTACCTAGCCTGAGTGCGTGCGCACACACACCAACATGATAAGAGCTGCTTTGGCACAAGTGTGGGAGGCTTTGCACAAGCCTCTTCTTCCACTTAACACCCATTCCTGGTGCATGATGTTCAGGCAAGCCAAACCATTCCGCTTAGTAAGGAGACTGCTGTAGCACTTTAGTGTATGATAAAGTATATACAGTCAGTCCCATCATCTATTATTTAGGCTTTACTAAACTCTCATACTAAATCTTTTGTTGTTTTAGAATTTATAGCCTGCCTGTAGAAGCTCAGGCAATCTCAAACAGCAAGCTACAAGAGGAATAAAGAGCAATATTTTGCTTCTGTGTGTTTTCATTGCCCCTCTGTTCCGTAAATGTGGATTACTTCTGCACTTGAATGGTATCCAGAGCTATAGAATTCCTTCCCAGCACCACCAACAAAATCTTCACTCTCAACACCCTTTTGTTTTTTTTATTTTCCTTGCCAACTTAGAGCAATCTTCCAACCTTTATAAAGATTCAGGATGGCTGCCAGCAAGCCAAGGGAAGGGGAACGGAATAAATCTCAACCGGTAACAAAAAAGCTATGTGCTAGCCACAATTTTTTTCTCCATTTGATTGATAAGAGTCATTTAGGCTAGGAAACATATTTCACTGTTCTGACCACAGAGTTTATAGCACGTTTCTTTTACCAGAAGGGCAATGCTGATGGACTGTCAGAACTCCTGCTAAGGAAAGTCCATCATATATCTAAAGCATCCCATCTAAGGTGAATTTCAACAGTTCCATCTGGAGTTTCTTCCGCAAGAGGATTAATCATAACAGATCCTTTCAGGACACTGTGTGCCCTAGTTAATTTTATTTCCCATTTGGACCAGCATGTTGTGAGGAGACCTATTGATAGAGTCATTAATCTCTGAAGTGGTTTGGTTTAGACTCAAATTCTTCATGTGCTGTGATTCTATTTTCACTCAAGAATCCTTCAACTGATTCTTGTAACCAAACGCCACCTCTTTATTCTAGAATAATTACTTCTCTCTCTCATACTATGCAAGGCAAGGCAAATAGACATTTGTGCCAAATATAAATGTTAAAGTTGACCATACAAAGTACCTTCTGGCCACAGAAATCTATCTCACAAACAATTTCATTAAAATGTGGTAAACTCCTGGTGTCATTGATCAGCACTCTGCCACAGAGTTTACAAAAGTATGTTAATCAATAAATCTGCTGAATGCGAGTCTCTCTATCTTCACTGCAGCCTTGAATTTAAATATTTTCTATATATATATTAGTGGGAACTAAAAAGTGTCTCCAAGTGTGCCCTTTCTCTTCATTGAGTCAGGCTGCTATTACCACTCCAGAATTCGAGAATTCCTGTCACATTTTCATTTTATCCCTTGATGTCTGAAACAGCTCAGTGTGTGTGCGTTGTGCATGCATGTATATTTCCTCCTTGAATGGTATGCTGTGTGTGTGTGTGTACACATATATAATTTGAGCAACTGCACAACTGAGGTGCACCCATATTCTTCCCAGTGTTAATGTCATATGCCAAAAGGGGGCCAGTAATAGAGGGAGGAGGACACTGATATGGAATGATGTATCTGCCATGTTTGTGAACCATGAAATCGCTGTGTTGTGAGCTTTGGTTGGCTAAGTTCATAGGCATTTATAGATGCAATAACACAAATTCAGTGGGGGGGGGGAGTTCCTGTAATGAAAGACGAAAAATAGAAAAAATGGTCTGGAAAGGACACTGCAGAACTTTGGTCCAAACAAGTAAGAAGCTTTCAAGAGGTACCTTGGGCTGTGTAAGACGGAGAGCTGGAATATATACAGTAGGAAGCTGTCTTGGTCCATTTAGCTCAGTATTATCTGCACTGACTTTCACAGCAGTTTTCACAGGTATCTAGTCCTACCTGAAGATGCCTGGGACCAGTGGTGAAGCTGCATGCTCCGGCACCGGGGGGCGGAGAGCAGACAGGGGCGTGGCTGGTGCACGTCCCGGGGGCATGGCACCCAGTGCTGGGGGGGTGCACGATGCATGTCGGGGGTGGCCACAATGGTACCCCCCTCCCCGATGCTGCCGGGGCGGTGCACTCCCCCCGCCTCCCCCCCCCGGTTCCTCTGCCAGTGCCTAGGACTAAACCTGGGAACCTGCTGAAAGTTTCTACACATGACCCTGTTTCATAGATGAAAGTCTTACTGTCAGCTGAGTGACACTCTTGGATACAACACATGCATACACAGATATATTATGACTGAGTGAGATCCAGCTGCTCAGCCTTCCTCTCTTGCCTTGGAGGACAAAACCAGCCCTGTGGGCAGGAAACTCCACCTGAACAATCCTGTTAGGACATTTGTGTTCCTGAAAGCAGATACCACTTTTATTTTGAGAACTTTTTGTTAGTCACTTCAGAGCCTCTCATGCCTTATGAAAGAGAGTATAAATATCATTTTTTAAAAAATATGTATGTATGTGTTTGTTTTACACACACTCTCCCACAATGAGAGAACACTGAATTTTTTCCCTGAAATACCTTGAAATTCCAAAGAAGTTTCTGATGGAACACAGGTACAGAAAATCCCAGTTGTGCAGGTGGCTCTGGGTCTTTGGTCCTAGATTTCCAGACCCAAATAATATTAATTGTTAAGAGGGAAGATGCCATCCTTATAGCTTCATTTAAAAGTCAAGCATGATTTTAATTACCACTGACATTTAGACAAGAAAATTGTTTAAATATTTAATGATGGAATGAGGCATTCAAATAACTTTCATTATTTGCAGATTAAAAATTCACAAGGATCCTCAGCACTTTTATCTTTATTGAATGTATTTGTTGTAAACATTATGTATTTTCATAAACATTTAATGAGGACTAACTGTTAGAAATGCAAAACTCTTTCTCCCCATCATTCTTCATGTGCAGTGACTCCAACACAGCATATGCTCATGCAAATGTTTGCATAACAAATTAATCGGAAAGGATTTAGGCGGGGAAAGATGTTGAATGCAAGCCTGATGAAGAGGCCTGTGAAACTCAGCAGTTTGCATTCTCTTGAACCGACCCTTGGACTGACAGAATAGCTGGTCCAGCTAAAGCAGTGATGTGGAACCTGTAGCCCTCAATTGCATTTTTCTCTACCGGTCAGAAAAACAGACCGTTTTAAAATAAGGAACGCAATATTTTTGCTTATGTATAATCCTAATAGACAGTTGACTACATAATCCACAACAGATATAAACAACAAAATAGTGCACATAATAGGAAACGGCCTTATACTGTCAGACCGTTGTTCCATCTGCCTAGAACAGGGATGGATGGACATGTTCAGGCCTTGGTCCAGAAGACATATCCTGGGCAAGAAGCATGTTTATCTGTCCCCACTAATCCTACCAGATCGCAGCTATGTTGTGCTAAAACATTTTGCCCAGTTTCAGTTGTAAAGATAAAAAGCAAGGCATCTCTGTGGATATGTTATTGGATTGCTTACTCGTGCATGTGGCAGAAAGCTAGAAGATCACTGCTGGTCTGTGTCAGGCATGGAGAGTCTTCTCCCCCTCCGGTAGCATCAAAGGCAATAATAGCAAGCAGTTCGTATTGTATGGTCCTTTTTATTCAGTCATCTGTTGCACAACAAGAATCCATGTCTCCACACAAAGAGAGACGTTGGCTACTCTGAGGCCCGCCTCTTCATCCCCAACAACTGTTGGTTTCTGCTTCCCTCACTGAGCAGCAGAAGTGCTTGTCACGAGACAGGTTGTTTACATTCCACAGAGTCTGTACTGTTGGAGGTTTTCCCACGGGAACGGGAGACTGGATGTGACGTATACTGGTTTCCTGTTTTCCCCTGTTCTTTGCAGTTTCAGGTTTGTGATTCTCTCCGTGCTTTAGAGGAGAGATGACGCTTTCTCTGCTCTGGCAGAGGGAAAATGTTTTTCTGTAACTTACCAGCTTTGAACTGTAAATAAAGTAGTATAGAGCATGTTGGCTCATACTTCTCATCATTCCGCTGTGCACTGGATACTGCTTATCAACAACATTTGGTTCCGGGCCCAGAAAAATGCAGTGTTTTGAGGATGCACTTCAGAAGTCGGGCTCCTGGCAAAGGAATAAAGGAGCAAAGAGGATCGGAACAGCGGCAGAGGCACGGATCGCAAGGTATCTGCTCTGCGCGTCAAAATGATTGATGAAGGTATGTGCTACTGCTCCGGGCAGCCTGCCAGCTTCTAATTAATGGCTTTATGGCTGGACTTTGAACTTTTATAGCCGGTTTTGCCGCGGCACAGGCAATTGGCTCAAAGGGACGCTATGCTGGGAAAACGAAAGTAAAGTGCTGTTGTTTCAAAGCAGCTGCAAATGTGACGCAGCAAAAATTAAAGGGCAACATTGAGAAAGCACTTGGGGACTATCACTTTTGAGCTTGCTTTTGGAATGCAGTTTGAAGCAGCTGCAGATAAGCAAAGCAAATAAACAGAAGAGCGGCGCAGGCTCAAAGGCAGAGGCTGTTTTGAAATTGCCTTTGGATTAAAGCAGCTTGATTTAAAGCAGTCATGATAGCTAGCTGCAGAAGGCTGGATGAAGCAAGTGGGGAATTTGATACCACTCATCAGCCAAATGCTCAACTCACAGTAGCTTGTGATACTGCCATGATTCAGAATGGAGCAGATCGGCGGGGTGCTGGCTGCATGGGAAATGGGGAGACTTCACAGTCATCATCCCATAGTGCAGTGGAACCACCAGATGGCGCCAAAGCTTTGAAGGCAGTGAAATGCTACTCATGTGGACGTCTAGGCCATATGAAGAGGGAATGCAAATATCCCAGAGCCAAGACAGAGCAGCGCAGCGGAAGCTCATCGCGTGGAAAAGGCCAGAGCAAAGGCAAAGGTCCGGTGTCCAGGACAACGCAGCACAAGGCAATGGTCTCACGCTACGCTCCAAAGGTTACAGAGGTTGCAGAGGTTGCAGAGGTCCAGAAGACGTCTAGATCTTTCTTCGTTGTTGATTCGGCTGCAACGCATCACATGTGCAACGATAAGCGACTGTTCGTGTCTTTTACACCGCAGGAAGGTGCGATTCACCAGGCGGATGACCACACAATCCCCAGTAAAGGCTACGGAACTGTTGTTCTTCACAGTTTGGACTTATCGATACAGGACGTGCTTTATGTGCCGGACGCGAAACATAATCTGCTTAGCGTTGGACAGCTGATGGAGCGGAAAATAGACGTTTCCTTTAAGAACAATAGATGCATCATCACCAAGAAAAATGATTATCAATTGTATGCTGAATTTGTTGATCGTTTGTTTGTTTTGTATTATGATGATGTTGTGCAGGATGACACTTGTTGCATTGCAGGTTCTAACAAAAGTTTGCATGCAGAATGTATTCATGATTTTCACAGGAAATTTGGACATTTGCATTTTGAGGCAGTATCTAAAATGCCTGCCTTGGTTGAAGGTATGACTATTAAACCCTGCAGGTACCACATGAAGTGCAAGGCATGCGCAGCAAACAAGGTGAAAATGGCTGCGAAAGGTAAGGTGTCTAGTAGGCAAGCTACAGAACCATACCAAATTATTCATGCTGATTTGGTTGGACCACTAGCGCCCTCTTTGGGTGGGAATAGGTACTTCATGGTTCTTATTGATGCATTTTCCAGGTATATTTTTGTGTATAATCTCAAGCAGAAATCAGAGGCTTTTCCTAGGTTCAAGGAATTCTGTGCTTGGTTGGGAAATGTGCATGGTAAGAAGATTAAGATTCTTTTCACCGACCGGGGGGGAGAATTCACTTCTCAGCAGTTTGAAGCTTTTCTGGCTGAGAAAGGAATTCAACACGATTTGTCTAGTCCTCGCTCGCCATGGCAGAATGGACTTGCGGAACGGGCAAATCAGACTTTGCTTCAAGGGTTAAAAACCTTGCTGCATGATGCAAATCTTCCAGAGAGTTATTGGGCCGAAGCTCTCTCATGTTTCACTTACAGTTATAATCGCAGGTTATCTTCAGCGATTGGTTGTACCCCCTATGAGAAGATGTTTGGCAAGAAGCCATACATCAAACACATGAAAATTTTTGGTTCTGACATGTGGGTTCACTCACCACAAAACTCCAAGTTAGACAAGCGTGGATTGCATGGTATCTTTCTAGGTTATCAGAAAGGGTCTTACAGAATAATGATGACTGAGTCTAAGGAGATTAAGCTCACAAGAAGTGTTGAGTACAATGCCAAGTGGGGGGAGAATGTGGGAATTTTCCAATGTTATCCTGATGACAGTGATGAGACTGAGGATAGTCAAAAGCAACCGCAACAACCCACACCCACTGATGAAGGTTCTGATTCTGAGTCTGAAACTGAATCAGATGATTCAGAGGATTTCAAGAGTGCGAAAGCCTCTATGCGACCCTCTGAAAGCTCTGATCAAGAATTGGAGGAACCATTGTTCACAATAGGTCGTTTTTCTCCTAAGAAGGAAGAGGAGAGTGTTGAAGACTTAAGGCTAATTCGCAGGTCACAGAGAGCCACAAAAGGCAGACCTCCAAAGAGATTTGCTGATGAGTTTGCTAAGATAGCAGTAACAGCTGTTAAAAGCTCCAAGAAGGTATTTGAACCTTCAAGTTTCCAAGAAATCCAGGATTTGGATTCAAAGGAAGCTGAGCCATGGTTAAATGCCATGAAGGCTGAGCTTGATTCCTTGGAAAGGAACAAAACATGGGAACTAGTTCCAGTGGTTCCAGGAATGAAACTGCTTGGAAGCAAATGGGTCTTCAAAGCGAAGACTGATCAAAATGGCAAGATAGTCAGACACAAAGCCAGGTTGGTAGCCAGAGGTTTTGCTCAGGTACCAGGTGAAGACTATCACGAGACCTACTCACCCACAGTGAGGTATGAGAGCATTAGGCTTATGCTCAAGCTAGCTGCAGAGGAAAATCTACACATTAGTCACCATGATGTGAATACAGCTTTTCTGTACGGATCTCTAGGTGAATCACTTTATATGCTTCCACCTGATGGCGTACAGGTAAAACAGGGATTTGTTTGTGCTCTGAAAAAGTCCCTTTATGGTCTCAAACAAAGTGCACGGTGTTGGCACACAAAACTCACTGAAGTATTGTTTTCTCTAGGTTTTAAGCAAGGGAAAGCTGATCCATGTGTATTTGTCAAAGAGGAGGGGCAAAAGAAACTGTATTGTTTGTTTTATGTTGATGATCTTTTACTCTTTTGGAAAGATGTCACAATGTACAATAACGCCCTAGCTCAACTGAAAGAGCACTTTGACATGAAAGATCTTGGTGAGGTAAACAACTACCTATCTCTGGAAATAGAGAGAGATCAAGATGGTAACATTCTAGTACACCAGTCACGGAAAATTGCTGATGTGTTAAGCAAGCTAAACCTGATGGATGCTAACCCTGTAGACACACCGATGATAACAAGTTATCAGGTAGATTACACTGAAGAAGCATTTTCTGACACTACACTGTACAGAAGTGTGCTAGGCAAGCTAAACTTCATTGCCAGATGTTCAAGACCAGACATTGCTGTTAGCTGTAATTTGCTAAACAGACAAGTCAACAATCCTACTGTTAAGGATTGGAAAGCTCTGAAACGCATAGCGCGGTATTTGAAAGGCACTATGCATTACAGACTGAGATTTAACAATCAGAAGTCTGGTGGTCTTGAGATATTTGCAGATGCAAGTTTTGGAAGTGACACTACAGACAGGAAAAGTACGTCTGGAGTTTGCTATAAGTACAATCAGGGTCTATTTGATTGGTCATGCAAGAAGCAAACAACAGTTAGCTTAAGTACTTGTGAAGCTGAACTGAATGCACTGTCTTATTCACTTAAAGATTGTGAATGGTTGTTACAATTGTGCAAAGATATGAAAATTCCTGTCAAATGTCCAATCCAGGTTTACCAGGACAACAAAGCATGTTTGGCTTTGCTGAATTCTGAAGGTTGTAAGCAAAGCACGAAGCACTTGCAATTGAAGGTGCAACATGCTAGGGAACGTATTCAGAAGGGACTCGTAACGGTGTCCTATATGCCAGGTAATGAAATTCCTGCTGATGTATTGTCCAAGATTGTATCAAGGGATCAACACTGTACCTATGTGCAGAAGTTGGGTTTGTACTGATATAGTACGAACACGCTGCCCAGTGATGTTCACAGAAAGGGGGAGGATGTTGGTTTCTGCTTCCCTCACTGAGCAGCAGAAGTGCTTGTCACGAGACAGGTTGTTTACATTCCACAGAGTCTGTACTGTTGGAGGTTTTCCCACGGGAACGGGAGACTGGATGTGACGTATACTGGTTTCCTGTTTTCCCCTGTTCTTTGCAGTTTCAGGTTTGTGATTCTCTCCGTGCTTTAGAGGAGAGATGACGCTTTCTCTGCTCTGGCAGAGGGAAAATGTTTTTCTGTAACTTACCAGCTTTGAACTGTAAATAAAGTAGTATAGAGCATGTTGGCTCATACTTCTCATCATTCCGCTGTGCACTGGATACTGCTTATCAACAACAACAACATCCTGAGTGCCAGCAGGAAGTCCCAGTATTCCCACCCCCCTGCCTTCTCTGTTCTAGGATGTGGAGGGACAGATGGGCCCGTAGAGATGGAGGATCCCCTATACTCTCCAGGGAGGTCTCTGCTGGTTGCGCTCTCCCCTCCCCCTCTCCCTCCACTATCTTGTAACTAGGCAATTCCTCCTCGAAAGATATAGCATCTCTCTCACACTTTCTCCTCCTAAAACTGGTGTAGACAAGGGGAGTGAAACTTCCCCCGCCTCCCCTTTGGATAGAAGCTGATCAGACTGAGTGTACACTTCCCAGTCTCCCTGTTCTGACTATTCACTGATGGTCTGCCTATTTTAAGAAAGTACATTTGTTCTTCTGTCTTCCCGATCAATTGATTTGTCCCAAGGCTTCATCTTCATTGCTAGGTGATGGCCAACTTTATTATGAAACCACACCACACATGAGGAATCTGAATAATCCCAGCACTTAGGACAGAAGATGTAGTAAACCCCTGAGGACACAGAAATTGGCTGTCTCTATACTGCAGCAATTAATCTAGACAATTTCCCAATCTTCACATTAAATAAGAGGCTACCATGCTGGCACTGCTGTCTGAAAACCCTGGCTACTAAGAACTATTGTGCAATCACAATTTCTTTGCCAAAAAAGCTGAAGGAAATCTTGGTTGCCATTTGTTGTGGTTTCTTTCCCTTCATTTTCTATTTCTACATAAACATAATCTGGAATAGTACTGTGGGACCAATCTGGTTTGTAAAGAGAAATCTTTTTTTCACCCTTTTAAGGGAGAATGTAGCCATTTTACAACTGTAGCCATCGAAATATAACAGATTGGGGGACACTTTCTTTTTAGTTAATGTGCATTTTAACAGGGTCAATTTTAAAGCATCATTATACTCTAAGTTGTATGAATGCAAAGAATGGAGAGGAGGAAAATGGCTCTGGGTTTCTCAGAACTGGAGATCAGCAACAAATTAAACCATCCCAACACATCCCAAGAGAACTGATCTGTAGCACAGCCCTATATTTCTCTGTTATTATGAAATATAATGTGATGAACTCTGCTCTTATTTTTAAAAATTGTGTAGCGGGGAAATGAGCTTTCCCCTCTAGACAACATTTTTCTGTCTTAGATGTAAGTCTTTGCACTTCCAAAATAAATACTACTGTCACACATTAATTTATAATCTTCAGTTAAATATTTAGTCAGGAGAGGGCGCTCATTGTTATGTTAAAATGTGAGCTGTAATTATAACAAAGGGGTGGAACTGGCTGCATTCATGTGTTTCTGTTTGTTGTTTTTTAAGCAAGAGGGAGAGGATGGTTTGTTTTATTTCTCAGAACAAAACCTATAGAAACTGGGGTCATCTGCTGTAATAATAATAATCACTACAATAAAGCTTTTCTAGGATAATTCCTATTGCAAGAACAGTGAAGCCAGGTTGTCTTCTTCTTCTTAAAAAATTCAATTTGTATGTTAATGGTTTTTTTTCTCAGGACTGCAAAGATAGATATTTTTTCCTGTGTCAATCGTGTCCTCTAAAGTAAACTTACTGTGTTATGCTAATGATATGGTGCTGCTGTCCTTGGCTTAGACAGGATTGAGATAGCTTTTGGATAACAAAATATTTTGGATAGCAAAATATTGTTGCGTAACACCCCAGTCTCTGAGCAGTGGAAGATTCCAGGGGTTCCAAATGCTGACCCAGGGTTCCTTTTCCTCAGAATGAGGACAGTGAAAACTGTAGTGTCCTTATGATATGTGGTATATTTATACATATATGCAACCTGAGCCTATAATGGAAGCGCTCACAGCATTAACACCCCAAGAGGGTCATGCTTCTCCCATAACCATAGTCTTGGAATCAGGCAGAAATCAAGCATGGCACTGATCCTTTGCTTTCACAGCCTTGCTTCCCGCTTTTACCTTATACACAAAGAGCTCTGGCTTTTGTCTTTCTAACTACCAGAAAGTTGATGGAGAGGCAGCACCCATTTGTTATCTGGCATAGAGCCACTTCCTTTGTTACCTTAATGGCCCCCCAAAAGCACTTTTTCAGGTCACGTGACTCACAGGGGAGCATCCCCCCGCCTACCAAAAGACGGTATCCTGGTTTTTTGCCTTGACATACTGGATCGTATGCTATTTCAGCTGAGGGGTGTGACAGAGGTTGTTTGGCAATGACTGAGCAGCATCGTGTACTTGAAAATATCGTGGGGGGGAATCAAGCCAACTGTGCACATGTTGTCTAAATATCTGTCTTATTAGTCAGCGTCTACAAAAGTAAATAAACCTCCAGGCAACTTACAACAGAGGCCAAAACAAAAGCCAAGAATGCAAGAAGCAAGCATGGGGGACAGTGGCTGGAAGAGAGGGAGTGGAGAGAGGTTCTGGTACTGGTTAGCATGAAGACTCCAGCTACCTCCAAGAGGCTGTCTTTTCTGGGAGGCATTTTCCTCTGGGCTAGGCTCCACTGAGTCTGTAGAGACCATCAACTTGCATGGCTGCAGCTACTCAGAGAACTCCCCAAACCAGCCCACTTTGCCTTGGTGCTAGAGGGAGGGAGGATAAAGGTCAGCCTGATGGGGATTACTGTCAGTGGTGGTGATCCCAGTCTTTTTGGGTTGTTTCTTAGGGATGCAACAAGGCTTGCCTTATTTTAATGTTTTGTGGGGCATGGTTTTTTGTGGGGCGTTGTTTGTCTGTCTCTCTTGGGGCGGGGAGGTGTTATATTTTTCTTCAGGCCATTTCTGGGGTTTGACATATTTTCATACCCAAAACAAATTAGGTACATATTACCTCGGCCGAGGAAAGTTAGGTGCACCGAAGTTTTAAGTCCTAGGAGAGACCACAATCTTCTCAGTGCCTTTGGACCACCACAGTTCAAAAAAGATGCTAAAAGCACCTCATGGGTTAGCATTTCCATACCTCTCTTGAAATCTTATCAAGATTTAGGATTATATGGCTATTCAGTCATCATCATTTTCATTTTATTACTCTGTTGTAAGGTACCCTGGAAGCATGGCACATGCAAATTTTAAAATTAACAAATTCCATATTGACCTAAAGGAGATTGCCCCATTTCAGAGATATCTGTGAGGCGGTATCTGCCCCTATACTATGGAATGCCCTTCAATACGTGAAGCAGCAACCATCAATTGCTTCCGATGTATTGTAGAGACATATCAGGATCCAGAAGACTGAGCCGTGTTTTTATTTATTTGAATTCTCTGGATTCCTGCTTTTATACTAGTTTTACTGGTTTTGCATTTTATGTTTAATGACATTGTTTATTGTATTCATGTTGGACACCACTTAGAGATTTATAAAATATTAAGCGGTATATAAGTCCTTTAAAATAAACCTATTTATTTGAGAAGTATTCAAGGAATATAGGATAGCTCATTCTTACTTCCTAGAAATACTATGCAGAAACATTATTGGTTTAAAAAGTAGCTAGATTTCCCCCCCTTCAGTTTCGATCAAAGGTGATTTGCGGAAAACACAGTATTTCATAAGAAAGAATAGAATAGTTATAGGATAGATAGGGATTATGAGTAACATTGTGTGTACACTGCTTCCCTAACCAGTGGGAATGCACCAGACAAAGTATAAATGTGTGAACACAGCTGAAATCAAGGTGTTTGGTCTTGCTGTCAATGCAAATACAGTATTTAATAATAATAATAATACCCCACCCCTCTGACTGGGTTGCCCCAGCCACTCTGGGTGCCTTCCCTTCCATACATATAAAAATATAATAAAACATCAAACATTAAAAACTTCCCAGTACAGGGCTGCCTTCAGATGTCTTCTGAAAGAGTACTTTTTGCTCCAAAAAACCTGTTCTGTTTTCTATTCTGAGCTGTGGAAAATAATGCAGTACAAGGAGAAAACGCTGGCTCTGTTGCTATAAAGTTGTTGGAACCAGTGAGATTGAAAACAGGTTTGACTGGTTATTGCATTCAAAGACATAATCCAATACTAAAGTCTTCCAATAAGTAGTGGGTGGAAATGCTTTTAATGAATGCAAGTGGGTTGGGTGCACACCAAGTACACACAAAAGTCCGAAGTATGTTATTACACAAGGGGACAGGAGAAACATGAGTGTGTCATTGACAGTAGTGGAGAACTATGTGTTACCACAATTCTCTTAGCTTTTATATTAAAAATGTTCTCAGACGAAGGGCTGTTTCCCGTAACATTATCAGCAATTGTAATGATAACAGTAAGCTGGAAGATTCTGGATTATTAATATGAAAGACTGTAAACATACGAGGTGGTATTCAACTAAGCTTTACTCAGAGTAGACCCATTGAAATGAAGAGACCTATTCCATAATTTAAATGAGAGTTGAATACCAGCCAAGCGGTAATAGCATTTAGGTCATCCAGGGATAATTTCTTGAAATGGTTGAAATTAAAAGTGGAAGCACTAGTTTGTACAAGGGGAGAGTTCATTACCTGTGGGTATGCTCAGAAGGCCTTCACTCGGCAAGGCTATGAATGGTGTTCCTATATGATCAGCTTAGAAATATTAATCCCCTGTGATTGCTATTAAATAGAAATTTTCTAGATTTTGGTAGAGAAAGCACTTCCACAAAACATTTGTTAGTACAGATCTAGATATGCATTGTCAGGCCAATTAAATATTATTTCGGAGTCATAAAGCAGTTGCTTTAACTACAGTTCATATTTCTTTATGACCCATTCAACTACTACATTACTATCAACTGAGCTTGAGGGTGGATGGATGGTACAACTTGGTGATAAAGGAAAACAACAACAAAAAAGTAAACATTTTAGTTTATTCCAGAGTATCTGCTATGTGACCAATGCAAATGTTGTTAGCAGGTGACATACACACAGGTAAGAAAAACAAAAATGGGCACATGATGCAAGCTACCCTTATTTCATCAAAATAAACAGGCACAGGCAGGTCACATATGTTTTTACTTATATTCCGCAGGACATGGAAATCACACAGAAATCAGAGACAGGTATCAAGTTAATTAAGGATAATTAAGCAAGATGATTAAGAGTTGCACAATTATGTGGATTCTGATTAAAATAGCGCTACTATTTCATTTAGACTTAGAAAATTTACACAGGCAGTGGAAAATCAAAGACAGGGCCCACATTCAACTAACTAATCTAACCAGTGGAAACCCATGCAAGGACTTCCGCAAGCACAACAGGGCTCCCCACCCCAATTTGCATTGCCCCTCCGAAATAGTGCGGGGTAGGGGGAGGAGAGAGTAGATCATTCCTTCAGGCAAGCTATGTGGAATTCCTCCCTGGATGTTTTCTCCCTCTCTTGCTCCTTTAACAAAATTTCAGGTCGGCCAGGCAATGGGTTGCCTCCAATGCTGCATGTGGAGTTTTACTCCTACAACAGGATTTCCCTTTCATGAATCTTAAAATTTGCTCTGCAGGGTCTGCCAACCCCATGGAGCCAATTTTGAGGGTGCACAGGGGGCTGCAAGGGACAGTAGAGGGGAAAGTTCCATTGTGTGAGTGGAAATCTGTTGCCGATCAGCAGCATTTAGTACAGCCCAATATATTTTATCACCAAGTCATCACAGGACAGGAGCTTTGATCCAGAGATGCCACTTTGCAAGAAGACGACACTTTCACAGTTTTTTGGGGGTTGGGGTGGAGAAGAGAACTGGTCTGAATTGTTAACATTTTGAATCAAGTTTGAAGGCCTGCTGATTGTGGGGCTGGAACTGGCCATGCTACCTAGTGGAATCTTTGGAGCCATGGAAATACCGTAATTTTTCCGTGTATAACACGCCCCCATGTATAACACAACCCCTATTTTGGGGGACTCCAAACTGAGGAAATGAGGGATTGCCCAGAGTTGTTGGCCACCGCTGCCAATTGCACGCATCGACAAAGCCAACAATCGTCTGTCCGCCAGTTGCATGCCCAATTGCCGCAACAGCCAATTGCCAGCAGACCTTGCTGCAGTCAACAATTGCACATCCAACATCTGAATCATCTGTGTATTAGACGACCCCCATATTTAAGCATTTTAAAAAAATTAAAACAACTCGTCTTATACACGGAAAAATACGGTGTTTTAAATTGAAAAAATATACATATGCCTTAAGTCTCATTTCCATACCAAAAGCTTACTATGACTTTTTAGGGGGGAGAAAATATACAAATTATACCTATGAAACTGATGGAAAGCGGGTCCTTGCAATAGAAAATTCTAAATGAAGGCAAAAAAATGGAAGGAATTTGCATAGACACAACCTCTGCTAATTTTTTTAGCAAAAGAAGTCCAAACAACTCATAGAAAACCCAGACAAGCCTTAAGCATTAGTGTCCTTGTATCATACTGATAACATAGATAAAATCAGTGGTCTTATTCCTAAGAAACGTTGTGATAATATCAGATAGTTAATTGATGAACATTATGATATAAAAGAGACCTCTGAATTTTTAGCACTTAAAAACAGTTACGTAAAAGGCAGAGTTAAAAAGTGCATTGCTGAAGCAACCTATTTTGGCTTTCTGGGAAAGAGTAGGATGGAATTTGAAAGTTGTTCTCAGATACTGTCTTGATGTGAAGATTCGGATGCATTTTTTGGTTCTCTTTCCCAAAACAGTCTGTTCCATTATAGCTTCTCAATATGTTGATTACTCCATCATGTAGAAACGGTACATAAGGGCCACAATAATTGCTGCTATAGCTGGAATCACCCAGTTGGACCATGTGCTAGAAGAAACAAAAAGTTACTTTGATACATTCTGATATATCAGAATGCAGACAAACCAAAAACTTAAGACTAGAATGGCAATGCTTTAAAAAATACATGGTCAAATATTGTTCCATAAAGAATATGTTGTTATGTTTAGATTAAAGGAGTAAAGTAGAAAGAACAACATTATCTAGGAATGTTATAAAGAGATAAAAATCCAAAATATAAAGAGTGCAATGATTATATCGAACTTAAACAATAAGGGAGTCGTGGGGTGGGGTGGTGGGAAGAGCTTTTATGTTTCCAAGGGCTAAATCAGAATGCGAGCCAATTGGGGGCGGGAAGGATTTATGTTTGTGTAAATAATAGTGCATTTTTGTGTGTTTTCGTTTGGGTAGGATGTACATTGTTTTGTTTTTTTTGCTCTTTCTTTTTGTATTAAAAAAACTTAATAAATATAAATAAAACAGAATAAAGTTACTTTGATACAACTATCCATTAGCTTTTATATGATGGACTTCAGAAAAACTGAACTTTTGGTTAAGGCTTTATCCTAGGTCTGACAGCAGCAGATCATAAACACTTTGAAGTGAAATACAATGGATAATATAGTCAAGCCAACTAAGTAAAGGTTGTATATGATTTTTGGCAAACTATAATGAAGTCACATTGAGCTAAGAGAGAGATGAGGAATTTGTGGCCCTCCATTTGTTGCTGGATTCCTAACTCCCATCAGCACAAGCCAATATGGTCAACTTATCAAGGATGTTGGCAGCTGGAGGCCACAGATTTCCTCATATTCATGACCTGGACAAAGGAATATTTTTCTGAACTACTGGTGGAAGTGCAAGCAAATATATAGCTGGATTGAAGACTTTAGGACAAAAGCCTGAGACCAAAATGAACTTTTTATCCAGAAGGTTGACTGAATTAGTTAGCTACACAAGTTTTTTTAAAACATTTGTTAGGAAATGTAATCCTGAAGTAAGAGTGAAAAAAGCAAATATAATGTAAATATTTTCAAAATATGTGGCCTTCCAAATGCAACCTAAGATTCCCAAGACCCAAGCACTGGAAAGTTTCTACGAGTCTGTTAGAGACAGTGGGCTTGAAGCAATGAAGCAGGCACCAGAAGGCAAGCTACACATTTTATATAAACAAATAAATATGTGCCAGATGCAGAGTTAGGGTGCTCTTTCAATAAACACAATGTGGCCTAGTCCTGTTAAATAAACAATTACACACATGCAAGCATTAGACTTCAAATATGACCCCATTTCCAATTGTCTTCAGATTTCTAATGTACCGTAGATTCCGGCGTATTAGGTGACTGGGCGTATTAGACGCCCCCCAAAAAATTGGCAGCTGCAATTTGGGGTTTCGTCTTATAATCCCAGTTGCCTAATACACTGGGCAACTCCACGCCGGGAGAAGGCCGTCCGGCATGGAGCGGAGCCCGCTGCCCCTGCTGCTGCTTCGGAGCCACCGCAGCAGCAGCGGGGGGCAGATATCCGGCGTATAAGGCGACCTCCGACTTTTTAACCTCTTTTTTGGGGTTAAAAAGTCCCCTTATATGCCGGAATTTACGGTATATATTAATGTTTTCTTATGATTTTTTTCTATGTTTTTAGCTATTCTTGTTTTTATCTGTGAGCCAAAAAAGCAGGGTAATAAAAATAACAATAGCATCATGAAAGTGTAACACAATTACTTAGTAAAGGTGAAAGCCAACATGGAGTGAGTAAACCTCCACTTGCATAACATGGCCTCTCTTTCCTCACCCCCTTGCTCCTCAAAAGCTTGTCAGGAGGGTTGGGTGACACCACCTCCAAGCAAATTTTGTGGGTTCATGGGAAACGGCGGGGGGGGGGAGAGAGAAACCAGAAATCCACTGAGTGAATTTATTTTTCACAAGCAATGAACGTCACCGGATGTCAACCTATCTGAATACCCAGTGCTTTTTTTTTTCAGGGGGAACTCAAGGGTACACAGTACCGGCACCTCTTTTTGTTTTGTTTTGTTAAAAAGTGTGACACCTACTGTAACAATTTCATGGTGAGTACCGGCACATATTTTCCTAGAAAAAAAGCACTGTGAATACCATTTTTAAAATGAAAAACAGTATTGGCTTGTTAAATGAAGACCATACAATACCTGGAATTAGAATCAAGAGTGGTAATGTAAGGTTCCTGAAAAACAAAGCAATACATTAGTTAGACTTAACTGGTCTCTCCTGACTATCCTTCTTGTCACAAAGCTAACTCATGCCAATTACTGACATGGAGTGTTCACCTATTGTTTCCTCAGATTTCCTCTGATATGGTGTAACCTTTCACATCTAACCTTTCATCATGATCATTAGCCCTCTGTGCTCACTTGCTGCTACGGCAGTATATGCTACATTCCCTGAATTTTGGAAATGACTTCTTGTTGCCATGCAAAAAACCCACCATGTTCTGGTTTAAAATACAGCAGCTAGACAATAAATGGCTGGGCTCATTGCAACATCTTACAACCCACAAGGACCCTTCTCAGCCTTGGGAATATATCAGTGTGTCCCTCACTTAAATCTTGCCACACAATTTATCCACAATTAAACTTCATACGATTAACCTTCTAGCTCCATTCTGTTATTCTTGCAGCATTTGTGGAAGATAAGCTAATTGCAATCTCCATGTTCAGAGACAGAAATGCCTATGGAAAACACATGCTGCACAAATGGGAGGGAATTAATCGCCACCATCATCCCCAGTTTCTTAGAGTCTCTTGAGTATTTGACTGCCAGCACTCAGGGGGGTAATGATGGACTTGGTGGCTCTTCAAGCCTGATTCAGGAGGGCAGTTCTTGCATCCTCTTAACAGTTTCTGCGATACAGAAAGATTTGGAGAGAGACTTTCCACTCAGCTCACATTTGAACTGCTTATCTGTCAAGGCCTGACAAAGTACTCTGATAGCAGAACAGAACTGCTAAAAAATCTTCAGGTGTAAACCATATCAGCATTCTCTTTCATGGACCTTTCATGGACCATAGGAAGCTCCCTTATTATATACAGTCAAAATCATGGTCTACCTAACTCAATTTTAACCAAACTGATTAGAAGGGTTTCTCCACAATTTCAGATTCCAGTCCTCATGATTCTGAATAAAGGGGCTGACATAACGGTGAGATACGAGACTGCCCGTGTACCACGTCAGACTAGCTCAGGGTTTCAAGGCAGGGGACATTCCCTGGAGAGCCACTGCCATTCAATGTGAACAATACTGAGTTAGATGGCATCTACTTTTTTCTTCTTCAGTGTGCTCAACACAGCACTTGAGTCTCATGGGTCAGACCTCTACTTTTGAAGAATGTCAGCTGTTGTTCAGTATTGGTAAGCATTAGAATACTTTGCAATATTGAACAGTATTATTTTCATATCTGAAAAAGCTTTCGAGTAAGAATTCCTGACTCAAACTCCTTTTTCAGTACTAAAAGCTGGACCAGATGTGCCAGATGTGCCTTTCTGTGCACAGAAGGGGTTATATTAAAAGCATCACTAAGGGAAGGGTGTTCCATCAGCACAATTGTTTATCCTTGTGCAGCAAAAAAGTTCTTCTCCTCTTCTTCCCCCACATGCCCCCCTATATCTGCCCTGAGGGTTTGCCCAACCCTTCGAAGTAGAATTGGGGGTGGCAGGGGCATGGAGGAGGGAAAGCCCTGAGTTATCTAGTTGAATACCACCGAAGGTGCCTTCTTGTTCAAGGAAGGATTGCTGTATGCCTTGTGGTAGAATGTTGCTTGAGGAGAGTGAAATCAGATGTTCTTCCACTTCTACTTGTGCAAAGACTTCTACTAGTGCATAGCCTTTTTGCACAATCAGAAACATGAGAATGCCTTCCTAGCACACACTGTGTGAAGCCTTACATCAGCTGGTTCTAGGCCACTTAGCATGCTTAAGATTTTGTAGAACTGTTCCCCATAAACATAAGACCACCCTCGCATAAAGTCCAGTCTCATATTTCCCACTATAGCACAGTAGATGCTGCTGGGAATCCCACAAGCAGGACACAAGAGCAACAGCACCCTGCTTGCTGTTCTTCCCAAGCTGATACAGGAAGGAGCAACAGATGTTTAACATTAGTTAAAGTTCCTGCCAGCACTGCACGTAATACAGATCACTGCTGCCAAACATTAACATGGTGGGATGGCTTTAAAGTGGAATGCTTACCGTTGGTTTCTGAACTTTTTTCCAGTCATCCTGCAACACAAAAACAGTAATAAGCAACACAATGTAGAATGCCCCAAAATACCAAAAGTTATTTATACATGTAAAACTAGTACAGTAAATTTCACCCTGTTGATTAGTGAATATATGGATACACATACATTCTAAAAGCATTTCACAACCTATCTTCTTTGTAGTATTTGCTGATAATTATCAACATGCTTCCTTATCCAATTCTATTCTACCAAACTTATTTTGAGTTTGCCTCCAGAAAAGTTGCTCCACATTATCTCCACATGAGATAAACATTACTGTAGCTTGATTAAATGCTCCCTGGTAGCACACAAGCTACTTTCAAGTCCTTCAGCATAACAGATCTTTTAGCATAACAGAACAGTTAAGTGAAGACTTTTAAAAAAGCAAAGGAAACAAAATTATTAAAAATAAATCTTGCAGCAATGTTTTGATGCCAAGATCAGTTTTCTACAAAGCTTCCAATGCCTTTTAGACACAGGGGTGTTATGAAACAGGAGGAACTGTTTGGCTCTTTTTAAAAAGCGGACTTTGTAACTGCATCTTGATTCCAGTACTAAAGTCATGAAGGTACTTTTGCATGGAACACAGCAAGTATCAGTGCACTTTGAACACCCATTACAGTAGTTTATCACATGCTAAACAGAAGCAAATTTCTTCATGTACCAGCTCCAGAAATATCAAACGCACCAGTCTAAACTTTAGTCTGGTAACTGCATGAAGGGGCTTGATTTAGAGACGTAACCTCAAAACCCTATACCGCTGTGTATCCTACTAAATATGATGAAAGGGAAGAATGCAGGAAGTGCCATGCAGACATACCTGGCAGAAATAGCTTGGCAACACTACTGATTCTCTGTTAAGTGTCAGAGGACTTGGGTAGAGTTTGTCGTTTACCCAACCAAAAGAGACAGCACCTTTGTGCGTGCATGTATGCATGCATATGCATACACACACACACACACTGGCAAGTTCTCTGATGTGCAGAGAATTTTGGAAACTGAAGACTGTTTCAGTTAGTGCTAGAATTTAATTAACAGCCATCAGGATAAGTCCCGTGGTTAGCTACGGGAACTGCATTGGTGGGATCTTAGCAAAGAGTAATTGGTTCAGATATAACATTAAGTGTTGTTGAAGGGCCTACATTTGTTGTCCTGGACTCAAATGTCTTGCAGTGCAGCAAATGTGTGTTCAGATCAGTCTCTTCTAAATCACAAGCTTGTTTTTAAACTTCTACTGCCACTGCCAATTTATTGCTATGTTTTATTTATTTTGCTTCTTAACTGTTATTTATTTCTCACTTTCCCAATCCATCCTGAACACAGGAACCAACTATTTTAAAACAAAAACCCTAAACCTAAAAAATAGCTTAGAACTTGCAGAGAAGCACTAATAAACTATACACTGAAGAAAGTCATCAACTGATTGGAGGAGGTACTGATAACCTGCTTTACTGCACAAACATTTTTAATCCCAAATTACAAAGTTACAACTTGACACAGAACACTGCATCACCGCATCCAATTTGATATGTTCATTAAGGTTTTAAAAATATGGAGAAATATACAGGTAAAAGAAAGCACACGTTCTGTACATGGGAAGTGCACTTACTGGATGAAGTTCTCCTATAATGAATGTATCTGACAATGTTCTGGCATCTGTGGAATGGCCAACATCTTCAAAACTTTCTGTAGCATCTCCTCCCGCTTGTTCCCTTAGAACCTCTTCACCACCTGGGTGCTGTAAGAAAACAACATATGAATAAGTATCCATGAACTTTACAAATAGTTTTTAAAGCTTTCTATCCCAATAGGTATCAGTACATGTTAAAGCTGTCAATTTCACAAATGGAACTGCGACAGATTGCATGCTCAACAAGGAATCTGGTAGTACCTTAAAAACTAACAAATGTATTATGGCATGAGTTTTCATGCATTGTCCACTTCATTAGATGCACAAAATGCTGACCTGTGCTGCTGAAAGTACACTTCTAAGCCAAACTGGCTGCCAATCACTATCAATGAATGACCCTAAATTCTAATATTAGATGCATAACAAGTGTGCATATGATTCTTGTTTTTTGGAAAAGTTGAGCACACAGAAGAACACTATTTTGCCCAGCAACTACCATCAGTATTGTAGATATTGTAGACATAAAGATATTGTAGACACAAGGAAAATACCACTAGAATATATCTGTGCCTGTGATTAAAACAAAGTTCAATCATCCAGCTTTATACTGTCCTTCATGAAAATGTATTTTTAATTGTTGGCTGGTTTATGTCTTACAACTGCAATATTTGCAGCAGCTTCTGATCAAGTCCCCCAAAGATGTGTCTTGTTCCTTTGAAACACAGGTTGGGACTGGCTACCTTGAAGCCTCACTTTCGCCCATATCAGTCTAAAGGCACTTTAAGAAGAGTTTTCACAGCCCTGCTGCCATCAGCATGCTTGTCAGTAAAACCAAACCAAATAGGCTGGCAAGCCACCATATCTGTGTAACTCCATTCCAGTTGGGAACAGGCAGGCCCCAACTGTGTAGGTGCTTCTGTGGGCATTAAAACTGATTTGTAACTGCATTTTCATAATCTGAAGAATTTAAAAGATCAAGCTGCAGTTTCTGTAGTGCTACTCTGTCATTTTATAGTTTTATTAGGCTGTTATGTTTTAAATGTCTTAAAATTAACTTACCTAGTGATGATTGTTGTTGATTGATTGTGCTGCGGTTGTGAATGTTGTGTGTGTGTGTGTGTGTGTGTGTATACACACACACACACACAAAGAGCCATGTGTAGGGGAAAGCTTTCCTAAAAGGCAGGGTTTAAAAAACACACCATTAAATAAATATGCACTCTCTTTCTCTCTGGCACTCCCACTGTGAAGTTTGACCCAGCCTCCCCCACTGGCAGTGGGCCCTCTGCCAGTGCAGAAGTCCAATCTGCCTGTGTTTAACTCATTCTTATTGCATAAAAGGGGATGAGTGAAGTTCTTAATCCACGTTATATGATCCTGTAAATGCTGCTCCACCTAAGTACTATAACATTCATTATATAAAAATAAAGATGTTTTTAACCCCGAGAGCACTTCATACGAGTCAGGCATTTGAAGCACTTGTTTAGCCAAGATCTTATTCCAGAATTAATTTCACACATAACTGACACTGCAGCTCTTAAATCAAAGAGCAATTGAAAACACTAACAAAACAAAACCACATTTCTAGTCTTGTCATTTCAGGACTTCGAGAGAAATGGGAAGGAAAGCAGATCTGCAAGGCAGTGAACATGTAGGCAACTTTCTCAATTTCCCCATATCAAACCATTCAAAAGAAACCACTCCTGTCTAGAGATGCTCTGGCAACATTCTAAACACACACACGTAGGTATTATTTATTGCCTAAAAGTGATAAACTTGTAAAAGTTTCCAAGTTTCTTTGTGTAAAAAAAATCATTGGGTGAAGAAAGTGCACAGTGCTTATGCACAGTGACTAAGCAAAATGGGGCAAAAAGTTACACAAGTGTGTAGAGCAAAGATTACATGTGGCCGTCAATCCCCAAAAGGTTAAGGAAGTGCATGCTGGAGAGAGATTATGCAAGTCAAAGCGAACGTGCAAATATGAATGACAAAATCCTGCCCTTGAATCAGTACTGATAACTATCCAAGCAAAGGAGTAGAGCAAAGGTCTTGAACGACGCTGAAGCTGATTGCTGTGAGATTTACAGAGCATTCAGCAAACTGAATCCAGAAAACAGGTTGAACAACAAATCGTAATTTACACAACTCTTCAGAGATGATGAGGCCAAACTCCTATTAGCACATCTATACTGATAAAAAGGTGAATAGCTGCCATGAAATGTCATTTCATGAAGTTACCCATTTTTTAATGGAGCAGGAACTGAAGAGAGAAAGCTTCCTGTTCTGAATTGTAAGGCACAGAGCAATATTAAAAATACTGAAAAGGAGAAATATGGTCAGATTTAAAACAGTTTTCCCTTTGACAGCACAAGACGCATTCACCTGGGTAATCTTTAAGTCAGTCCACAAGTAAAGATGCAAAAATATACTGTGTTGTCAAATGCTACTGGCTGGCCACTGTAAGAACAGAATGTCGGAATCTGTGGCCCATGGGCCTGATCCAGTGGCCTCTTTATATGTTCTTCTGAACCGAGAAAAGATATCAAAGTCACAAACCAAGACCCCAACATTCTTTAGTACAAAGAACTGTACTAAGGTTTGGACCTGTGTCTCCTTAGATGATTTGTACTGATAAAGATTATATATATTGTAGATAACCTGCGGAATAGCTACATATTTTCCATGGAGAAAAAGCAGTGAAGTAAAAGCAAAAACACCCCACCAGACTCTTGTATGTGTAAATCTTTCCAGGTGTAGAAACGATGTTTTGGTTTCTTATCTCTTCAAAATATTCACATACCTGCTACACCTTGGAATTCAAAGTACGGTATTCACTAGATACTCATGGAAAGATAAGAAACTTATTTCTGTTTGGATGATAAATGGCTTCTTTCAGCAATTAACACAAATGTGAGCTCTGTTCACTTCATTCCACACTAGACAATAGCACCACTGGAAGCAACAGTGGAAAAAGCAGGTGAAGGAAATAGCAGCACAAAGACACTCCCTTGACACACAAATACCACGTTCTCAAAAATACCACCATTCTACACATTTTAAACCCAAGCAGAAGCAGCCTCTAGGGCACAGGTAGCCAACTTGGTGCCCTCCAGCAGTTGTGGATTACAACTCCCTTTGGGCCCAGCCAGCATGGTCAATCATCAGGGATGAAGGGGGTTGTAGGCAACCTTTTGAAGGCCACAGGTTAGCCATCTTAATTCTTGTGGTTGCCTAATACAGATTATTCAAAAAGCAGCTGTGTATGTGGGACAATTCACAAATAAAAGATTGTAAAATATCTTAAGCACAGTGATACCTTGGTTCTCAAACAGCTTAGTTGTCGAACAAATAGGCTCCTGAACACTGCAAACTGAGAAGTAAGTGTTCTGGGAAGCTGAACATCCGACGCGGCTTCCACTTGAGTGCAGGAAGCTCCTGCAGCCGATCAGAAGCTGCACCTTGGTTTTCGAACAGTTTCGGGAGTCGGACTCCCAGAATGGATTAAGTTCAAGAACCAAGGTACCACTGTATAAAACTAAAATATCAAGGGTGTAAGTGTAACAAATGAGTGACTTTCGCAAAGTCTTATTACTACACAAACAGTTTTCCCTTCTCTTTCTTTCTTCAAAGCATACTAGATACTCTTCTCCCAAAACATACAAACTATCTTTTAACGCATTAAACTTGTGAGGAGAGGGAAAAGTCTGATACATAGCTCTTAAAATCCTGGCTGCATACACACAAGTACCTTTTATGAGAGCCACAAGTGCAAAAAAATGCAATGATGGTGCACAAGTCTGCAAGCCAGCACTCATACTTTACAACACTGCTGTAGCAGCTGTTTTTAAATGTTAGATCTTAGCCTACAAGTTCATATGTCAGAGCAGTGAGAGATCACAGTCCCCTGCTCCTGTTTCCCAAAAGCAGAATAGTTCCCCAAAAGCTGGAGTTTTTCCATCGGCATCATAGACACCAGTTGACTTTCACAGGCTTTAATGACAACCTAATTTCTTTTTATTTGCTTTCTGTATCTGTGCAAAATTTTCTGAGTTTATCCAAGAGTGCTAATGTACATCCAATGGGTTTACACTTCCCACAAGAATTGGGAGTGGTCTTGTAAGTCATACCCAGGTCAAAGACCAAATTTGTAAAGTGGGACCGCAGTAAAGTGGGTACCTTAAATAAATAAAAAAAGACACATTAATAGGAGGAACCATGAAGCACTTGCACAGTTTGCAAGTATTGACTGCAGCCTGCACGGACTTCTAGAGTTGTTTGAGTATGAACTGAGAGCTGCCTTTCAAATGTAGCAACCAGCCGTGTGACATCAGGGTAATTTCAGTTTCATATAAACTTTGCTCAAGTTGAACCTGCCTGTCTCAGCTTGTTCACTTTCTTTGTGAAATATAAATATGTTCCTTACATCACAAATGAAGATCTTATGTTGCTGAAATACAGTGTAATGGGCTGTCTGATTCAGGTGGAGGATTGGCCAAGGGACCCAGGAAAAGGCTCCAGCGGGATGTGGAAGCCTCTGCCAGATGCTGAAGAGTCTGCTAGTGAGGATTGGCGGGTGGAGTGGGGTGGGGTGGGGTGGGGTGGCAGCTTCCTCAATCTTCTCACTTCTTCTCCGTCCCCAAGCTGTGAATTCTGCCTCCCTCTCTGTCCCTGCCTCCTTTTCCTAGCTTGACAGAGCCTCTCTGTGGTGCATCCCCCTGAGGGGGATGTTTTAGGAGTCCTGGCCACCTCTCAGGAGGCAGAGGCACCTTCCCCATCACCTAAGTAAAGGAGCAATCAAAAGAGAAGGGAACAAAGGGTTCCACCTACCAGGCATAGATAAAGACTGCAGAAACACTTACAGCCTTCAGAGGAGTCCACCCCATTCCTATATACAGGATAGCAAAGGGGTGCAACAGTGACAGCGATGGATCGACTTCCAAAGCTTTGCCAGTAACAGCACCTACCTTTCTTGTACAGTGGTACCTCAGGTTAAGTACTTAATTCGTTCTGAAGGTCCATACTTAACCTGAAACTGTTCTTAGCACCACTTTAGTTAATAGGCCCTCCTGCTGCTGCCACACCGCCGGAGCACGATTTCTGTTCTTAACCTGAAGCAAAGTTATTAACCCGAAGTTATATTTCTGGGTTAGCGGAGTCTGTAACCTGAAGCGTATGTAACCTGAAGCGTATGTAACCTGAGGTACCACTGTAGCTCTATTTAGGATTAACCATGTGTATTGACTGAAGTGCCTTAAGGCATCAACTTGCATATGTATTGCAGTAATCTAAGCAAGTCTGCAAAGCACCCGAGCCACATGTCTGGGAGAGATGCACCCATAGGGGCTTGGGTGCACAGAGACTCCACACTGCCCACACGGTCTGCCCGCTGCCTCTCCCCCCTCCCAGCTGTAGGGCAACTGAGTGGGAGGAGGCAGGCAGACTCTGGAGGCCTGTGGTGCACCCTGCCCCTATGGGTGACTCGCCCCGACCCTGGGCACGCCACCTCAGGCGCCCGAGCGGCTTCCTCTGCAGCTGCACAGATCTAAAGCATTCTGTTAGATGCCATCATTAAAAATGAATTCTGCATGCAAGCTGAAATAAAAATGCTTGCTCCAATGGTTTTCAAAGTTCATACTATCAAGAAGCTTTGTGTTCCATATTGAGTAGTCTGGAAGTCTACTTTAGCTTGGGAAACTCTATACAGTCTCAGTTTATACAGGTCTGAAGCCTTTGCTTACCACGCCTAGTTGCTGTCCCATGCACACTAGATGCACCCTAAAACAAAGCATTCATCTGTGGTTACACAATGCAGACCAAGATTAGTCATCTGGAACTGTTGTTTCTGAAGCAAGTTGTCTTCTAATGCCTAATTTCTCAATGAAGAACCTCAAATAAGCTTCTGGGAGAACCAGTTTTTGTAGGAACTGTTTGAGAGTGGCGTATCAGTTAAATCCAACAAAAGAAAACCAATCCCATGGCGGAATGATATTGGGGAATGGCAGAAGCTCAGTGGTAGAGCATCTGCTTTGCACGAAGAAGCTCCCAAATTAAATCACTGCCACTCAGTGAGGACAATCAAGACTTCGATGGACTAATGCTCAGTGTAAGGCAGCTTCCTATGTTCCCCACCCTGTAAAGTCAAAATGTAATATTTATTTTTAAGCAGGTGTACAGATACAATGTCATCAAACTCTCTATATAGAGTTATGGGATCCTAGATCTTTCGGAGCCATCTAGGCCAAACCCTTGCTCAAAAGGAGGGCAACCCATCCAGTATCACCCACCCCCCAAGTTTGCAGTAATTCAGACCACAGTGGATAAAAAGCACAAAGAACCTGAACATAACCACGTGCAGCAGTTAGTTCTAACTCAGAAGAAAGCATTATGAGTTCCTGCAACACATGTAGAATTGAAGGGAGAAAGGCAGATTAAGACAATGCCTATTAAATGCAGATTATCTGTGCCCAGCACACCCTAAATCCTGTTTGTTCCCAAAAATGAACTGGGAGGCTTGTACTGGATGTTGCCAGTTATCTGTGACCAATTAACAATATTAAATCTGCAGGTGCCTAGTGTTGGTACTGAAGTTATGAAACAGGCTAACCAGGGGACATCCTTGGAAAAGATTTGTTAATATCACTACCTTTTAAATATAGCTAATTTGAGATGGGGTGGGGGTGGTCTAACCATTTTAGTTTCTTTTTTAAGACTCTTGCTCTCCTATTATTTTATGTGTTTGGTTATGATAGAGAAAAAAGTTTATCCACATATTTAACTATAAGTTTTAATGGCGGTGGGGGCAGCTGCCAGATTTCCTACTTCAAAAATTCAACCTTTCACTCTTCAACCCTTCTGTCAGTATAGGAACATTAAAATAAAATGTGGTCAGTTTCAACTCAAATATGAAACATAAATAGTCAAGATTAGGTTCTTGCAAGAGGGTGCACATTTTGTAATTATTGGTGCTGGTGGCTTATTGATCACAGGTGTCAGAAGAGTTCCTGGTATTGCAACCTGGTAGGTGAAAGGGTGAGCAAACAAGTTTGTCCTCATTTATATTTGAGACTTGAAACAGTATTCCCCCCCCCCCACTAAAACAGGAGCTCTCACAGGCCTATCACATGCCTTGGGACAATGACCCAACTAGACTATCATTCCACAGCAAATTTCAGTGGTGAGCACTGACAGGAATGGACTCAAAAGGGCCCCAATGAGAAACAAGGAGGTGCCAGCATGCTTAGGGGGCAGAAGCACACCAAATAGTTTTCACCCTTCACTTTTAAAAACTATATTAAAAAAACTAAGAATGCTAAATGGAGAATAAGCTCAGTCAGTAGACACACAATGTTGACTGCCAGCTGTAAAATAAAATTGATAACAGCAGGTGCGAAGAAATGAATGGGGATCTTGCATTGAAGAGCCCGACATTGAGCATTGGGACACATTTTCAAATGTAAGAAAGTGTTATGGGCACCACAAAATACTCATTTCACTGAAGAAAAATGGGTATTGGAATCCCCTCCGCAAGACAAAATACCTACGTACCCCAAAACATAAAATACAACCCCAAACAAGGAACCCCACATTATGTAACAAAAGAGAAGTCAAAACCCCTTGTTTTTCTTAACAATTAAAAAACTGGAAGGGGCAGTGGGCCCTGGCAGATCCATCTATGGTGCCCATGGGTGCCATGTTGGGGACCTTTGGCCTATAATGCTCTGGAGAAGGGTAGAACTGGAACAGGCTAAGACCCTGAACAGGAGCATACCAGTCAGAAGGTGAAGAAACAATGCAGTATTTTGTTACAGGTCCCAATAGTTTACCTACTACTGTAAACAATTTGAACTATAAAGGAAGTTTGCTACAGTTTTCTCAAACCTGAAAAGCTTCCTCATGTTTAGCACAAGTTATCTGCACACAATGTCTGAGGGATGCAATTATGTTTATCTGTTATGTTTATCTGTAGCAAAAAATAATAATCTTGAAACAACTTTTTTCCTTTTTTGTGATTGAAGTAAGTTTTGTGAGAATATATCTAAAAAGGAGAAAGTGTCTTCATAGCATACTATCTTCAATCAGTTTCTCAGAATAAGCTGATGAAATAAATGGCTACATAAAATCAATTTCACAGGCGAAAGAGCCACCGGTGGCTTTCATGCAATATTGAAACCAAGATATTGCTGTCAGAGAACAAGATCAGAAATTAGCAAAAAGTTTGCTAGAAGGTTTAAACCATATTCTTATCAGTGCACATGGGTGTACCAAGAAATACAGTCAGCAGATGTCACACAGCAGCTCAGTTATTTATAGAATTAAATTTAAATCAACAGTGACAACTGAAAGATCCTAAGCTTCCTTAAGAGCTCCCCAATCCCCTGACTCGCAGTCATTTTTTGGGCTGTAATAGTTGCATGGCATGAACCTTAACATCTTCCCTAGCTACAACTAGTAAGCAGGTCTCTGTCAAGGGTGGCTAACTTGTGGCCCTTCAGATGTTATTGGGCTCCAATTCCCAGCAGCTCCAACCAGCCTAGACAACAGCCAAGGATGATCAGAGCTGCTGTTCAGCAACATCTGAAGGCCCAAAAGTTGGTGACCCCTGGTGTATATCAATGCAACGGTTCTGTATGTTTGATGAATGGACCAAGGTACATAAGCTGTACCTCCTTGCTATTTAAAACCCACCCAAGATGTGCAGGACTGCAGTGCTGCAGATACTCTTGACACAATCCTTCACTGCAGCCCCCAACATGAATCCTTTGCTTAACATAACTATGCTAGGAAAGTGAAAAAGTGGAGACAGCACTAGCAAAGGGATTCCAATTCAATTCCCACGTTGATGCAACATGATCTTTTCCTCCTTTGGAGAAACAACCCACCCTGTGATATGGTAACATTCCACAAGTGACAACTTCTGGCTACAGATACGTAGCCGTGTTGGTCTGCCATAGTCAAAACAAAAAAAATTCCTTCTAGTAGCACCTTAAAGACCAACTAAGTTAGTTCTTGGTACAGTATGAGCTTTCATGTGCATGCACACATCTTCAGATACATGTAGTTGGTCTTTAAGGTCTACTGGAAGGAATTTTTTTTGTTTTAATTTCTGGCTAGTCATCCAACCATACTTCTTTCTAAGAAGGCAATGCAAACCACTGGGCAGCAGCAGCAGGACTTAATGGGATGGCAGACACATCTGCAGCCCTGGCGGTTGCACCAGTCAGAGCGGATGTCGGGCCCCTTGCTGTGCCAGTTATCAAGACTGGTGTAGTGAAGAGGCCCAGATTGGGCCCACTGCTGTCACGTGATGGGAAGACAGGCTCAAGATACAGCAGATCTTGTGCCCACCTCTCTCTGCCCCCACAATACCCTGAAGGGTTCTACTGGCTAAAAGATCCAAAACCACTGGGGTTCCCCCAAATTTGTGCAAAATTTATATGTGCTCAGGAGTATAGCTCACTTTCTCTCTCCCATTATTTCTAGTGGGAAGGAAAATATAGGAAAGGTTGGGGGAAATGTTAACAGAAGGACAAATGCATTCTCTGCATTTGGATTCTCCCCACCTTAGGGGAGCAGGAGCATTATGGATTTCAGAAATAGCACTGTACAGATACACAAGTTCTAAATACAGCATCTTAGAATATACAATAGTTCAGCTCCTTGATGAATAAAGGAGAAAGTGAAGTGAACGTGGGCTGTTTCTAATCAGCTAATTAGTACAAAGATGACATTACTCAACCCTTTATACCTGAACAACTGGTGGATGAACCGTGTCATATTGCTTGCAAGAAATGGCCTGTAAGCATCTGGTTACAACAGTTTCATTGCAAAGCTTGCCATAAATTTGGCAACCTTGCTTTTCCAAGCTATTCCAGTTCCATCTAGCTCCCACAATGATAGTGCCTCTTACAAAATTGCGTTGCTATACAATAAAATATTACTTTGCAACAAACGATACAGATGGAATATGTGGTATGTGAGCTGAACTTTCTCATCTTCAAAAGCACTACAGGACCAGAAAGTCACTTCGACGAACAGCAAAAATAACAAAACGCCTACGAGGAAGCACTTTAACGGAAGCACCTCCTTGCTCTCTGAACGGTCCCCATCTATCTATCCCTCGTCTCAAAACACCCAGAGGAGGAGCTTTTCGCTGAGAGCAAGTTGCCAGCGTGCATGATCGTGCAGAACTACTCGAGCCCCCTTCGCCTCTTCTACGGGACTGAAATCGCCTGCAAGCTCAGCAGCCCCACCTTTCCAGCCCCTTATACTTGCCTCCTCCAGAAACTTTGTGAGGTCATACACACGGTGGTGCAGGATGATCCAGGTGCTTTGGCTGTGATTGTGCTTCTGGATCTCTTCGAGGGTATAATAGCAACCCCGCCACGGCTCCTTTCCAGCCTTGCTGTCGCCGCTAGCATTCACCTTCGCCATCGCCCCAACTCTGAGCTTCGCTTCTCAACCTGGCAGATACTGACCCTCGGGCGCAGCAGCGTAGGGAGATCTCCAACTGGGAACTCTGACCCAGGACAGCCTCGCCTGCTCGCGCACGCGCAGATCGAACCTTTACGCCGCCAGCTCCGTAATGACGAAGCACCGCCCACTTCTCGGCAGGAAGGCGGGGAAAGCTGCCCTAGCTGGCTGCCCATTGGTTGGGATGCGGGACTTAAGAAGCTCGTAGGTTTGTTTGTTTATGTGTTTGTCCTTTCCGCAGATTCCAAGAACTCAATGCGGCGGCTTTCTTTTCTGATAGAAAAGGAGAGCTAGGAAGGGGGAAACCAAAGCACAACATCCACGCTGACATAGCGAAGTACTGTAGAGCCAGTCACGCAATGCTGCGAATTGAAAACTAGACTGTTGCTACCTGGATTTCAGCCTTATATAACAAACAACAAAAAATCAATAAACAAAAACATTATATAACAAAAACAAAAAGGAGCCCCTTAGCATCTTACAAAACGTTTCTTATTACCGTATTGCTTTTTTTGTTTAATTTATTTTATTTCATACAAATTATCATAGAATTTTAAAGTAAGAAGGGACCAAGAGGGTCATCTAGTTCAACCTCCTGCAATGCAGGTATCTTTCGCCCAGCAAATTGTTACGCTTGATTGTAAAAGTAACCCTCAAAGCAGTTTATAAAACAGATAAAACTAAATAATAACATCAACAAGAAACATTAACATTAAAAGAAGAATCAAACAGAATGAAAATAAATAGATTCAAACTCTCATCAACATCAGGGCAGGCTTGCTGAAACTGAAACGCTTTTAGGAAGTGCCTAAAACAGTACAGTGAGGCGCCTATGAGATGTCAGTAAGGCAAGTGCAGCTGCTGCAACAATAAAAGATTGAATTCTTTGAAATGCAGAACCGGTATTATGTGGCACCTGTAAGAAGCAGTTGAGTTGTTATCTGCTTTGGACACCTTATGGAGTTGCAAGATATGGATTCTCTACATCATTGTTTCTCAAACAGTGAGTCAGCCAGGAACCCACCATGGGCCACTTTCAGGTGGGCCACAGTGCCACAGACTGCCCTGCCCCTAACCCTGGCATAGCCTTTTGATTGGACTGATGCCAGTACCAGCAACACTTTACATTTATGGAAGACAATCTTACTTGGCTACAAGTGATCACCAAAGAAGAAGAGCATGCTGAGTAGAGGGAGACAAAGAAGGGAAGGAAGTGCTTCCTCTGAGGGGAAAGGGCCAGAAGAGATGTTGAAGGAAATTAGAAAGTGAGATAAGAAGTTCATATTTATTATGAACAAACAAAGTGGGAATAGAAAGGTAAGGGATAAAAGAGGAAAGCTGTTATAGGAGAAAGAAGTGAAAAGGACGAGGGAGGAGGGATGAAAGAAACTTCCAGAGTGGAATTTGAGGAGCAGGGAGAATAGGGTACAAATTGGAGAACGGGAGAATAAATTACCAGACATTTGGTTTAAAAAAATAATAATACACCGAGAGGTATGTGGAGGTAGGAAGAGATAATATAAAATAATCCATTTAGAAACTCTGGATCAGCAAATTCTTCCTAAATTGGAGAGTCCCAATACCTCACAGCAAATGTTTGCACTTAGACTGAAAAAAGCTGGGCTATGGAACTCCTTGCTACAAAAAAAAAAGACTATGGCAAAGAATTTACCAATTTCCAAAGATGTATTAGGTATCAGTTGACAGTAGTGTAAGTAATTGCCAGCATATAATGCCAAATTTTATCTCCAACTGCCACCATATTGACTGGCTCAGTCCCAGTATCACATTTTGTAACTAGTGGGCCTCATTAATATGCAACCATCTGAAGTGGTTGAATACCCAGGGTATTAAGCCTGAGAATCTATGTTCTCAATAGATACATATGTATTAAGTCCACTTGGGAAACAATGGTGTAACTCAAACACTATTTTAAAGACTTGTTTTCCCTCAGCCAGACTTAGGTTGGCTTTAGACAGTAGCACCTCTGCTGCTGAAGAGTTTGGATCTAGTATAAATTTACATCAGCTTAATTTACACCAGTTTGCTTTACATCAGCTTCTTGTACGTAAAATTGCTCACTAGCACTGTTTCAGCAGTTGCAATTGAATTAAATAGGCTCCGGTTTATAAAGGTTTCTAACTTTATATGGTAGCCATTTGTTTTTAAAGTGCTGCAAGATTCTTGGCAGTTTTTCTATTCTAGAGCCTTATTTACCTATTCAATACTATGTCAGTTCAAAACTGTTAAATATTTCACAATTGAGCAGGTGTGAAATCTGATGTGAACTCTATTAGTCTCTAACAAAGTTCCCTTGGATTAAAAACTGCTTCAGTAACAGTATAATGCTATATAGGTCTACTGTTTTCAAAGGGGCTTATTCCCAGTTGAGTGGATACAGTATATGATTGCTGTCTAAACCATTCAGGTGTTTAGTTTAAAAACCAAAAACAAGTTTGGCTGAAAAACCAAAAGGAAGATGATTTTCTAAAATACATAGAGATCTGTATGCTTACCATAGTGTTCACACATTACAAAATGCCAGTTGTTCCTAAAATTTGGGTGGCTGTAATGCTGAGTCCCCATCCCCTTGAGACAGAAAAATATATTATTATACTTTAGGAGTAATATGTCAACTTGTGCACTTCTACATGGATGCTTTAGATTAGATTCCTGCATTGCAGGAGGTTGAACTAGATTGATCCTTGTGATCCCTTCCAACTCTACAAATTCTAGGATTCTATACATACACAGTGCAGTTTTCTTGGATCCAAACAAGAATTCTTGTTATGATTCTCTGCCATGGTCATTAAGGAAATCACCCCCTGGAGCTATCAGAAATAAGCTAATGGGACTTTGTTCAAAATAAACCCTCTCAAAATCGCACCACAATATAGCAGGGAACTCAGTGAACTTTGAAAGTCCAGCACTGTATGTGGTCTGAGGCTCAGTAAAAAAGAATGTAATTTTTTTTAACCAATTGCGAAGACCTTCACACACAGAGAGAGAGATAAGGAAAGAGTCCTCGATTCAAGGAGAAGAACACTTGTGCTTCCTGGCAGGCAGGCCCCGGGAATATTACAGCATAGGTTATCTGCAGGAGATGAGAAGTCGCATTGCTGCTGGGCTGTTCCTCATTCCGACGCCGCCTCCTTCCAGGACTAAAGGTTGCCTTTTGCGGAACCGGGCGCCTCTCCTGAACTTTGGACGCGGGGCCCGTCGCCACATCCAAGGCTTCCTTGCAAGAAGCGGGGGCTTGTTCCGCATACCACCCCCCCCAAAAAAGTACTTAGTCATTATCCCCCTCACACTATCTCCCTCCTAAACCCCGCGGGAGAGTTGCGAGGGGAAAGTTGAGACGTTTGTGAGGAGGAGCCGGGGAGCCGGTTTCCTTCTCTTCTCAGCAGAAAAGTCGAAGAGGCGACTGACACCCCTCCCCCCTCCATATATCGTGTTCCTTCTCCTTCTCCTCCCTCATGACTCCATTTTCTCCAACTTTCTGTCATCGTGATTGCTCCCCTCACAGAGGGCGCTTCCAGGGGACTCTGCCTGTGTAACGTTCTTCCCCACCTCACGTTTCCCGCGCTTTTCTTGCTAGGTGGCTTCTATGCTCGGCTTCTCACTGGGGCGCTTCCCCTCACGATTGCTTCCCCTCTGCTTTTCGAGGTAGCCCTCCCAGTAAGAGGAGAGATCTACCTCAGGACGCACAGATCTTTGGAACAGATTCAAAGGCTGCCCTGCAAAACTCTTCGCAGCTCGACCATCAGAGCCAAATTAGACTTTCTGGGCAAATGGCGGCTGGCAGCAGGAATGTGGCATACATACAGCAATAGGCATCCATAAGCCACAGGGGCCTGCTTCACACACGCACCTGAATCCCTCGATTTCTCTGCACTTTGTGACAGGCAGCTGAATGTGTGAATGGGCACAACTGAGCATCGCTGAATATATTATTATTACCATTTTATTTATATGCCACCCTTCCTCTTGACGAGGCAGGGAGCCATGTGATAATAAGCACACCAGCTGTACGCAGTAATTACAAACAGTGCGGCTTTGAACATAACATTATACAGCAGCGCAATAGCAACATTGTTAAAAACTGAGGAAAAAATCATCCCTAAAGCCCAAGTGAGCAAAAGTGTTTGTAGTTGACATCTGAAACTTAACAGCCTCGGTGCCCATTGTATTTCCTCAGTCAAGGTGCTGCCTCCAAGAAGGTTGTGTCTTGAGTCACCACGCCATGGGTCTTGCCCATTGGCAGGATTACGGAATATCTGTGATTGTCCATTCACATATAAGAACCACCACTGGATATTGTGAACAAGTAATATATGAACAAACAGATTGCCCCAAAATCAACTTCTGTAAGAGAAAGGTTGCATGATTTAGTTCCCGTTTTTCAAGTTTTTCATCTTTCTGCTAATATTAGGCCTGAAGGGTGGAAAGTAAGGGAAGAACTGCAAGAAAAGTAGAACTACTAGTGTCGTCATGTCGTAATAGCATAACTGTCAACAGTAAAATAAGGATGAGGGATTTTCAACAGTCTTCCCTACCCTAGCCTCAAGAGAAAGCTTTCCTTCAGACTTCTGATGCGCTCCCACGTTAGTTTTTTAGGTAGAAATATGTACCTAGGCAGTTGTTTTTAGGAAACAATTTGAATTTAGTTTAAACTACACAAAGCTCCTTTTTTCTGTACAATCAACTCCCCTCAGTAAATCCAAGTTCTAATCTCTTACTGGTCATCACTACAATCAGCTTGAATACATAACCAAATAATACCAGTGATATACAATTACTTAAATTTTGAGGGTTATTTGGTCATATATTTGGGTATTCAGTTTTCAGAATGATGTTTGGTGAATGAAAAGTTGGGCTGAAAAGCAGCTTGTGTACTGCTCCTGGCTCTGTTTGATATGACTGAATAAAGAAGGCACTACTGATGTTCACAAAACTGCTTTCTGTTCTACTATGTGCCATGCTCTATAGTCAGAAGTCCCATATGCCATTATTTTATTATTTATCATGATAATTTATTAAATTTGTATACTGCCCTCCATCCGAAGATTACAACATAAAAATACAAAATGAAAAGAAAAACCAATCACACACACACATTTCAAAGACCATAGAATGTTTAATCAGCCAAAGACATGGTTATAGAAATACGTTTTCGCCTGGTGCCTAAAGCTATGTAATGAAGGTGTCAGATGAGCCTTCCTGCTGAGAGCATTGCACAAATAAAGAACTGCCACAGAAAAGGCAGCACACAAAGAAGGGCCTCAAATGATCATCACAGGGTCTGTGTCAGTTCATATGGGGAGAGGTGATCCTTGAGGTATTGCTATCCTGGACCATTTAAGGCTTTATAGTCAAAACCAGTACTTTGAATTGGGCCCGAAACTAAATGGCAGCCAGTGCAGTCAGGCCAGTATTGGTGTTATATGCTCAAACCGTTTTGCCCTGGTGATCAACCTGGTCGGCAAATTCTGCACCAGCATAAGTTTCCATACTGTCTTCAGAGGCAGCTCCCCGTATAATGCAGTACAGTAATCCTCCCCCAGTAATGTGCTACTGAAAAACCTAACTTCTTCTCACCTACCCCATCTTTCTTATATTAATTTGCATTTTTTATATGTACCCTTTCTGATAATCATTTCCCATCCTCCACTTTGTTATAGGTCAGAGGTTACACAGTTCTTGCAGCTAGCAAAGCAATATGAATGACGTTACGTGCCAGTCTTTGTTTTTCATCAGTCTGCCTGAGCTGCGAAAACTCTGTGCCGTGAAGGTTACACTCAATTCTCAGTTGGCAGCAACAGAAATTAGAACAGCACAAAGGAAGATGTGCAGGTAAAGGAAATTTGCTTATTGTATTTTTTTGCACCTTTGCTATTCTAATGAAATTCATAGTGGACACATGGTGGAAGGGGGAATGATGATGCTGGGGGGAAGCATGCATTGATGTTTTTACATATAGGTTGCTTATCATGGTTAGATCACAGGCACTGAAACTATCTGCAGAGGGTCCAACAACCCTATTGCAGCTTGCTGAGCCAAGGAACACTCTGTTGTGACTGTGAGAGTTGCTGTAACTCAAGTTCTGATATTCTTTCTTCACAATTCAGGTGCTTTGTATACTAATAAATGCCAAAATGATAAGAACAAGCTGAGTGTATAAAGCACTTGCTGCCCCTGATTAAAGCCAGTTTAGGCACCCAGTCAATAATGAATACACATTATTAAATATTTAAGATTCAATAAAGATTTTGTTACAATATTACAAAACTTGATGTTACTATGGCACTAACACAATATGCATCACTTCAAATGATTTCAAAAGTAAAGGAACCCTGACTTAGTCTGCCTCTAAAAATTGTAGCCTAGCCTCAAACCACGTGGACCTGTGCTTGCTGGCACATCAGGTCTTAAGAATGGGCCAGTAGAATTTACATATAGAACTGGGTATTGCATCCATACATATGAAATTGCATTTGCTAGGATTTTTGTTTTCTGCTAATTGATCAACTGTGCTTCACTTCCATGAGTAATATCTATGGTAAGATACATGGAATTAAAGAATATACATAGTTAATGGCCAGTTATTCTGAGGACACTTAGACGACTGTAAAGCAACATCTTAAAGAATGCTGACTAAAAGAAAAGAAATTGTAGAGTGCAATGTACTTTGCGTTGTAGCTTTACTAGTATGGAATCGTGGAGGTTAGTGACAAGTTTTGAATGCTTTACCTAGGCAACTCTTGCATCTGCATCAAGATGTGCTTTCTTCACCTGTTCCTGGAACATTGAATCAAATTTCAGTGGTTATGACGGTCAGTAATAATATTTCTGGTCACTTGTATATAAATTAAGAGTATAGATGGTCCAAGATCCCCTGGACAAGATATTGAGCACACTTATGTCTGAGCTTATGAAGTCAGGGTTTGCCAGGACAAGATTTCCCCAGGGAATAAACTGCCACTCCCCATCCAGGATCTGGAGGACTGAAACCAAGTTGCCAAGCAACAGTGAACTGGTGAGGCTGTACAAGCAGAAAAGTATAGAGGCCTGGTTGCCCTGGCAATTGGAATGACATGGCTCTTTCCTAAAGACCCCAAAGTCTTATAGGACTCCAGGCAACCACAGAAAGCATGAGAGGCCTCCCATCTTTAATTTAAATGTTGATCATATGGCTGAGGAACAAACATTCTGGCTACAATGGTTGGTTAGGTTGGAGGCCAAGAACAAGGAGGAAAAACTGGTAGACATTCAGTGGTAGGCCTGGGGGTCTCAAATTTCAACTGCATCTTGTGTTCAGCAAGCCACCACCCCCCCCCCTCACCTTTCATTCTATATCATAGTTGCAAAAACCCCAAGCTCTGTACCCAAAGTGACTGAACCAGTAGCACTCCCCTAGATCCCTAAATCTGTGACATTAACCCCCTATTCTTTCTATCTCATATTATACCAGAGAACAAGCCAGTGATGAGGCTCCTTAGCAGGGCTGCAAATGTACATGCTTACAAAGATAAAGATTATTAGCTGAATTCATGTGATCAATACCTTGATCTTAAGATTAGACTATTACTCTCCAGTCCATAGAAGCTTGTCATACAACCGTAGCATTTGACAGAGTTGCCTTTATCAGCCACCCTCTGGAAAGGTCTTATCCTGAAGTCACAAGGGGACTAAACATAGTGCCTTCCCATTTTCTCTTTCCCTTAAATACATGAGTTTAGAAAGATTCTAAAGACAAACAACTGTCATGAACAATGTAAGATTATCTTCATTAAGTCATAGAATCATAGAATCATAGAGTTGGAAGAGACCACAAGGGCCATCGAGTCCAACCCCCTGCCAAGCAGGAAACGATGTACCCAAACAATATTTATCTGTGATATATTTGTTTGTTTTGCTTGTTTTAGATACTCTTCTATAAGTCAGGAAAATTTCAAGCTTATATAGAGAAAAACAGATCTATAGTAAGTAATAAAAATGTTTTTTCTAAGCCTGGTTACATTGTTTAGCAATTACATATACTTATTTGTTTTGTTTATTTGCTAAATGTATATACCTCCCATAAAACCTAGCTCTCTGAAAAGTTTGAAAACTTTCTTTATAATGCCCAGTCCAGTGGCTGGTGGCAGTATACCTAGGACTACCTGTAGTAACACAAGTTGATTTTTTTTTAATCACCAGTTCAATGCCTCACCAGTTCACACAAGGTTGTTGTTTTGGCTGTATAAGAATCCACACTTGGATAATGAGTTTGCTATTAGTATAAATCAACAGAAAACTGTTTTTGTAGGTTTGCTGCTCCCTGACCTGCTATCTATCAATACAGAACTAATTTTCTGTAGGAAAAGTGAAAAGGAAAAGGGCGAATTTCAGGAGTGAGCCAGCGGTAAATCACATGGTGAAAGTTGGAGCTATCTCTATTAGCAAAAATGCAATCGACACAGAGGTGTTAAGGCCTAGTGAGCACAGCAACTTATCTCCAGTAGGTCTTGTTCCCATGAATCAGTTGCTGATACGGAAGGTCCCTGCCTTTCTACAGCTGTCTAAGTCCCCTTTTCTCCAGGGTTTGTTTTCCAAGCAATCGGAGACTGTGACTTGTGCATCGCCAATCGCTCTTCCACCCTTTTCCTGCCTTTGTTTCCGGGAGACAAGAGGGAGGGGAGCTTGTTGCAGCAGCAGGAGAAGACGTCCATGACACTTCACCAGCCTGACTCATCTCTGCCTCTTGGCCTCTCTCCTTCCACCTCCTACTTCAGCTTCTGCCTCTGATTTGGAACTTCTCTCTGTTACACACTTCCCCAGCTCACTGAGGCCTGTTACCTCCTCAGCTTCCAATACCTCCCCTTCTCAGTCTTCTCCCTCTGACCACTCATCATTGTCCCACCACCACTCTCTGGGCTCTGAGTCTTCTTCCCATGGTGGTTCCCCAGCTGGTTTCTCCCTCCTCTCCAACCAGGAAAATTAGAAAACATGAAAATTTGTGCCTGTTGAAGGACTGTACCTCAGTACAGAGCTTACATTTTCACTTCATTTTTTTAGCACAGATGTTATACAATTGTAATAGTATACAACACTTATGTTGTGCCAAGAAAAATAACTTGTGTAATTTACTGCACACTGGGAAGCTGTGTTAGCACTTTCCAAGGCAAAACTAGATATTTCAATCACATCACTGGGAACTGAATGATTGCTTTTTTTGTTTAGTAGATAACAACTCAGATTGGAACCAACATTGTGGGAGATAAGATTTTACCCTTTGCCCCCACCATGGGTCACCTGCCCAGCTGTTATCTGCCCCAAGAGGGTGTCAATGGCAGCTTCCCTCCTGCAAATAACAGCTCCTCCCTCCCTGGTGGAGACAATCAAGATAAAAACCATGGCAGAGGCAGTGGGTTACATTCCTTCTCTCCACACACTGTGGTCCAGATCTGTATCCTGCCCTTCAAACCATCTGTTTTACTAAACAGAAAACTATCCCACAACTGCCAATTGCAATTGTTGGTCACCCCATTTAGTTTGGCCCTTTGGTAAGGAAGAGCTGCGGCTAGACAGAGTGGAATGTACTGAGCTGCATGGATCAATCAACTTCATATAGTGTCAGTATCCTGTATGATTAGAATATTTTGAAAGAGAAAGCATGTATTCTTTTATTGCTTTTTGGTTTATCACGCTAGATGGCAATGCCAGAGAGAGTTGTCCCAGCTGTCTTTCAAACCTGCCTGTCCTATACACTTATAGCCAAACTTGCTCCTAATTGGAACCAAGCTGGTCATCTCTTGATACAAGGTATTTATTCTGAACCTTTGACAATCACAGTCCTATGTAGTGTTATATATTTGCTCTATTCTGCATACATTGTCAATTTGCTAGCTTTAGATCTTCTTTTGTCAAGTGATCCTAAGGAAATTTTAAGTGTTACTTTAGAAAATGCTTATAATACCCATGCATATTTGCATATTCCTTCTGATCTAGGCAGTCACCTCCCCTAGTATTAACTAGTTTGGGAGAGTTGAGAAAAAGGAATAAAGGTCCCATGGGACCCTGACTGAAAAGCACTGAGCTAAACTGCATAGCATTACTAGGACAATAATTTTTGTTCATATTTCATCAGACCACACACTGCTTGTTCACTACTGGAACTCCTGCCAAATGGTATTTGACATGACAGTTGTGCATTTACAGGTTCTAAGAGGATAAAGCACAAAACATATTCACTTCCATACAAAATCCTATGTAAGAAAAGCCTAGATAAGTATGTCAGCTTGTTTGAATTGCCATGACTCCATTCGAGACACTGTGTTTTTCATTCAGTGAGGCTCAATTGCACAGTCTAGCCAGTGCCTCCTCAACTGCCTGCCCCACTCCCTAGCCATGCCATAGCCTTTTGGTGGGACCAATGCCTGCACCAACTCCTTGTATGCTGAATAAAGATGGCCAGGAGACAGAGTAAAGGTAAGGATAGTTTCCACACACCCCCCCCAAAGGACCAGAGGAGGTGCTGAAGGTAATTAAAGAGTGAGATAAAAGGTTTTGTGATTGGTGCCCTCAGCACCTCTCTGAAAATAAAATAAAATGTGTCCCTTGATCCAAAAGGTTTGACAACCCCTGATTTATTAGACGCTCTGGATCAGCAAATTCTGTCTAAAATTGGGATGTTGAGTCATAGTACCTCCAGATCAAGTGTCTGTGCTTAGCTTGGGGAAAGCTAAGTTATGGAACTCCTTGTCACAAGGAAAATGCTGTGACAAAGAATTTCCTAAAATGGATTAGATATCAGTGGAAAATGATATCCATCATTGCCAACGGATTATGTCAAACTCTGCTTCCATTTAACACCATTTTCTTTCTGGCTTTGTCCCTGCACCACCATTCTGTGTCTTGTGGGTCTTAGTAACTTCTAGTCATCTCAAGTGGACCCTGGGGGTGAAATGTTTGAGAACCCAAGCTTCATACTGCATAAGGAATCTATTTTGAAGCAGCCTTAGACTAGAGAAACCAGATCCTTTCCAAAATACTGATTTGTAAAGGCTTTGTAAAGGCAGCAGGCATATTTGTTTTATAATATGTACCAATTCCATTTGTTAAGGGAAAGATTTTCTGTCACAAAGGGGAAAGCAAAATGCAGTTGGTAAGTACAATATTGATTGAAGAAAATATATGTTGCCCTCTCAGGACCTGAAATTATTTTGGTGATATGTGTACTCATGTCAGTGTGGTTGAAAAATAATGGAATCATTTGTGCATCAAATGCAGGTACAGAGGATCACCAGCTGAACCTCTACTATGTTTGCTTTGTTGGAACCTGATGAAGATACCTTTTGGTGGAATGTTATGTCAGGCTATTACAAATGTTTAGGCTGCACAAGCATATCAGCTTGCCAGATGGAACAATCCCTCTCCTCTCCCCCCCCCCCACAATGGGGGTTCTTTCAAATCCCCCCGCCAATTTTGGGGGGCTGAGGAGGGGAGAAAGCCCCAGTAGGCACAATGAAGCCCTTGCTGATGGGTTTTATTACGTGAATCCTGTCATGTATCTTTAAAAGCCTGGTATATCAGTCATCATGAAGGCAGATTATGCATATACTTCCCATTGTCAAGTGGCAATCAGAGGCCAATAAGATGACTGCACATAACGTGTGCATGAAAGGCAGTTGTCAACATACAGTGATGATAGGAATGCCTATATTATGTCACTCCCCAATACAAGGTACAAGTAAACTACCAGGAAAAACCTAGAATGCCCCTTTACTGTTACTAATTCTGTGACCTTTAGGAGATCAACAATTCATGTCTGGAACCATAAGCACTATGGTTTTCCCTTATAGCTCAAACAACTGTAGCTGCTGCAAACCCTTTTGCCAGGAAAAGTGCTAGGGCTATGTGCTTAAGCTCTTGGATTTGCCAGATTCCTATAGTGTACATTGTTGGTTGGAAACTTTGCTTAAAATTAAGCACAATGTTTTTGCCTATATGTACATGTGATGAAAAGACATAATTATCTGAATATTACAAATTTTATTTTAGTTATGGACATCAATGTATCAGAGACTCAGCTCTGCATTAGTATTGAAGTTTTCACAGTACGTCTGCCACCACCTGAGGTACAGGAGTAAATCAATGTTTTCTACTTGCATTTTAACTAGGCCTGCAAGTCTGCATCCTATTGGGGGTTTATTTATTATTCATGACACTTTCCCCTTCCTTACCCTGCGCCTTCTCCAAATCTGCTCCAGAGGGTTGGGGAATCTGCAGAACAAATTTAGTGAGTGTGCAGGATGGGGAGTCCCATTCTGCAAAGAGAAATATTTGTACTGGTGAGATTGTTGCTTAGTGCTGTGTTGGTTATAAGCCAATGTACTCATGAAGTTTTGATTTCATAATAAGTAGATTAATGTCGTATAGGTTTTTATGGTACCTTAATTATTTTAATGCATAATACTTACTTGCCGTATATGTTTGCAGATACTTTGAAAAATTACTTTATTGATTTTTTTTTCTATTCTCAGCTTGAAGAATTTAATATTTCAGCAAACATCTTAAAGAAATTTGACAGTGATAATAATGCTATCATTCAAAAATACTCTATTTTAAGTAACTGGTGCTATGTTTTGCCAAGGTATGTTTTTATATTTCAACAAGAAATGCTAATGAGATGAACAACACATCTCCTGCAATATGTATTATTAATTATGACTAGTTTGGAAATTGATTACTCAAGGAGAAAAAACATTTCATGACCAATGTCGACTTTTCAGAAGTGTTCATACAAATTCAATTGGCATATTCATTATTTTTTAAAAAAAGGAATTTTTCAAAGTCTATATTTTTATTGCATACTATTTTTAATCTTTACACATTTCCATAGGAAAATTCATTCTATCTATTTTTGCTGTATCAAACTGTAGGTGATATCTGCAGATAAATTTGCATTACCAGCTTTTTCTGTATGAGAGACTGTCGAAAATGTCACAGCTTTGTAGCAGATAAAATTTTACTGTTAAATTATGAACAAAGAGTGACAGTTCAGTTTCTGATCTACTTCCTGTAAAATAGGCAAATTGTTTCACTAGCCAAGTTAAGTTACAATGCTGTAAATCACTCACTGGTGTGGGTAGACTGTAGGATCATCCAGCACAATTCATATCCATCATGAAAATAACTATGTCCTATTTCATTATATGGCATGGAATTGTTATTTTTTAGTTTTCTTTCCTTACTTCTGCACAGCATGAAAATGGGTCAGATCATAAGCATTAGCCACATAATTCCACCCGATACGCCATTCCAGTCATATAGTGATTTGCAGCTGCACTGGGAAAATCTGGTAAGTGAATGCAAATACATAATTTGTTCAATGTTGACTATTTTATATAGCAAGTTCTTAACCTCCTTGTATTTATGTATATATTTTATCTTCAGTATGGCTATATTCTTCCAGAGGATCCTGGGATTTATTGCAACGTTTACTTCAAACTGATAGGGGAGCAACTCTTCACATATCTTTTATAAACTTTAAATTTATGTATTAATTTGTTTCTCCTTTTTGGCACCTACCTAAGATTATGGCCCAAACCTGCTATACACAAAGTTTCATAAAATAATCATGCTCAGTAGTTAAAATGATCAAGTAGTTCCATAGTAAATGAAAGTGTCATAATATAAACCCTTTTTAAGTCTCTGATTTCAGTGAGAACATAAAACTCTCTTAAAAAGGCTATTTCCCATTCAGCATTTGTTAAGTGCAAATAATACTTATCACCACTCTGAATACACATAATTTCATCTTTCTTCTTTCAGTTATAAATCATTTTTTAAACCGTCACATAAACACACAATCAAAATTCTACACCAAAAAGCTAAATCCTGCAACCTAAATTCTGTACAAATTTAGATATTTTTTTCTTGTTTTGCATCATTTATCCTGGTTTTTATATTCATTGGAAGGGGGAAGGAGGTATGAAGGACACTGAAGTATTATCCTGACTATTAGAACGTTTTACCCGGCTTCTGATATTTCAGTGGCAGACGTTATACAACTGTAAAAACATACTTGAAAAAAGCATAATGGCCCAAAATTTATTTTTTAAAGTAAGTAAAGGGTGGGTTTTTCAGAAACAGAATTCTTTGTGCTGCACTGTAATGTTCTATGTAGAATCGTAGCAGCTGCAGAGCACTGCATGACATAGAACCACTATTCTTTAGATAACTGAAATACATATGAACATAACTTATTTTGTTTTGTTAAATCTTGATTCATATTGTCTTCACTTTATTTGTGCTCCATTTCAGTTTTAAGTTGAATCAGCACAGATGCATCAGTTGGTACCACAGATGCATCAATTGCATCAATTGCTATGAAAGTTTAAAGGGTCATTGTCAACAGTTATGTGTTTGCCTTTTTTGCAGTCTGCACACACTTTTGAGCGTCATTGGTGCTAACTGCCAAGTGATTCCATTCTTCACAATTCTTGCTAAGGTGTAGATATATCATGGCCTTAATCAAGGAAAATTTCCCAGTGAAAGCCTTGTTGCAATAAACAGGAGCTGGAAAGGGGCACTTGTATGCAGCTTCCATTCATTTCAGTAGACCTTGTGCTGGAGATTGTACCCCCTGTCTTTATCATACACATTGCACAAGGAACAAAGCAACAACTTCTCTGTGTATATTTCTCAAACAATTTCTTTCAGTCCTTAACACCAACTCAGATATCCTTTCAGTTGCATACGAAGTCAGCCAGTGCAGTACTTTCCTAGAGTAGATTTAGAAGGTGTTTTAAGTGCTTTTGCTGCTGATCTGAAGACTGTCATTCCACACATTTGTGGGCTTCCTGTTAAAATGATAAGTAAAGCATTATATGCCACCAAAGATCTTACCCAATCATCTGTACAGGTAAAGGCTATTTAAATATTCCTGTTGAAATTCCTGGATGTATTGTTAATGGGTCTTGGGAATAGTTTTAGAAACTTTGGAAGACAGCTACTGTACTTTGGTTTTTGCCATTGTGGCACATAGAAGCCATCTCTTTCTGCTCTTATAACAGTGGGCTAATATATGAAGTGGCTGAAGTAAGAGGGCAAACAACTAAAGCAGACACAGCAGTCACGTGGAAACCAAAGCAGCCCACATAATTTTTACTGTGACAACCAGAGATGTGATGGTTCCTCTTGTTGCTGGCATGATAACTGCAAATAGTTATGTGCCTAAAATGATTCTAGGTCTTCCTAGGTCTTCTCTGATTATTAAGAGCAGTTTTCCACTGATTTGTGGGAAAACTAGTAATAACTTCAGAAACTAGTAATAACTTCAGAAACTAATCATTGTGCTATTTATATGGTATCCTCCCCCAAAATGACAGGACACCCAGCAGTCTTAAACTATGCAGTTTATTTGATTTGATGCCTTGCATGCTTGCTTGTTTTTTTACTTCATCCACATGATGTTGTCCTCATTCAAGTAGCAGCCCACACTTCCTGTCCCAAGTAATTCAGATTTCGCCCCAAAATTGTTATATACAAAACCTGCTAATGGTACATAATGTATTTCAAATTACTCTGTGGTTTCTCGGTTTTTAGAAAGTTAGCTCCAAACCAGCCAATCTCACTGGAAAAAGGAACTGCAGGGTAACTTTGACTCAAGTACCGGTAATTCCAAGAAAAGGCATGCTCAGTCCTTCAGCATGTGCTATAGAAAATAGCCACAAGATGGAGCTTAAAGCCAACCAACCAAAAACAGATATTTTTAGTAATCTCAGTTTACTAGCAGAAGACAAGAACATTGAGTTTCCAGGGAGAAAAGTGTATAGCAGGAAACAAGAAAAAACTTCAGAAGAATCTGCAGGAATGCTAAACTCAAATGTATCTTTTAAAACGTCAAATAATACTTTAAGAAATTATTCTACCAGAATCATACCCATCTTTAAAGGAAAGCTATTGCAGATGGATAAGCAGGCCACAAAGGCCACCCATGAAAAGAAAAGGCAGAATGCTTCTAAAGTAATGAACACAGCTGCTAAATTGGCTGTATTCAAGCCTAGTACAGATCAAGTTAACAAATTGTTACGTGATGCATCATTAAAAAATACTACAAACGGAAGTGCTCTTCAGATACAGACTGGAAAAGCCAATGTTAAGTCTACTAAACTTGCATTAAAGGAGAAAAATGAGAATTATGGACACTTGGCAAATTATGCTTTAGCTAATGGAGCAGTTTTAGACAGGGATTCAAGTAAATTCAAATCCATAAGACTAAATTCCTCTTTGAAATCACCTAGTGACCTTGCAGTGCATCATGTATCAGTTGTCCACCAGCATCTGAATACACCTTCAAATTTCACAACAAGCCAGAATACCTTAACCACTGAGTCAAAGAAATCCCATCCCTGCATGTCTCACTCAGATGTGGATGAGGGAAATCCCAGAATATTTCACAATCAAATACAAAGCTCAGCTGAAGAAGAGAAAATGAATGCTTACAGTTTATGCAGCTCAGTACACAGAAGGGCCAAACAAGGAGATCACAAAGAATCACTAGGAATATCCCAGCAAGATACCATTAAGACTACTAGTCATCATCTGCAGGTCAACTGCCTACAGGTATACCAAGTAATAAAGGTATTTAATCCATTTCAGCATAGGAGTTTCCTCATACTGCTGATTCAAACAAAGACAGAATAGAAAGAGGGGGGGTCATTTTGTGTCAAATTTCAGGTATATGTATTAGGTATTGATTGTACCACCCATGCTTAGCCAGCAGTTTCTTACAAATACCTTCCTTCCCTATCTGAATATCAGGTGCTTAGCTCGGGCTGTGTGTACCTGCTGTATGGCCTGTGGAAATCATATGGGCTTAATTAGCGCTGCTGAGCCCATCAGAAAATAAAACAAATCTGTGCAGATGTGTCCTTAGAAAAGGATGTGGAACTTGTCCTTCAGATGTTTCTAGACCACAAACCACATCATCCTTGACTGTTACCTATGCTTGCTGGGATGATGGGAGTTGGAATCAATAACATCTGGAGGGCAACACAGTTTAGCTACTTCTGCCTTAGAAAAGAATTTGAACACCATACTGATACTGCCTGGTTAAAACTAAGGCCTCAACCTGATCAGTGCCTAGATGAGAAAGTGCCTGGGAGTTTTTCACTATGTGCTTTTTGAAGGGTAAGTGAGACTATCCTTTTGATTTTGATGCTGGTCTTTTTCTACCAGACAAATGAATAACATTTTTTCATTAACTTCAGTAAGAGTATTATTGGGTTGCACTGCATAGATTACACTTTAACCACTTGTTTCCTTAGATGGCAAACCAAGGTCAGCTCATATTGTCTTTGACATTAGCATGACACTCTTAAAAGAGAATTAAATGTATTACAAAATGTACATTTAAAATGTATATTAAATGGCATGATCAGACTTTCAGTGGAGTGCTGTAAAATTCAAAGCTTTCTTATACTTGGGGCTAGCACTAAACATGTAAACTACCTTGCCAAAGGCATCTGCTTTCTTTCCAGTTTATTTATTTTAACAAAATTTATATATGGCACCACTTTGTAGTAAAACTTGGAGCTGTTTACAAGAAATATGATCAATAAGAGCAGTTAAAAACAAGTAAAAAGAATTAAAATTAACAGTAAAAAGATTAAAAGTTTTCCACAGAATGTACTGTAATGATAAGACACATCACACTATACGTATTTTTTAAAGTTCCATTTCCAAGGACATTTGTAACCATGTATGATTGTAAATTAATGGCGGAATATTATTTATTTTTTAAAGATACCTAAGACAAACAAGTCATCCCATTGCAAAGATACAAACTCAACTCAGATTTTGTCAAAGATGGAAACACACTTGGCATCTGCATCAAACAGAAGTGGAAAAAGACAGCAGTTAAAGGTTTAGTAATAGTATTTATAGGCATGTTAGTGCAAGAACAAGGAAAGGGAAATTTGCCGTATTGACTCATACATAAAACAGATAATGGAAAGCACCACATTAAGAACAAGATCTTATTCAGAAATGTTTATAAGAGGTTTTTGATTTTTTTTTAGCAAATTAATTAATTCTAGAATATCATTCATACTTCCCAGTCCCATATTCTGATTCTCCATTACGTGGTAATTTTGACTGAAATTGTCAGAGCTGCCCGAGGTCCCAGCTCACAAAGGACCAACGCCAGTTCGTTACTATTTACAAAAGTCTTTATTGAAGTTCAGTTTCTATTTCAAAGCTGCGGCGCGCAGCTCTACGTCTCAAACTCTAGACCGCTGAAGCTCCATCTGAATCTCCTCCCCCCAGACACCAGTTTAAGACTCTAGCCTTGCTCCACCTCTTCCTTTGCTCTTTCCTCCTCTGGGTCCGCCTGTCCGCTGGGGTCTTGCCCTTTCTAGACTCTTCTGACACTGAGTCCCCCGAGTCTTCCCCCTGCCTCCGGCGGGCTTTAGGACCTGGTTCCCAATCCGGGTTTTCTGCTGTCCCGCGCGCCTGTACATTTGAACTTGGCGCGCGCGCCCAGCCGGCAACCTTCCTCCTGACCGTTACACTGCTCCTGTCACTGCTTCCCCCTTCGGGGAGGCTAGCTGGACCTGACTTCCCCTCCATTCCCTCACTCTCCGATGGAGGCGTGGCCAGCCCTGACTCATCTTCTCTCCCTGCTGGAGGAGACGCTGGCCCTGATACATGGGATTCTTCCCCCCCACTACGCTCTGGTGGAGGAGCTGGTCCTGATCTCCCGCTGCTGCTTTGGGAGTCCCCGCTGGCCCCTTGCTTCTGGTGCGTCCCCCCTGGGACCCCCCTTGCCCTGGCCATCGGCGCCCCCCTCTGGGAATCTTCTGATTCGCTGGAGAAGCTCATGGAATCTCTCGGGCCACTGTCATACTCCCCTACGCTGCCCTCAGATTCTTCCCCTTCGCTCTCCATTTCCTCTCTCTCCTGTGCCTCTGCTCCTGAGCCCCTGACAGAAATATTTGCTTGTTTATAGTAAAACCTTTCAATTCCATGGCCTAAAACAATGTGGCTAGTTTTGATTTTAAGTTAACCAAAACGTTTAGAATGATATCTTAGATATTTTGCTAGTCAAATGTAGTATGCTCATTACTTCAACATTTCAGCATAAAAATATGTAATAGGTAGGAATGACATTTGTTAGGGTAGCTCTTGGCTGAATGCAACTCAGTTCAAAGTATTTTGATTTTCTTAATTGTAAATGTAATTTGCTTTAATGCTTTAACATGTTGGCAGGAAAAACAAGTGAGTTACTCAAAGCCAAAGAAACTAAGAACCAGTAAGCTATCAAACTAGAATAAGTATTTAGAGATGAAAGAAAGAAAAAACTGGTATGTAAGCACTAAATTGTACTTTCTTTTATTATAACCCTTCCTATGATCATAGCTGTTGATGAAATAAATATCACATAAGGTTTTTTTATTTGCAACTAGATTTCTACTTATATGGTGCTTCTCAGCTATTTTGCACTTCTTGCCACAAGCCAGGAATTGTATTCCCTTGTTTTCAAGCATTCCTAGTACTTTTATTTTGTTAGAGTGCGAAGACCCATCTCTACGCAGATGTGCAAATAAATCTAATATGATAAAAGCCCAGAAATACAAAAAGGCCTCCTGTGCAGCACATGAATTTACCTTCTTTCCACTGGAAAGTTCATAGTAAGAGATTTGGGGTGGGGGGCAGGGAGAGATCTGGGTTGCTTACACAAAGCCATGGGCAGGATATTCAAAATGGCAATGTTATACAAAATGCAAAACAAAAGTAAACAGATGTGTGGTCCTTGTAAAACAGTATGTGTTGGTTATAAGGAAAATCTAGATATACAAAAGGAGAATCCCTGTGTGTCAAGATCCAAGGTTGGGGCAACTATTCTTTGGTGAGAGAACCCCAGCAGAAGTTTAAAATCACAAAATATGCAGCAAAGTAAAGCATGGAAATATAAGCTATTAGACCTTTAAAATATGACTTTCTAAGTTCCTTCCAAAGTTCCCATCTTCCTCTAGCTTAGAAAAAGTAAGTTTAAAAATGGTTTACTTATAAATTCTCCAAAGGTCAGTTTCATGTGCATTTCCATGCATCAGCCAGAAAACAAAGGCAGTAAAACTTGGATTAGTTACAGTGGTGAAATTATTGGCATAGGAACACAAAAATGGTTTGTAAGAGCCATGTAGTCTGAGTTGCAGCAACCAGCTCAAAACCTCTTCACAATTTGAGCTTCTCAGGTAGACTGAAGGGGAACAATAGGTTTGATTACCCTCCTCCCAATGTAAGGAGGAGTGGCCTAGCTAAACCTGACAGGAGAGCTTACTCTATGGCATTAATCCCTTCATACTTTAATTAGATTTATGTGAGGCTGCTTATCCCACAATATGTGGGAACAGCAACCAAACCAGAGGGCTAGAGTATGGTGCAGATGAGCCCTCTCACCCTCAGAGGCTCATGAGGTATATTGGAATTGGGTTAGCTGTATTTTAACTCCTAAACTCTCTTTGTTTTTTGCAAACTGCAGTTTTTGTGTATGTATTGTGCAATGTGAAGCATTGTATGGCTATGTGAGAATATGTTTAGAAATAGTGTTGGCTTAGGGGTAGTACGAAACACACAAAACATTCTTGGACCTGGCTAATTAGTTGTTATTTTGATTGTTTTACTCAACTTTTGAATATTTTTTTCTCTTTGCCACCATATCTTTATGATAGTTCTAAATTGCAAAGAGCAGGACAACATAGTTATATTATGTATTTTATTTTTCCACAGCTGTGAAAGCAAGGCCATGTGATTGTATAAAAATTGCAAAAGACTTTGTTCAGAAGATGTGGAATAGTCCACCTAGTTGATTTTTACCAGTTTTAAAACTGTTCCATTAATAAGGTTTGTTTCATCTGAAAAAGTGTTTTTTTTAAAAAAAAATTGTCTGCATTGTGATATTTTTTCCTTTTGTATCACATGTAAGTCTCATATGTGTCTAATCTTGATTGATATATGTGGTAATAAATGTTGCAGTGCACATTTTGAAATGATTTTACAGTATATTGTATAAATGCATTTTCTCATGTATACGTTGCTTTTAATTACACAGAGGCAGCGTAACATTGCATATTAAGGCTCATTCTCATTAAATAAATAAATGTAAAAGACAGCTTTCATCATTGTTATAAATGGTCAGGATTCAAACGCCACTATGTATCTGCATGCATATGGGGAGGTGGCAGTGTCTCACACCTCTCAGAATACTGCTTTGGACCCCCAACCTTAAGAGGTGATGACATTTCAGGGGGTTTGAAAAGCTCTCCTGTGTGAGTGGAAGCCCAGTATATATTTCTGTGAGTAGTTACAAATGGATGATACTGACTGAAATAGAGTAGGGGCTCTGTGCTGCCACCTGCTGCTTATGCAATCAAATGTTTATAGACGGACTGAAATGTCTCCTGGAGTCCTTCTCGTCACCAAGCGGTGAGAAGCTTGAATTATTAATCCTTCACTTGTTAATTCAGTCAGAGTTCTTAGTCTGATTTGAAGCATTTAACTTATTAAACAACTTAATTTTCATTCCAGTCAAAGTTCATTCCAAGTATAGCTATATACATGCATATGCTATACTTTTTTAAAAAATTGAATATGTGAAAAGAGTAAAACATTGTTTTAAGGCAAACAATTCACAGTGGCTAGTAACTTTGGGGTCATACTTCGTTGCCAAATTACAAAGTGCTGATGTATGAAGTATTTTCATTTTGTATCTTGGGTTCCCATGTCATAATCTATCACAGAAAGACCCATTTACGCTTATGTGAAGAGGCTGCCAAAATTTAATTGGCTTTAATTGTCTACTGTAATTAAGTACTGAATATTCCACTAATTAAACAATTGTCTTCTGTTTTAAAAGGATTGGAACCCTGTCTTGTGAACTTTCAATTTAGTGGGCAAAAGGAAGGTGGCACAATGCCTTAATAAATCAGAAGTTGGCACAACTTCTGATTTGGCTGTAATATAACCAAAAAGCACACTGAATGTTTTAACAAAATCTGACCCATTATTTAAAAACATTAATGTAAAGAACTCAATTGAATCATACAAGAAGATTAATATGAGACAGGATGCAGACATGATTAGTAGTACCATCCTTACCTGCTAAAAAGCATCAAGCTACATGTTAATTTGTGTTAGAATCTTGGGTGTAGGATCTCCACATCTATGTCTGTGTTTTTAAAAGGTAGCTATGGGTACCTCAATCTGGTCTAGTTTTTGTGGTTGCAATCAAATGAGGGGGCAGTGCAACTGCTTTTTTTTTTTTGTAAAGAAAATACTGTGGGGACTCTCAAGCATGGGATTCGAACATGCCTTTAATATAGTTTAACCCTTACCCACATTGAATGCAGTGGGGCTTCCAAGTAAACACACAACACCTATGGGTCCACAGTTTCATAAATGAGCAGTATAAGAGAGCTGTGCTGGATCAAGTCACAGGCTTATACAGTGGTACCTCAGGTTACATACGCTTCAGGTTACATACACTTCAGGTTACAGACTCTGCTAACCCAGAAATAGTAAAGGACCCCTGACCATTAGGTCCAGTTGTGACCGACTTTGGGGTTGCGGCGCTCATCTCGCTTTATTGGCTGAGGGAGCTGGCGTACAGCTTCCGGGTCATGTGGCCAGCATGACTAAGCCGCTTCTGGTGAACCACAGCAGTGCACGGAAACGCCGTTTACCTTCCCGCCAGAGTGGTACCTATTTATCTACTTGCACTTTAACGTGCTTTCGAAGTGCTAGGTTGGCAGGAGCTGGGACCGAGCAACGAGAAATCACCCCGTGGCAGGGATTTGAACCGCCAACCTTCTGATTGGCAAGTCCTAGGCTCTGTGGTTTAACCCGAACCCAGAAATAGTACCTCGGGTTAAAAACTTTGCTTCAGGATGAGAACAGAAATCGTGCTCCGGCGGGGCGGCGGCAGCAGGAGGCCCCTTTAGCTAAAATGGTGCTTCAGGTTAAGAACAGTTTTAGGTTAAGAACAGACCTCCGGAACAAATTAACTACTTAACCCGAGGTACCACTGTATTTTCTTCTCTCCCAGAGTGGTCAACCAGATGTCTATAGGGCTAGAAACTAAACATGAAGACAATAGTTCCCTCCCATGTTTTTCACATTTTCCACACAATGTCCTCATTCAAGTGGCAGCCCACAATTTGCCCTCATTTAATTCAGATTTCCCCCAATATGTGGGCAACAAAGTGAGGAAAAAACAACTTTAAATTGCATGTTACCCACCTGTAGATGTACTGAAGTGCATTGTGTGATCAGGGTTTTCTTACAGAAGTACCAATGTTTTGCTGGGTGCATTCTGTACTTCTATTAGCAAGGCAGTCCTCAGTGGGCTGATGGAATAGACTTACTAGATTGTATCCAACACTAGTCATACTCAAAGCAGACCCATTGAAAGTTCATCATGTCCATTAATAAGGTCCATTTATTTCAATGGGTCTACTCAGTGTAGAACTTAATTGGATACAACCTGTGGAGTCTATGCAACTGAAGCAACCATTTTATGTTACAAATACTCAACTGACAGCCAATAGCATTCACGCAGAATAATAGAGATATGATATAGAATCTCATCTCCTGTGATTTCTTCTCCCTGTTTCCTTTCACACATAACGTCAAACCTCTTGGTTTATCTGAGCGGTAAACTTTTCAGGGCTGAGGCCTGCTCTGCAATAATATTGTCAGTGGCAAGCTTTCTCCTGGATTCAGTTGTATCATCATCAGGAGTTCGTCTTCCTAAGTGTCAGGTTTGTCGAATAACCTATTTCAGACTTCCCAAACCTGGTGTCCTTCAGATGTTTTATTAACATTAAAATGCCCATTAACATTTAAATTAAATTCTGTCTCCACTGTGTCTTTATTTCCATTTGGGATGGGTTTTGGGGCTCGAAGCACAACTCCTTCAACCCTAACCATTAGCCATTCCTGGGGCTGTTGGGAGTTGTAGTCCAAAATATCTGGAGAGCATCAAATTGGGGAAGGCTGACCTACAAAAAACAGATTTATACCAGGGAATTAGAGTAAAACTTTGTAACTCCAATGCAGTTGTTAATCTGTTCCACTATAGATAATCAACCAGAAATTTAAAGTCATGCCACTTGAACAAACTGACCTTTCTCATTTAGCAATTCTGCACTAGTCTTTGTAAAAAGAGATTTCCGGGAAGCTATAATTCATATCCAAATATGCAGGTTATTGGGTAGGGGAAGCCTAATGTAGGCTAATGGCAACATTTGACTTTTTTCTTTTTATTAAGCCTCAGAGCTGCTTGAGGACACGTGTTGTCCTTTCTGCCAGATACACACCTTGTTTTGCCCTATCGATTAAACTTCATCTGATTGAATTTTGGGTTTATAGGACTAATGAGATAGTCAGCCTCCAAGGGGTTTTAAAATAAGAAAGAGGAGCAATAAACTTCAGAGTCTACAGGTTTGTTTTTAAAAAATGCAAGTCAATGCACTGCAATAATGGGAAATGTGTGGCTCATTACATGTGGGCATCTCTCCAAGCTATGCCAAATGAAACACATTTGTCTCCATTAATCCTAGAGCTGCAGACCTAACAGTAGCATTATTTCAAAACTCTATCTAAAAAAAGAAAAATTCCCAAGGCATTGTTGATTTGGGGTATTCACTAACCACACTCAAGATGATTAACCAATTTATAATTACACCCCAATCTTTCCCTCTTGTCATTAGCAATGACATTAAACCTGGGGATGGGTGTTATTTCCCATAAGTCTTTTTAACAAGGCAACATTTTCATTCCCTAATCCACAACATCTATGTCAAGATCCTCAACATGGCAACAAAGACTATCATCTCCCTTCTGTAACTAGGAAAGCTTGGGAAATGATTTTGCTGTTACATTCTCCTATGTTTGGGTACCTCTATTAGACAGCTGATTGTGCTGATCTTTTTAATATGCCATGATTACAGAGCTTATACCTTATAGGTATAATTATAGGGTGTTTCTCTCTCTCTCTCTCTCTCTCTCTCTCTCTCTCTCTCTCTCTCTCTCTCGTGTGTGTGTGTTACACAGGGCTCTTCCAGTGACTGATCTATCAGAATACTGGCTGCCCTAGCCCCATCTAAGTTTTTTATTTCTCCTAAGTCCTTGGACAGCCAACTGCCTGATGCAGGACTTGAACAAGCAAAGCATGTCCAGATTCCTTCTTATATCTAAGCTCTTAAAATTACAGATGCTCTAGACTTGCAGGGTCATGAAATGGTCCAATCTTCCTTGCTCTGTTGAAGTGTGGAATAACACATATAGACATTTAACTCATTGAATCAGCAGACAGGGTTATCATCTGAAGATGCTACCATGTATTTTTAAGGCATAGAAATGTTCGCTGTGGTAACATAAGTGGGCTTAGCTTCAATCAAGGGACCAAAATTGTAACTTTGAGAAAATGTCGATAACTTCAGGTGTAACAACTCCTAAGTTCCTCATGTCTTGAAAGAAGCTTTAGCAACTGAACAGGTCTGAGTACCTAGTGTAGATACCAGTACAATGTTCAGTAACTTCAGTCTCACACTGCTCAAGGAAATTCTAAAGTAAATCCTATTTCATTCTGAGTAACAGAAAGGCAAATTTGTTTGCACTGAAATGCAGTTTAACAAAGACATTTGCATATATTTATATAAATTCTGTAGACACATCCTACATATTAATTTGCAAAGTGGTTTGATTATCTCCTATTACTTGTGAAGCCCAACATTCAATGACTTCTGTGGAATTCTCATGAATATTCTAGCTGTTGGTGGGAAAGAGTCTTGTCATGGAATATTGGAAAGCTATGCAGCTGCTGTCAGGGAAAAGGAATCTCAACAAGACTGTGGCAAAAATTCACACAAAAGCTGGGAGCAAGAGTGACTGTGCTGTTGTAAGGACACTGAAGGTCAAAACAGAATAGCAAAAGGGGAGCAGAAAAGTGTGGGACTAAAATTTAATGCCCTGCTTTGTCTAAACTTAAATATAATCTAAACAAAACAGTTAATGGTGACATGTTTCTCATCTCAAAATGACATTTTACAACAGGAACCACACCAGTCCAGGGTGTGTCCAGGGAAAACACAGTTGAAATATTATCTAGCAATAGTATAGTGTTAGTGGAATGCAAAAAAAGATATGAACACTTTTGTGAAACAGACCTGTTCTGCTCTCAAGGTGACAGTGGCCTCTTTCTTCATGCTTAAACATTAAACCCCATAATGCTCCCCTTCCAAACCGTTTAAGGTTCTCCTTGCTGGTGCTTAATCATTCTAACAGAAATAAGTTGACATTAGGAATATACATCGTTAAGTTTTAAGACCAGCAACATTAAAACAAAACAAAACACACAGCTGACCTTTGGCTCATCCAACTAGATCATCCAGGGCAAAATTTTAACAACACAGTTCTATAAGGGAGTCTCTGAACACCCAGTGTCTTTTTAAGATGCACGATTGTTAACATATTACAGTGCTCTGAATGTTGCCCATGGGAAAGATGAAACAAAGCTCATCTCATTTAGAGCCATTGAGAATGCTTAATGCCACGTATTAGAGAAGTGGATTCTCAGCACAGCTTCCTTTTTAATAATATGTGTGTATGGGGGGGGGGGTCTCATCCTCTTTCCCCCTGCCACTTCCGAGTTGTTGGGGAAGGGGAAAGCACATTAGTCATTATTTGTTATTGCATACAGAAAGGATGAAATATTTATATAATAACTATGTATGAATTATTAATATTGTTTATTTTCTTAATTAAAAAAGGCTCCCCCATCTTGGTGGCTCAGTGAAAGTAAGTGTTGTGGTGCATTGCACAATATATGATGTATGAAGTTTGCAAGTGGTTTTGAACGGGGTAGAGGTTTGCCTAAAAAGCTAAGCATAGAGTCTGGGAGTCTTCTTCTGGATTCAGCATTATCTATGGAGGTATATGACTGTCTGTTTCCCGCTTGGGTTGTGGTCCTATCTGAAGAAAGCAGATCTTGCATCAACTATACACATTGTTGCTATGTCTACATATGAGTGCAGCAACATCAATTGGTACAGAATGCACCTGCTAGAATGCTTGTAGGAGGCATTGTTGCTACTTGCACTGCTTGCCTATTCATTTATGAGATCACTTTCAAGGGAAGATTATAACATTTGAAGTTCTAAGGCCAAGCTATCAGTTGCTTGAAGGCCTTCCTGCACTGATACAAACCCATCCTATCCTTAAGCTTTCCTTTCTGCCTTTCTGATAAGGTTCATCCTTTATTAAACAAGTACCATAGACAGCGCCTTTTTGGTGGTAGCCTCACACGTATGGAATTCTTTCTCTAGAGAGTACGCATGGCCCAATCTGCATTGGCCATATGCCTAAATAGATTCTTGTTTCACTCTTCCTTGGGTTAAAGCTGTGTTGTGCTGGTGTGTTAATGTATTTCATTATTTAGTTCTGTTTTAATTTTCTTAACTGCCTTGGGAGGGCTAAATGCTAAAAGGTGAGAGAGAGAGAGAGAGAGAGAGAGAGAGAGAGAGAGAGAAAGAAAGAGAGAGAGAGAATATTTTTACAGAATTCATCTAGACTTAATTTAGGTAATTCTCATAACACCTGATAGTTTTGGGAACACAGGAATTCCTGCCATGTCTCCTCTTAAAGTCATTAACAAAGGCCAGTAGGGCTATACTAAAATTTTCCACAGCCATGTTGAGTCTTAGGAATCCATTCCTGTTCATCTGTTTTGGGGCCTTTGCTGAGTTTGAGAGGATATGCTGGAAGAGATGTTCTAAGGTAATTTGAACTGGCCTGACATTTCAACAAAGCAGAGATTCTTATTAAGAGTCATTGTTATTTAGATTACCAATGGCTGAAGCTGCTTTCTTAGTGGAATTAAAACCAGGAACCTTTAACCTAACAGGTTTCTAAACTGGGATATGGAACAGCCAGGCTACAACAGCTTATGTAAACACAAATATGGCCAGTTACAGATAGTGTTGGTCTGCCATAGTCAAAACAAAAAAAATTCCTTCCAGTAGCACCTTAAAGACCAACTAAGTTAGTTCTTGGTATGAGCTTTCATGTGCATGCACACTTCTTCAGATACACTATGGCCAGTTCTTATGTCCTTTTGGTTTCACAAACCATCACCTGTTTTATCTTCCTCTGCATCCTTTAGGAAACTTCTGTCAAGAGTATTTAATGCAACCAGCATTCCAAGAAAGGGAGTGAAATGAAGGTCATTCTGTGTTTTCACAGAACCTAAAGAGCTAATTTTATCACGCAAGATAGCCATGACAATGAGCAATTGCACTCTCAAAAAGAAGTGCAATTCTTTTATTAACATACAAATTGCTTCTTTCCAGCCCCTGGCTCTTTAAAATCTGGGTCTTTTATACACACCTAGGATTGCCATCTATCAACCTGGAGGTGGTGCTTGTCTTTCTAATACAGTACCTGTGTTGAAACTAGAGAAGCTACAGAACCTTCTGTGCCACTTATCAGTTTTCACCCACTGGTCATCCTTTTGTTATTGTTACTACCCACCTTTCACCAGAAGGCCCCAGAGTGGGTTACAGCAATATAAAACACAGCATTAAAAACAGTCTAAAGCAAATTACAGCAAATTATTTTAAATCTGCTTCTGAATCTGTGGCCCTGGCTCTTTCTACACATTTCCTCTACTCCAGTGGTTCCCAACTAGTGGTCCCTGGCCCCAGGAAGTTCGTGAAACCATTCACAAAGCAAAAATAACCATAGAGATATCAAAATGTCAAAAGTAGGGGGTCTAGCAGTATGTAGCTAATTGGGAACCACCGCTCTAGACCCACCACAGGCCTCCCCCCAATTTTCTGGGGACAGTCTCGGATCTACAGAAGCAATCCTGGTTTCTGATTTGATCCTGGAATGTTCCGCTTTTTCTCAGGACGTCCCTATTTTCATCGGAAAAATGTTGGAGGGTATGGAGCTATGTGACCCTGAACCAAGGAGATAAGTAACTATACAACCTTTAGAAGACATTTGAAGGCAGCCCTGTATAGGGAAGTTTTTAATCTTTAATGCTGTGTTATGTTTCAATTGTTATAAGAATTTAAATATCATATTTAAAAAAAATTTCATAACTGTACAGTGGTACCTCAGGTTAAGTACTTAATTTGTTCCGGAGGTCCGTACTTAACCTGAAACTGTTCTTAACCTGAAACACCACTTTAGCCTATGGGGCCTCCTGCTGCTGCCACGCCGCCGGAGCACGCTTTCTGTTCTCATCCTGAAGCAAAGTTCTTAACCTGAAGCACTATTTCTGGGTTAGCGGAGTCTGTAACCTGAAGCGTGTGTAATCCGAGGTACCTCTGTATATATAAACCACATGTCTGAAACCCCATAGAAAAGGTCCTGAACAAATTGACCTCAAATATTTCTCTGCAAGGTCAAAGTGGGAAACCTCCCATTGTCTCTTTCCTCACAAATCCTGTCCTCACAAATCCTGTCTTAAGGGCACAGTCAAGATATGAACAGGGTGTAAGCCTGTGACCTGTGACCTAGATTCAGGAATTAAGTAGTTATAATAACAAAAGAGTGGTCAAAACCAAGATAATGCAATCAGGTAACTTGCCAGACAGGAGATAAACAACGCACTCAGATTTCTGTTGTAGACCGCCTTTTCTGTGATGTAGGTATGATGAAACTGGGGGGTGGTCTTGGGCTACACCCCTTCTGTGATGTATGTATGATATTTCTGGGAATGGTCTTGGACTCCAGCGTGGGCAATTTAAAATGTTTATATAAGGCTGGGCACACCTTTGTTCTGGGTCCTCCTCCTCTCTCCTGCGTGTGGGGGAGCACCCTGTTTCAACAGTTAATAAAGATCAGGATTACTAGCTGCTTTGCTTCTCAATATTTTCTGGTTGATCTCCGTTATTTTTTCCTACCAACAGAGAACTTACAAAAGGATTCTATATGGGCTCTTGGGTACCCCATAAGGGAAAAGGAGCAGTTTTTTTTTCTTATATCACTATATATGTTGGAAGCCGCCCAGAGTGGCTGAGGCCACCCGATCAGATGGACGGGGTATTATTATTATTATTATTATTATTATTATTATTATTGACTAGGATGTCCCTATTTTCATTGGAGAAATGTTGGCGCGTTTGCCATCACCTGCACCACACGTGGTCTGATCCTCATTACTGCAGGTAGTTGAAGAGAGGACTACATACCCAGGCTTCCATTGCCCTACACACTTTAACCTCTGGCACCACTCATCTCTGGAATATTGCCCCCCCCCCAGGGGTTGTCTATGAGTGAATGTGGTCCTTCTCCATCCTTGAATTAAAAGAATCTCAGTGTGCAGGCTAGGCAAGATTCCTTCCAGAAGCTCTAAAAAAAATGTTCATCCACAGGTAGGTGGCCTGATTCAGGATGAAGTAAAGGTAGTAGATATGTCCTTTGTTCTCTCTATAAAGAAAGTAGGGTTGTCTGACCATGCATACATAATTTTTTGCATGTTTTTGCCAGGAAATTGTAATTAGGAGCCTCGCTTAAATTTTCCACACGTCATGATCGCATAGGTTCCTGAAGTGCTCTGGCGTCAAGAGGGAAATTGTATATCAAGTACAAATCGTTAAGATCTTGCAAAATATTATTTTTTAATAATGTTTGGAGGACAGGGGAGCAATAAAAAGATACTTGGGGTTTTTTTTTTAAAAAAAAGATGTAGTATTTATGAACAATAAGTGTTTCAACTTTCCCGTACTGCTCAAGTAGTGTGCGTGCGCCACAAAAACCAGTTCTTCCAATGAAAAATGAGTCGAGGTTTGGAGTTAGTAATTAGTTCATTTAGTTATTGGGGTCTCTGTTGTAACAGCCAAAAGCAGTGTCAGTATTTAGAGAAAAAAGCTCTTGGCCAAGAGGAAAAAAGGGCCGAGACACCAAATTATGGCTTAAAGGTTGGATGGCAATGAACTCTACTAGCATTAGCAAGCATTAACATTTCTCAATGGGAAATCTCATTCCATTTCCCGGGACTGATAAGCCTTCTTAAAGCAATGCAAGTATGATTTAATCTCTCAAAAGTCCATTTCGAAAAGCTAAAGGTGCTCCCACAATAAAAAGGGGCTAAACTCCTTCTAAATGCTATGATTTTAACTGATTAAGTAAAATAAAAATAAAGTTGGCTTTGGTAGCAGGCTGCCTTTAAAAAAAAACTGTTCTTAACTTCTCTCTTAAATTGCTAGATTTTCCTTGCGTCTTTTAAAATGTCCATTGCATTGGAAGACCGCATTGCTGTGGCTTCTCCTAGCCAGGCTTTATACTTGAGTCCTAGTGCACTCTGTGGATCCCTCCTATAACCTCTCCCCCACCGAGTGGAGGCCACTATTTAAATTTTCCCATAATGCCCCAGTGTGTTCCAGGATGGGCTGCCATTAAAATGCACAGGAATCATACTATTCCAAGGCATTGCGGGAAGATTTAAATGGTTCATTGTTGCCAGCCATCTGTCAAGGTGCACAGGGTGGGGCAATTATCAATGCCAGTGGTCGCCGTCAGGGTCCTGGGTCCTGGCAGATGCCTAAGGATGCCAAGTAATGATGCTAGCATCTCTCCTGCTCTCCAGCCCAGTATATCTGAAGGAGCGTCTCCTCCCCCATTGTTCTGCCCAGACACTGAGGTCCAGCGCCAAGGGCCTTCTGGCGGTTCCCTCACTGTGAGAAGCAAAGTTACAGGGAACCAGGCAGAGGGCCTTCTTGGTAGTGGCGCCCGCCCTGCGGTACGCCCTCCCATCAGATGTCAAAGGAATAAACAACTATCTGACATCTGAAGGCAGCCCTGTTCATAGCTGTCAAATTTCCCTTTTCTTGTGAGGAATCGTATTCGGAATAAGAGAATTTCCCTTAAAAAAAGCGAAACGTTGACAGCAATGGCTCTGTTTAGGGAAGTCTTTAATGACTGATGTTTTAATGTTTTTTAATATTTTGCTGCAAGCTGCCCAGAGTGGCTGGAGAAACCCAGCCAGATGGGCAGGGTATAAATAACAAATTATTGTTGTTGTTGTTGTTACTACTACTACCACTACTACTACTCTTGCTGGGGGTGGGGGGGAATTCTCATAACTACGTGTCGTACTGTTATCCCTCGAGCCTGGGCTTCTACATTAACATTAGTGGAGTGTTATGCTATGCTACCTCTTTAGCAGGTCTAATATTCTGCCAGTGTCAGGGTGAGAACCAAGCACAAAACCTGCACTTCGCTCCATTGCACTCCTGCAACACTCACAACCTCACCCAGATTTTCTCCTGGCATTTGTGGCGCAAAGTCAGTATATCTTTACTGTGCCACTGCGACGTTATTCTGTTAACAAAGCAGACGTTATATGTGTTCCTACCCTGCCTAGTGACCATAAACCCAGAGACAGGATTATGCTGCAGGTAATCTGATACCATAAATTGATTTTCTGAGTCCCTTCGTGGCCCAGACTGTCAAGAGATACATTTACTCAACAAAGTACCCTTTAATTCAGTAATGAGCAGTTCTTCCAAGATATATCTCTTTTAGAACACTTTTTTTTTTAGTCCCAAGGGTTGCTGTTCAATCCTGAAATGCAAAGTTTAAAAACATGATACAGCAAGATAAATAAATAAATAAATGAGGAATTGATTTCTTGCTAAGATTTTTACAGTATTGTATTCTGGCAAGTCAGTAAAGAAACTTGATACTTAAAAAAAAAAAATTGAAGTCAGTAAGCACTGGCCAAATGCATCATTCCTGAGTATTAGTTTAGAATCTGAACTTCTCAAATTATCAAGGTTGTCAGCCATTTAAAGGAAGAAGAAGAGTTTGGATTTGATATCCCGCTTTATCAATACCCGAAGGAGTCTCAAAGTGGCTAACATTCTTCTTTCCCTTCCTCCCCCACAACAAACACTCTGTGAGGTGAGTGGGGCTGAGAGACTTTAAAGAAGTGTGACTAGCCCAAGGTCACCCAGCAGCTGCATGTGGAGGAGCCGAGACGCAAACTCGGTTCCCCAGATTATGAGTCCACCGCTCCTGCTCCTAACCACTACACCACACTGGCTTATTATGAGTGTAGTAATCTGTGTATGGAGATTGTGCTATTATTATTATTATTATTATTATTATTATTATTATTATTATACCCTGCCCATCTGGCTGGGTTTCCCCATCCACTCTGGGCAGCTTCCAGCACATATAAAAACATAAAAAAAAGTCAAACATTAAAGACTTCCCAACACAGGGCTGCCTTCAGATGTCTTCTAAAAGTTGTGTAGTTTTTTATCTCCTTGACATCTGATGGGAGGGAGTTTCACAAGGAGGGCGCCACTGCCAAAAAGGCCCTCTGCCTGGTTCCCTGTAACTTCACTCCTTGTGGTGAGGGAACCGCCAGAAGGCCCTCGGACGTGGACCTCAGCAGATGTTTTGACAGCAGGCCTTCCTGTGAGGTAGCAAGTCCAAAGCAAACATTCAAAATATGCAGCAAGGTTCTTTGCACATAATAACATGGTTTTACTGAGAGAGTCAATACCCTCAGTTGAGGAACTAAGATACAAATTACAGTTGAAAGCACAGGATTCCCTTGCAGGAGTAGCTGTATAGATAAAACAGCTGACTTTTCCTGCCTCCTGTCATTAGTCATAATAGGACAGGGACCGCCAACCATTTGGGGCTAGTGGGACCAGTCACAAAATGGCTGTCATGTGCCGTGATACAAAATGGCAGCCACTTCTAAAAGAGCAGAGGACCACAAAAAGCTGCAAGCATGCAGCACATCAGACCCCTTCCTGAATCAATAGGAAAAGGCACCAGCACTGTGTTCACTCATGGAGAAAAGTTGCTTGCACCTCTCATCTGTTCAGAACAGAAGAAAAGGTGGATGTCTGATCCTGGCATCCCATGAATGTGGGCACATTTGAGGGCACATGTTCAATGTGGCAGAGCATGCTTGTTTGCAGGAAGAGGAAATAGTCTTCCTACATAGTGGATAGTTACTGAGGCCTTTCTCAGATACCATAGAAGGTACTGGTAGACACACTTGCCTCCATGGACATCATGCTGGTGATTCCTGATAGTATAGGATAGGATAGTTTTTCTCAAAACTTTCTAAGTTTGAGCATGGTGTTCAGGCAATAGCAGTCACTAAAAGCTTTGTGAATTTGTACTGCACTGCAATAAATTGGTTTGTTTTCTCCTCATCCCCCTCTATCAATAACACTTGTCTGAATTTCCCCCTCATAGCATCAGGCTCTTCCTGCCTTCTCATAAGGAAGAGAAGCATAAGTATCAGGGGTTGCCGGGGGGGGGGCAGGGGAAATCCCTTCTTTCTGGTGGTATGCATCCTGAAAAGATGGAAAAGAAACCTAGTTTCTGAAACAATATGTATATGTGAACCAAAACACAGCTATCCTTCAAAAGTCAAACTTCTTTGACTTTTACACTGCAGTTCTCCTACCCCCAGACATGTGTAAAAATGCATATGTTAGGAGAAAGAGTGCATACAAATTTAAGTGTGAGTGAAAGTAACACACACACAAATGTAAAATAGCACGCAAGAATTTCTTAGTTTGTAGGGATTTCCACCCTCTTGTGTGTTGGTTATTTCTGTGCTGTTAAGCATATGAGTTTTTCTCCTCTTTACTGGAAAAACACACACACACACACACACATTATATTAGGGAAAATACTGATGAATTTTCATGAGGAGCTTTTAAAAGGAATTTGCAAACTGATGTGGGAATGTGGGGAACTTAATTTAGGACTGGGAAAAATGAGAACCCCAAATTGACAGCTTTCTCTGGCTACTGATGAGGTTACCTGTAATTTGACAAAATACAGACCTGGAAAACAAGACAGGAAACCCTAGAAATAATCGGAAGCACATTTCTCCCCTTTTCTGCTGGCACATTTGCAGCAAGGAACCCCATATTGATTCTATTACCAGATACGGTACCAGAGAGACTGTGTGAGGGATTTGAGACTTATTAGAGGAAAACTTTAAAGGAAGCCAGTATGGGAGTTGTCAGAGCAGATTATTCAAAGGCATGGAAAGATGCCAAGGAAAACACAATGAAGAGAAACCAGAGCAGGTTCCTTGAGATTTATTGCTTCAAAAAGTTCAGCACTCTTTTCATATTGGTGTTTAAATGTTGTCGTTGGGCTTTATGGCACAGTAATCACACAGCAGTGAAAATCGCTGATATCACAATAAATAGCAGCCTTTGCAAACACGTAATAGCAGAATCTTCCCCCCACTCTTGCCTCTTAATAAAATGTAACACTCTTTGGCAAGAATTTTATGGAGAGAAACACCCCTGTAAAAATCAATGTCTGTTTTATATTAACATTTTGAGCATTGGCACAAGCCAACTCCATTGGCCAGGGGCTGCTTTTAGTTACTCGCTGTGTGTTGAGCTACATTAGTAAAGAAAAAGCATTTTAAAAGCATTATAATACTGTGACACCAGATGGCGCTGTTGGTGTCCTTCGTTTGCCAACATGATTTCCCACTTTGAGGTTTACAACAGGTTTTTCTGAAATGTCCCCCCCCCCCCCGATCCAGCCTCTGCAGTGATCCAGCCTCTGGAGTGAGGGCATCAGTTCCACTGGGGATGGAGTGGAAATCTGCTTTTCAGCATGGGAAATCCATTCAAACAAATGCCTCGCTATATCCTGGCAACCACAATTTATTGGCCATTTGTTTCTTTGAGGTTGCTATTTAGGGATGACCAGAGGAACAAGTGTCACTTTTTCTTCTTCAGGAACTTCTTTGCCTCCAATTATTATGGATTCTAGAAAGCAACAACAAGCAGTCTCAAAGAACAAGTTTTTGCCATTAAACACACAAGCTGTAGATGCAGGGGGAAACAAGGCCAGCTGGAGTAATCAAACTGATGTGTGTTGTACATGCAGGAGGGTAGCTTTTGATTAGAAGGAACATATTGAAGGAAAGAGCAGTCTCCTGTTTGCTGGAGGTCTTCAAGCAAAGGATGTTAGAGATGTAGAAGAAATTTGATTTGGTTCACATTATTACTATTAGTATGTTTTTTGTTTGTTTCTTTCTTTGTTTTTAATAATAATGCCTTTCACCATGAGATCTCAGGGCAGTTCACAGAATAAAATACAGGATAAAAACAAGTAAATAAGTAAAACAAAACAGAAAAACGATAACCTCCCTTATTCCCACAGACACATTTAAAAGTAGGATATTAATCAGCCAAAGGCCTGGTTGAAGAGGAACTTTTTCACCTGGCTCCTAAAATATATACAATGAAGGCGCCGGGTGAACATACACAAATCACACTTTCTGGAAAAAAATAATAACATGGGAAGCAAAACATAGCCATCCTTCAAAATTTACACTTCTCCATATTTTGGAATGCCATTCTCTAGCCTAAGTTGCACATACAAAAATGCATACAAAAGTGCAAAGTGTATATATTTGTGGAAAAATAACATAGAACTATATTGTAGTAGGGGAAAGTGCATACAAAAATGTGTGTATCAGGAGAAATTCACACTACAACGCAGATGAATTTTCACAAGGACTGGCATGGACATTGGCAGATTTGGCCACCCTTAGAGGCTGTGCAGAGATCTATTGTGGGCTCTCTTGCTCTGGATTTGCTGCTTGGACCAGCATATTGGACTGTTGTTGTTGTTGTTTAGTCGTTTAGTCGTGTCCGACTCTTCGTGACCCCATGGACCAGAGCATGCCAGGCACTCCTGTCTTCCACTGCCTCCCGCAGTTTGGTCAGACTCATGTTTGTAGCTTCGAGAACACCGTCCAACCATCTCGTCCTCTGCCGTCCCCTTCTCCTTGTGACCTCAATCTTTCCCAGCATCAGGGTCTTTTCCAGGGAGTCTTCTCTTCTCATGAGGTGGCCAAAGTATTGGAGTCTCAGCTTCAGGATCTGTCCTTCCAGTGAGAACTCAGGGCTGATCAGAGCACTGTTGTGGGCTCTCTTGCTCTAGATTTGCTGCTTGGACCAGCATATTGGACTAGGTGGTTGCGAATAATCCTTCAAAGCAATGGTTCTAGAGTGCTACAGCAAGTCACAGGATCATTGGACAGGTGAAAAGGGCACCACCTGCCTTAGACAGACAAGATGGTGCTCCCCCTCCCCATTTCACATACAGAAGCTGGCCAGACCTGGCAGCTGAATGTCACTTGAACACTGACAATGGGAGTCAGGCTAGTGGATGTAGAGCAGGTATCAAAGCCAACAAGTTGGATCCAGTGCAGTAGGAAGGATGCCATTGCATTTTTGCGGGGTGGTGGGGTGGTGTTTTAATCGCTCTCATTTCTATTGCAATTCATTGCAAGAGTCAGGGTTGAACCCAACATTCAGAAATATAACAGAGAGAGGTGCTGGTGTGCTAAATGGGCATGCTTAGGTACATTCATAGATGAAATACATCAAGAATCTGCACGTTTTTCTCACGGGCAGGTTATTACCTTCACAAATTAACGTTCATTAATGCCTGGCATTCAGACGTTTTTGATGCTTAGGATTAACAGCACCAGTTTGTCCTTGTAACCCTAATAACGTATTGAAAGAAATCATCTTGAAATTCTTGTGGCTTCCCACAGAAATAAATTCCATTGCATTTAAATCCCTGCTTAACCATAAAGCTTACTTGGGTGGCCTGCAACTCTCCGTTTACCCCAGCTCAGATGGTTGCTTGTGTGGATAAATGCTGTAAGTGCTATAAAAGTGCTTTCACTACCACAAAATGCTATATAAAAAAAATTAACAACATATTTTTCAAAAAAAAAATCAATTATTTTCTCATCTTGAGGAAAAACTGTTTTTCAAGGTCAGCAGCTCCTTCTCATTTCATGTGCAGTATTATTTTTAAATTTACTACCTCTTCCAGATCTTCTTTAGAGAAGTTGTTGTGAAAAGCCTTTTAAAAGCTGCTAACAACGAATTTTTGTATTAGCATTCGCTAAGGGTATAATTTACATCCTGCTGAATGGAATGGCTTCATTGTTTTAAAGTTTCTGGGTTTCAGCTAATCGTACCTCAGCGTCAGAGCACACATCTGTGCAAATAATAATACAATTGATTTCAAACAGGAATTAATGCAAATTGCACTGCGTCTGTTCAAAACTAAGCCTTACTGAGTTAAATGGGACCTACTCCCAGGTGTAAGCATAGGATCGCAGCCTTCATCTGCCTGGCCAAAGAAGGCAGATCCATGGTATGACAGCAGGTCTCCCATGTGTTGATTTGGGGGAAGCAAACCTGCATCAGCATGTATAGCGATCCCCAGTTCACATCTCACCTCTGTAATGAACATAGCATGTGGTCTATGGTAAGCCACACTCGCAGCCTCCCATTTGCAAATCCAAAGAATATTGACTTATGGGACTGTTACAGAAGATTATAACTCAAGAATACATTGGAAGTGCTTTGAACACTTGGAAGAGCTATATAAAACTTTATTCTTAATCATGACCATCATCACCCTCGCCCTGCATATAGCAATGTTGCTCTAGGCCTTAACAAATGGGGATACACATTTCTTCTCAGGGTCTCATTGTGGATGAGAGATCAGTTGAGCAGCACTCTTGGCCATTTGTGAAATTTCTTGATCCACAACCAAGATGAAGTAAACTTTAACCTGGTAGGAGACCTGATTCTTCTGCCATAGCATATACAAATGCTTAGGATGAGTCCTTTAAAAAAAAGGGTACCATTTTGGGCTTTTTCGACAGACATATCTGAAAAGCATGTTTAGGATCAGGGTGTTTAGTCACTGCTTAAATCCTAGCATGCTGGATCTGGCCTGTGCAACACAGACATTTTAAAACAGCTCAAACCAGATGGATATAGGTTAAGTATAAGGACACGTTAAAAGATCCTGACACAGGTATTGCAGATACTTGTCATGAACATATAAAGTTGCCTTCTACACAGTCAGTTTTATTAAGTAGCTCCTAGCTGGCACTCTGTTCATACTGGAGCTGTGCACGTTTTTTACAGTCAAGCGATTCAGCCCAGAAGCTGGAAACAGCCACAGTTCATTGGGTTAAGAGGGAATGAAACGAGTGAGATAAAAACTCAATGGTCTGAACATCAAAATGTGTTGCTATATTTAGGTTGCACTCTTGAATCACTTGGTATGTGATGTGATCTATCAGTTTCGTGGGGCCCCATCTGAGCAAGCGGTTTGAGAAGTCCCAGTAGCACCAAGGCTAGCAGAACAAATCTTGCATTTTCCTGTTTGTTTTTTAAAGGCCTTTCCGAGGATCAAACTATAGAAAGCAGCATTAAACATGCCTTTGCAGTTAAATATGCGTGTTTTGTTTTGTTTTATGCAAATTGAAGCTGGAGTGGGGGTGTTTGATAATTATCAATATCACAGAAAGCAAGGGGGATAATTCAACCCTTTCTTCCTCTGTTGCTTTTCTAACCAAAAACCCTCCTTTGAAGCTGCTGTTTGCATTTGGGAAGAAATCCCCCTTTAGGATCAGGAGATGCTATTCCAGGAAACAAAAAATAAATGTGGATCAGGCTTAGATGTCATATAAACTCCTAGGATGTGTGTCTCTGTGTGGGCATGGCTGTGCCCATTTTAGCCACACTCATCTCTTTTTGACCCTAATCACCATTGGCATATGACACCCAGGAAGGAATTCAACATAGCACTATGGCAATTGTTCCATGAGCACAACCGTATCAGCTTGCCAGACAGAATGATCCCCTCTCTTCTCCCCAAGCTCTTTGGGGAATTCTCTCAAACCGTCCACAGCCAATTTGGGAAGCGCAAATGGTGGCGGCGGGGCGAGGAAAGCCCATTTTGTTAGCAGAAGTCCTTGCACAGGCTTCTGCTAGTGGGACTCTTAATTAAATCTGCATCTCACCCCCCCCATAAGGGTTGTGTCAGGTGGCTGTTCTGGTTGCTCGAGAGTAACCAGGCAGGACTCCGACCTGTGTTTTACAGGCTTTATTTTGGTGCAAACTATTTACAGTGAAGAGCCCCTAAGCTCATGTTTGGCTCAATCGCTAGCAGAATCTGGGAGTGGTTTTTTTTTTTTTTTTGGACCTCCCCCAACATAAGAGTTTTGTTACCCCCAAACGTCTCCTCCCCTCTCTGCGCTTCAAACTATTGCACAGGATGGGCATGTTTCCCTCCTGTCCGGCTTGCTCAGAAGCGGTGTTAAGGCTCCCACCAGCATCCTCTGGTCCTTGCACTTCTTCCCCACTGGAGATGGGGCTTTCCTCCTCCCCGGAAGAGGAACCGCTTCACAAGATTTTCGGAGGCTCCCTGTAACACAACTGCCCTTCTATTTCTCACCTCTGAGCTGATGGCAGTTCACTGACAGGTTGGCCAAGAGGGAATGAAGCCCTTGGATTGAGAAAGGTTCCCCAACCCACTTTAGAGATTAACATGCGATTCAGTGGCAACAAAACCGTTTATGACCAATCCCTTGCAAGATTTCTTGGGGCATGTTTGCAGTTAACGCAGTCATAAACAGAGAATATGCCAAATCTTATCCAGATGCCTGAGAAAAAAAGTAACAAAGACAGTGATTGATCCTAACAGAAATAAACAGCATTGCAGCCAACTTTGGAGAGTGTATTCAAACTGGGCTCCTGTTTAAAAATATCATCCCCCTGAGCTTTTCTCCAGGGAAAGGCAGCTAGATAGACAAGCAGGCAAGCACAGTTTGAATGTTGTGTGTTTTGTCTACCTGTTTTACTTTGCAAATTTGTGTGCTGAAGCACTGTGATTTATTTTTTTAAGAGTTCAGTTACCCAACTGTGACAAAGTTCATTGCTATCAAAGATCAGTTCAGTTTCAGATGATTATTGTTTTTATAGACAGACAATAGGAACCTGAAAATCAAGATTGCGGTCTGGAACTTTGACATCACTGCAACTTAGACAGTAAAATGGATGGAATCTTGCAACAAGCCCAGGCTGTCTAACCCAGATATATGTACCCGAGCGAGCAAAAGGAGAGATTGCTGTTGGCTGGGAAATACCTTTCTCAAATTTCATGTCATCTATAAATCCATTGGGTAAACATAGTTTATTCTTCCTTAGAGATTATTTCAATGTAACATTTAATGTACTCAATAACCTGTGATTGTATCAGTGGGAAAGTCTTATTGGAATAAGAGTCCATACAGGTTTACTTTTCTACAGAAGCCAGGGGAGGTTTCATTGCCCTTGGGAGAGGACACACATATTCTTGATGTAGATTTTTTCTCCTTCTCCTGTTTGTGGGAGAATTTTGTGGTTCGCCTCAGGTGTCAAAATGTCTTGGGCCAGCCCTGGAAAAAGTTGTGTTGGTAAATCTGATCAAACAAAGGCTTCAACAGTTTAGAATGAAAAGCACTCAGCACAATCCAACTGCCAAGCTTAGACTGGTTGTTTCTCCAAGTAAATCAAATTTATTAGACACTTCTCACTTGGTTTTTCTCCCTGGAGTCCTGCCGCTACTTGAGTCTACCATAAACACAGCTCCGGTCAATTGCTGGCTGAAGCCCCAGATGTTCAAGGGCTCATGTGCTATGAGGGTGAAAATGGTCATCTGTCATGGATGCTTTAGCTGAGATTCCTGCATTGCAGGGGGTTGGACTAGATTACCCTTGGGTCCCTTCCAACTCTAAGATTCTATGAAACTCATCTCCTAAGGCCCATATTAAAACCAAGCACACCATATTTTTTCCTCCGCAGATGGAAAAACAGCTGGGGTGTGTGGTTTTTGAGTAAGAAAATGGCCAGAGGAGATGGGTTAAGCAACCCCACCCACTTCCATTATTCGCCTGCTCAAACTCAAAGGTTACTGAGACTGATATTGGTTAAAACAAACATTCATCCCATGTCTTGTTTGGGCCTGCGTCTGGGTTCTATGAGGTTCTGGCAGCTATTAAGATGATCTTTACTCACAAATGTGCACAGTGCCAAAGAAACTAATCAGTTTCAAGAAACAATCCCTCGTCTGGTGGAAAGTGTGACAAGTGCCCTCTCTTCAGCCAAGTCTTCCAGGCAGCTGCCTGGAGTTGCTCTATTATTTTCCACCAGGCAACAGAGTGCTTTCTGAGCCAAGAGCTCTACTATTATGAAGCTCACATTTTCAACAATTGGAACTTGCCTAATTCCTTTTTAAAAAATCAGTGAAATCCAGTTTGGTATTGCAGTAACACACACACACAAAAATTAATTTGCTTTGCTAATGAAAAGTTTGTGAGGAATAGTTTATCAGGACCGTGCTCATGGACTAAACAAATGGCAAGATGGAGTGGACATAATATACCTAAAGAATTTGTGGTGCAGAGCCATAATCTACACCCATGAGGTGATACTGTTCAGCTTACACCTTCAAGGCGCTGAAGAAATTTGCCGTATGTAATTACACTTATTAAATCTTCTCAAGAACTGGTGATCTTATGAAAAACAGAAGATTTTATTCCAAAACTCAAGTGTCATTTTTTCTTTTTTGGTATAGTATTTTTAAGCTACAATCCTAGGCACACTTACTTTTGAGTAAGCCCCATTTAACTCAGAGCGACTGCCATTGACTAAATGTGCTTAGGATGGTGCCGCTGGTGTTCCTTAGAATCAGAATTACCCCTGTGCACACAGATTTCATTCTTCTCCCCAAATTCCACAGTTAAATTAGACACAATAGCATTTCCATCTATGCTTCATGCATAAAAACAGCACTCTGTATATCAGTATTCCTCAACCTCGGCCCTCCAGATGTTTTTGGCCTACAACTCCCATGATCCCTAGCCAGCAGGACCAGTGGTCAGAGATGATGGGAATTGTAGTCTCAAAACATCTGGAGGACCGAGGTTGAGGAAGTCTCCTGTATATTATAGGGATATGGAAGGATTGGGGGTTTTCCCCAGTAGCCTGTCCAAAAACATAGTGCTTCTTTCCCTAGAAGGCAGTATCTGTACGTTTATTAATATTGCTATGCTATGTCAGCAACACATTCCTTCACAGTCGAAGACATCCTCTCTCACCCTCATTTGTGTCACAGATTAATGCCATCAAGATGATAGTGCAATACACAGCCAGTGCCTACCCTTGACAATTAAACATGGTGGGACACGGTTCTCAATCCTTCTTCCCTACCAGACAACCCACACTGTCATAATGCATGCTTTCTTTCATTTTTCTTTAAAACCCTGTGCACAAGCGTTTGCTGAACCTGTCTCCAGTCTGCTGGAGGTCTGAGGCGATTTGGGAACAATATAATGATGCAAACTTCCCTTTGATGTTGTTTGGACAGAGGTTCACTGGTGGCAATTCTGTGATGTTCAGGTGGTTTCTGATGAACTGCTGTCCCAGACAATTCAAAGGTGCAGGAGGCTGAAACTCATTTTGATGGTTTAACTCCAAATTAGAGAGGCATTTCTGCAGCCATGTCTTCTCCTCTGCCCAAACCTAGGGTTGCCATACGTCCAGAATTTCCCAAACATATCCTGAATACTGCAGTCGGCAACAGTGTCAAATGTCCAGGAAAATCTGGGTGCATGGCAGCCCATGCTGGCAGTGCCGTTTTTGCCTATCTTCCATTTTGTAAAAAAATGGATTTTATTTTTCCTATTTTTCCCAAAAAGCTCAACAACTTTGTCCAGATTTTCAATCCTACCAAACCTCTTGTTCACCTACTGTAATAAGCAGGACTTAACCTCTATAATTCTAAGCAGGAGGAATTGAGGTGGGTTTAAAAAGACTGAAAAGAAACATGTGGAAGAAGCCACAGCTGCTGAGTGTCCCATCTTTCCAGGGATTTTAAGGTAGACCACCACTCTGGGTTATGACCTGACAAGCCAAGTGCAAGGTACCATATTTCTTGACTCTGGTCGCAGTTCTTGTGGAAGAGCCAATTCCTTTGGTTCAATCAGTGCTGCAGTTTCACTGAAATAGTGAAGTAATGGCCCAGGCTGAACTTGGGATGAGGTTACAAATAGGTAGCCGTGTTGGTCTGCCATAGTCAAAACAAAAAAAAATCCTTCCAGTAGCACCTTAAAGACCAACTAAGTTAGTTCTTGGTATGAGCTTTCGTGTGCATGCACACGAAAGCTCATACCAAGAACTAACTTAGTTGGTCCTTTGGGATGAGGTATGAGGGGTTGCCAATTTTGTGCTTAATCTAACTACAACTCCCAACATCCTTGTCCATTGGCCATGCTAGCTGACGCTGATGGGGGTTGTAGTCCAACAGAGGGCACAGGGTAGCTTACCCCTGCCTTGTGATCCCAACCTTTGTAGCCTTGATTCTGTTTTATTGTAATCAATGGGTGAAACAGTTTTATTGTAACCACTAACAATGTTAGTCTATTTTGACTTAAATAGCAATGAGTGGCAGGCAGCAAGAAAACTATCCTTCGTTCCAATATCTATTCCCTTTCATGCGAACAAAGATCTTAGTCTACACAATCTCTATTGAATAAAACATTAATTAGGTGACCACTCCACCCCAGCTCTTTATTTTCAAACTTGAATTAATCTTACAAAGCTGTTCTCTCCCCCCCCCCCATCTCCAAAGCACCTCTGAAATTTAAATGTTGTTCCACCCTTGGGTCATACATTAGTTTGGACGGGTGCTGCTGCTTTTTGGATAAACAATATAATGCAAGATAACAGCAGGGGAGAAGCAGCATGGGTTCAGGGATGAAGCAAAAACAGAGTCCAATAAAAATGATTTTGCATTTCAAAGAGTATTAATAATAAACACGCTACCTCTTCAAATCACAGTTTTGAAAAGCACAGTCAGAAGTCATTAAGTGGAAATTAATTCTATTGAATGGAGAAGAAAAAAAACAGAAAGTCCTTCTCCCCTGAATAGTAATCATTGGTGAATTTGATGAGGGTAGCTACCGGATTTCTGAAGTTCATTTTGACTAGCTCGAAGCAAATGGTATAACTCAGAAAGAGAATGTGAAGAATGGCTCTGATGATGGCCAGTGTCCTTGGTGCTGGCTTCCGCACAATCCTGCACTGCCTTCTGTAACTGCAGCTGTAGGGGAAAGGAGACAGCAGATCCCATGAAGTTGGGAGAAAACCAGGGCCGGAATATTTTTTCACAGATGACCTGTGGAAAGGGAGAGAGAGAAGCAGTAATTCACACACAAGATCTTTTAGTCCCATCCAACTTTAAGGTTAATATCTTCATGCAAAATATATTTTGCTGATGTGACTGGATTATTGTTAAGTCATATAATTTATCTAAGTTCAGTAATAAGTTCTAATTTATTTTTTTTGGCTCTTTGGAAGCAGGAAACCTGCACTCTCTGGTTGATTAAACCAACTGCAAACTATAGTGCACTCTGTCATCTTACTTGCAAAAGGAGTGTATATGCTCTCTCCTGGCATTTAAGGAATGCATGAAGACACAAGGTGTGTTGTGGGGACACACACACACACACACCATCCCTGCCTCCCGTGTTCCCATCCCCATCACCCTCTGATCTTTCCATGTTGAGTGGGAAGTCTCATGAGGAATATTAATTTCCTATTATTTCCTATGACCTATGATTGAGTGCCAGCAAGAATAAAAGAGGACCGACAAAGGCTGTCCATCCCTAGTGACAACAAAGGCTTCTAATTCATTCAGAATGATAGGTAGAAGAGCCCATTTGCTTCCACTCCAAAAAAGCATCCATAGCTGGAGTCACCTGTTCACACACAAGTCCATACATCACTTGATCTCATAGATGACAGCTGGGCTACATGGTACACCTACAATGGGAATGCCACCCTAAGCAGCACTGGCATAATTGTTTAGAATCCTCTTCACTCCCGATCGTTCCCCTATTACTTTGCAAAGGAACACCAGGAAGCCCTCTACCATCTGCACAAACAATGTGGACATCTGGAGCCTCTGAATGTGCAGTTGATATGTGCAAAGGCTTCCATGCAATCCAGAACCACAGTTATGCAGGGTTCTAGGTAGCAATTATGCCTTCACACATGTAGGGTGTGAAGGGTCCATGCATACCATGTAGTGTTGTTCATGTGGGTGCCACTGCTCGGTGTGGGCCCCCTTCTGCGTAGAGCAACACGGGAGCTATGATGTATTGATGCATCGTCCAAAACCGGTTTGAAGTCCACCTTGTGATCATGGTTACATAATATTTTATACGGCCACATATCATGAATCACAATGTGGATGTGGGTGCTACGTAAAATATTGTGATGTGGGGAAAACCGTGAAACTGGTCATTGCTTCTCTCATGATTCCTGCTGCCCCTGTTGCTTTGTACAGTGGTACCTCGGGTTACATACGCTTCAGGTTACATATGCTTCAGGTTACAGACTCCGCTAACCCAGAAATAGTGCGGCAGCAGCAGGAGGCCCCATTAGCTAAAGTGGTGCTTCAGGTTAAGAACAGTTTCAGGTTAAGTACGGACCTCCGGAACGAATTAAGTACTTAACCCGAGGTACCACTGTACTACAAAATAATAGTTGTAACAATATGTTAAAAGTAAGTAAAAATGTATCAGTTTTAGACCCCTAAGTAGTAGCAGTTGCCAGCACATTATTCTGTTCATCTCTACATAGTTACAGTGGTACCTTGGAACTTGAACGGGTTGGCTCCCGAACAAATAAGTTCCTGAACGCTGCAAAGCTGGAAGTGCTTCGGTTTGCAAATGTTTTTCGGAAGCCGAATGTCCGACGCAGCTTCCGCTTGAATGCAGGAAGCTCCTGCAGCCAATCGGAAGCCACCCCTTGGTTTTCGAATGGTTTCAGGAATTAAACAGACTCCTGGAATGGATTAAGTTTGAGAACCAAGGTACTATTGTATATCCTTATTTCCAACATCATGATATATTGTTATATTGTGACACTTAGCAAATGACATATCACAATGCTGAAAACTAGATATTGCCCAGCTTTACTATGATGAGTGAAAGGGACTTAGAAGGACTTGACAAGTGATGCAATGCCATTACAATGTGAGATTTCCCACCCTCCATGCAACACCTTTGGCTACTGTTGGAAGTTAGCTATCTAGACAAAGCAGTGACACTGCATCAATGTGGTATCACTTGATGTTACGGCAGTAAGCAAAATTTGCCATGGGGGTGCCATTTTTGGCAGCAACCCTGTACCAGCCATGGAACGCTGCCACTTTAGATGTCACTCATCTTCACTGAAACACACTCTGCTTGAGGTGATGATGCGGCAAGATGCGAAATTCTGCCTGCGTTGATTACATCTGTGAAAGCTTGTTCATCCATGGAAGCTACTGCTTGGAGCTGCAGTCATCGAGTGGTGTGCATGCATGTGTGAATAAGTCCTTAAGTGACAGTCGCTCGCAGCATCATTTATTTTAAACTTGCACTTTCATGGGTATTTTAAAGTCAAGACATGCATCCAGTAAGGGAGACAAATAAGCCCGTAGCCACTCACTTGGAGGTTGTTATTGGCTCTCTCTGCTCCACATTTTCTGCTCCTCAGGTCACACTTTGAAAAGCAATCAAAAAAATTACAGTCTTCATCGCCCGTGCAGTTCTGCTCAAGGATGTCTCTCATTTTCGGTTCAAAGAAAGCCATGTCTACGTCAATAGCCACCACCTGCAAACCAGAAAAATGCATTCAAGGGTGACAACAGTCCGTGCAAATTGCCACTTTTCTGCTCTCGTTGTTCCTGAGCCCTAAAGACTGCTGATTCAAGCATTCTGAGATGAATGCAAGAGAAAATTAGACATTACAAGTGGAGGAGCTTTCGCTGATTAGCTCTGCAACACCAAGGCTTGAAACAGAATTGCATGAGTAACAGACAGGAGGGGAAGTTCTTCTCGGAGATCCCTGAGAAAATGGCAGCCTTGGAATAAGGTAGGTCAATTCTCCTTCACAAGGGGAGTGGTTTCTGTGATGACATAAATTCTGTTCCATTTGCTCTAGCAAGCTGACCCTTCCCATAGCCCAGCGGTAGTGCACATCCTTTGCATACAGAAGGTCTCAGGTTCAGTCTCTGATATTCCTATTTAAAAGGATCAGAAAGACCTCTCCCTAAGGCCTGGAGTCCTGCTGTCAGTCAGAGGAGACAAAATAAGAAGCTTAGCTCAATGGGCAAATAGCCTGACCTTGTATAAAAGAACTTCCTATGTTCAGGTGACCAAATGGCCCACCCATTGTGTGCAGTTAGATAATTTTAGATGCTGGACTTAGTGGACGTACAGCTACCCCCCTTGAGACAATAATACGGTATTTGCTTCCAATTGTGGTGATTTCTCTCCTTCTCTTGCCCTCTGGCTCCTACTGTTCCATGCTTTACATCTGCTACATTCCTAATACATTAGAGCAAAAACGTTAAAATAAAGCTTGGCAATCATGAAAAAATAAAAATAAAGTCAGCATCTGATCAAGTGCAGAGTTTCATGTTATGAATTCATTCATTTACTGTGGCTGCAGCTATTGTTTGTTTGCCTAGGGGTGTTTGTCTGTGAATCTATTTCCACTGTCCCCATGACAACTACGGGTGGGTTTTTAACTTTCTTTTTCTAGTGCATCTATAGCACAGACCTCATCCTTTTGGTCTTCTGGAGTCACCACCATGCCACCAGGTAAACTTAGAGTTTTGGTCATTTTCAACTTATTAAGATAAAATATTTTCATTCCTTCTATGAAAAAATGAAATTGTTTCATGAACTGCTCCATTACGTCTGTTTTTCAAGTATTTAATCTATTTCTGAGATGCTACATTCTCCATTGTCGGTAGCATCAACTGCTGAGGATTCCCCAAGTCCAGATACTCTCCATCGCTGTGGAGCAACAACAAGAAAACCATTTAAAATCCAAATAAGTAAGCTATTTCCACCCTCTAGATTAGCAAAGGTTTGTGCAGAGATTTTATGTATAGTCCACCTTTCCTCCAAGGAACTCAAAGCAGAATACCCTTTGACCCCATTTTTTATTACCAACCTTGTGAGGGAGATTAGGAAGGAGAAACTGTGAGTGGTCCAGGAATACGCTGTGAGAGCTGAGTGGGAACCTGAATTTAACATCCCCTAGTAAATACATACCCACATCAGTGCTGCTCTTCTGAACTGGGATAATTGTAAAGCAGGGATAAAGGAGAACTCTGGTCCTCCAGATGCTCTTGGACTTGGAACTCCCATCAGCCCCAGCCAGCTTGGCCAATAGTCAGGGATGATGGGAGCTGTAGACTAACAACGTCTAGAGGGCCAAGGGTTCCTCACCTGTTTTAATGCTTTAGAAATGTAGACAACTGCAACTTGCTGAGGTGGGGCTACTGCTGAACTGTGAGCCTCATCAACCCAAGTCTTTTGACAATGTGTGTGTGAGTGTGTGCTTGCAAACAATAGAAGGAATGAGGGCTCTGCTTTGGAGAGACTATGCCAGGTATCAAGGGCCGGGATAGCCATCCTTCACAAAATTGATATTAACATTTTGTTCTGCGCACATCTTTCTTGGTTTTAAAAGGGGAGAAAAAGATTAAAATTTGTCCAGAATACACCACAAACTGCAAATAGATTGAGAAGGTGGGAATCCTTCAGTTCAGCTGGTTGGAGGGGTAGTGGCGATGTTTGTTATGACTTTGTTCTGAGGGTTTCAGGGGGCATACCTGGCACTCAGCCAGCACAGCAAGGTTGCCACAATATCCTGTTGCCCCTCAGCCAGCAGATTTTCAGTATAGGATTACACCCTTAAAGCAAAAGGAGTTGATAATAGTGCTTCTAATGATATTTGCCTGCCAACTTCATGTTCATTCTGTGGATAATGTGAACTGTGAATTCTAGTCTCCAAGCTGTCAGTACAACACTTTCTACAGTGGAAACTCTTTGCACTTGAAAAACAACATTTAAAGTAATGGGGAGTGAGAGAAGAAAAGGCAGCTTTCAAACCCACAGTTGTCTGAGTGACAGGGTGAAAGTACTGAACTTGAAATGGCCCTCTCATTTTCTGAGCAGACCTCAGCTCGAAGCGCTTTTGGAAGACTTATTGGAAAGCTTTAGAAGACTGACACACCCCGGGGCCTTTCGCAAGTTCATGCAGGCAATATCAGAAACATATCTAGTATGTAGCATTCTGCAGCTTGCTCTAACTTCATCGAGCTCCTAATTTTTTAAGTGGGTCCACTGATAAAAAAAATTCCAGCTACTGGGTTTTGTTGGGTGGATTGTTATTAGGCACATAACTGGACCAGATCTTCTTAATGTGCGTGCCCTGCCTTTTATTTTCCGTATGTGAGGTAGCCTGGCTGAAACTCAGCTTTGTACAGGCTGCCGAAGAAAAGAAATAGAATATACCAGCCATTCCATTAGTTTACACACAGAAGACTCATGCTGGCAGACTAGCCAAGCATGGGGCCGCCTCAGGGCCAATTTGTGTGCCAAAAAGCAGTCAACAAAAGACACACACAACAAAGATGCAACAAGGAAGTCATCAGTAGTTTGGTATTAGTCCCAAGAGGCATATCCAGAAATCAAGAGTGATCTCTACATGTTTGCCCTCCAACTGCAAATCCTGATGTATATTAGATTAATGCAAATGGCGAGGCATTGGCACTAGCTGGAATAAGTTATACGTTTTTCATGAGACTGGTTGCTTTCCCACACTATTCTTCAGAACTTTTTTGGCAGCGCTATCAAGCCTAACTTGACCACCACTCATTTCCCTATGAATAAGCTTGAGATGCGACGGCACCAAGGCTGACATTTGCCCTATGACTCGGGGACAGACTCAGACACGGACCTACAAAGCAATGAATCACAGTCTGGGTCCAATCAATAGGACTATACCAGCAACACAACCAGCACAGCATGGAGCAGGAGGCAGTCATTGGCTACCACCACTAACTGGCATCCAGCGAACTAACAGTTCTGACTTGAAGAGGGACATGACAGGGTGGGCAGGCAGGGGGCAGAACTGTCAGCACCATGTAGGCATGGCGTTGGTGAATAGCTAGCAGTTCCCTATGGGTGAAGGATGCTGTTATAATCTGATCAGGTAGAAGACGTCCTCAAACGAATGAAGTGGTGCTATATAGTGGCAGTGCTGAATCTGATTTAACATATGGTAAGCAGAGCTTTTTTAAAAAACAAAATCTCTTTCACTTAATAATTCACACTTTTTTGCTGCTTCCCACCCATTCCCTAGCTTCTAATTATGCACCTGAACAAACACAAAAATAAATTGGAGAGTAAAAACACACCTATGCCTTTAAATCACCACACGCTTAACCTTTGCACAGCACGTTCTAGTGCAAAGTTCTGTGTGCATACTTAATAAATACTGGCTTTGCTGGCAGCAGCCGTGTTAATGAACATACTCTACTTTCACTCTACAGGAGGAAATTAATTTGCTCCAAGTTAAACTGAGAGTATGATTTGAAGAGCCTTCTACAGAAGGCTCCATCTTCACAAAAAATATCAGCTGAGGCCCAGTATTGAATTCGATTTCTATTCACCAAAGGCTCACAATGGATCAAATCAATAACAAAATTTCTCAAAGCATCCTCTGTCCCCAACCTCTATGTTGTATGTCAGCTATAAGCCAGCAGACTTCTAGAAGATGCTCAAGGCAAGTACTTGACTCTCCAAGATATGGAAGTTCTAGCCATTTTGTAGCTAAAACAGCACCAGCTAGATGGAGATATCAGCTTGGGAACCTGGAAATTAGCAGAAGTACACACACACACACAAATCTTCAGGGGGGAAAACACTAAAGAACAGGGAGGGAAAACAAATCAAGTGTGCTCAGTGACCATAGGACACTAAGTCTCTGTTGGGAAAAATAGAGTGGAGGAAGAGAATATCCCGGGAAAGGCTAGGACTCTGAACAGGAATACTTCACACTGCAACATTTTGTTGCAAGTCCCACTTGTTCTATATGTTATTTGATTTTTGGTACATAGCTCGTATGGTCAAAAAACACCTTGTTCTGTTGTTCAGAACATATTGTTGCAAAAGAGGCAGTTTTTCAAGTGCAGGACCCACTTGCAGAAGGCAAGTGATTTCTGACAACAAAATAGGTGATAGATTCATCAAGTCAGTCATTGGCTCACATCCACACCATTCATTTAAATTATATGGCTTTCCTTCAAGAATCCTGGGAACTGTAGTTTATCCTCCCAGAGCTGCAATTCCCAGCACCCTTAAACTACAATTCCCATAGTGTGTGTTTTTTTTGGGGGGGGAGAACCCATGTGCTTTGAATGAATTGTATGAATGTTTCTGAGCAGACAAATTTCCAAGGCCAGTCAACATTTGGGAACACTTGTGCGACACAGGGCTCTGCATATGGGATATCAATGGAGAAGAAGACCTCCTTTGGTTATGAGTTGCATGCTACATGTGCCCAAACCACAGTTATGACATCAAGGTCCTCACTTACCGTCAGATCACTTCGGATGGCGAAGTTTTCCGGCTTGATGTCACAGAGATGAAGCCGGTGAGAAAAGTCATTGTCAAAATGTTTTACCATATCCAGGAAGCTGATGGCAATTTCGGTGATGGCCTTAGCCTTGCTTTGAATTCCAGAAAAGGAAACGCCAACCGCATCTTCCACAGAAAAGAGAGTTTTCTGCCAGGTATGCCCAGCGGTCAAGTACTCCACAGCATAGAAGTGGCCACAGGAGCCAATGACCCTTAGGACATGTTTACTGAAGTCTTGCAGCACACTGAAGTAAATATATTCTTCTTGTTGGAGTAGGGACCACATGCTAGCCAGCTGCGCTTTCCAGTGTGGGCCCCTCCCCTTCGTCCACAAAGGCACCACAGTGTTATTAGGAAGTTCTAGACCCAGAACATTCTTGATCTCCAAAGCAACCATCAGGAGGAGCTCTGCCTCTGGAATACCCTGCGGTTCCATTTCTTCCAGAAAGCCAAGGTGGTGGTAGCTAGAGAAGATTTCATTTTTGGATTTCAGGATCACTGGGCGACCTCTCCAGTCAGCTTGGATGACCTTCTTACCTCTGTCGTAATAAAGGCAGCGCTTGTATATCAACTTCTGTGCCACACATAAGTCTTCGCAAAGGTCTCCTGTCAAGGCTCCTTTTCTATAGTCAAGGCACTGGAGAAACGTGGAAAGAAAGAAAGAATCAATTGACAGCAGAAAGCCACCATTTCCAGTCACATCAAGAGTAGGGGAAGAGGACAAATCCCTGCAGGAGCTTTACATACTCAAGTTCTCCATGACACAGACAAAAGTAACACACAGCAAAGGTGTCAGGAAAGTTTGAGGGAGATGTTTGCCCATGCTTGCTGTTCCATCTTTCCTGCAGATCTGACAGGTCATAAACTCCCTGGAAACTCTTGCTAGCTGTTGTTTCGAGGGTAGCAAGCTCATAAACAGACAGCCCACAAAGGTCAGTAAATTGTATCTCATGTTGTTTAAGCTCTGTACTTTTGCTCTAAGGGTTCCCTCTAGATGGCCTATTTATTCAGCATTCATCCCGATTTGCTTACACAAAGTCTGTGTATATCTGTATATATATATCTGTATATATATCTGAATTTCATTGAGCATTCATTCTGATGGGCTGACATCTGCCCGTTAGCCATTCATTCAACCCAATTTTTTCCAGTGCATTTCCCTGTCACTTTCCTACATGCAGGAAGTCCATTTCTAAAGTTCTAGTATGCACTTGAATCCCTCCCACAAAATACTGTCAGGAGACACCCTAAGTTCAGGTTCCTTTGGATCCTATGCCAAGGGTGAGTTCGGTCTGTACTTTTGGAAACATTTTTCTCCTTCTCTCTGCCACATGTGTAAAGACACATAAAAATGTGCCTCGTTGGTTTGGGCCTGTTGCCTTTGCTGTACACCCAGATGGTGGTTGAGGGTTCAGATAATCATAGAGAGCAATATGAAGCTTGTTGCTTCAAAACACAGACACATCCACTTTTTTTTGCCACACATAAAACTGGCTGCCGGAAAGCCTAAAATTTTACACAATGATTAAAAGCAGTGATAAAGATAAACAGCTGTAAGGCATTATGATACTAGTTTTCTTATGGTGGTGGAGAAACTTGCTATAAAAACATTTTGTGGGACCAACTGAAATGCATGGGGAGTTGTGACCACACAGAATTCAGAGCTACAGTCTGCCTCTGTACATCCTAACATGTGACGACATTAGAGCAATTGTTATCTGCCAAGCTGAAAATATGCAGGGTCTTGTAAAACGAAACAAAAACCACATGCTTGTTGTACAACAAAGCTGGGCAGTCTCTTAATCAAGACCTGCTGGTAAGTCACTTGGTGTCTACTGACAAATGGTATGATGGGACATATTTGTGTGGTTTGCAAATTCTGCAGTTCATGACCAAAGAGACAAAAAAGAAATCAGGACTCTATAGTTATGTGGTCATCTCAAATGCACCAAAATAAATAAACAGGATTTCCCCTGCCAGTCCCTTCCTCCAGCCATAATTGTTTCCATCCCTCTGTTTCTAAGAGTATAAGCAATCTGCATAACTGTGTCCATTCAGACCTTCCAGAAGTGCAGCTGCAAAGTCTATTCCAGGCAGCTCTCTGGAGGAGAAGATGACCGACGAGGGCTAGGGTGGAAGATGAAGAAAATCAGACAGCCAGTTAGTGGCTTGATACCAACTTCTGTGTTAATTTCCCCTCCACACACCCCATTCTTCAGGCCAGGAATTTCCCACAATATATTTTCACATGAGAGAATGTTGGACCCCAGAAAATGCACGCCCCGCGAGGCTCTCTCATATTTCTCCAGCCAGTTCATCCCATTCCCAGGTCTCTGCCAGCTTACATTCTATTGGCTATTGACTCTGCATGCGAGGGATGGAGAGAGCAAAATCTGGAGCAGTTCCAAATGGCACAGATTACTTACAGAATATAAGGGTAGAATCCAGCACAGGGTTCACAAAACATTCTGCCAGTGCAAGGATTTCTGCTTGTGCAATGGAATGCCCCCTGTGCAACCCCTAAATCTGTTCTAGGGGTTCCCCCAACGCTCTGGAGCAGAGGGTGCAGGGCCCTTGCAGGGGCAGGGAGAGGGAATCCCATTGTGCAAGCGGAAATCCTTGTGCTGAAGGGATACAGGAGCTGAATACTGCCCCGTGTTTTTATATTTATCAGATGCCAAGTTGCCTCAGCTCATCGCCAACAATGGCGATGGTGTGTCAGCTTTTATGCCTCGCCACCCCCTTCCACGCACAGCGCATAGAAATGCTGCCTTCACACAAAAGCCTCCCAGATACAAGTTTGGAAGCAAACCCTGCATGCTCCTATGAGAGAGCCAATAAATAGTTCCAACAGTGCTATGGAGGAACTGCTATCAGTTATCTTTAAACTGGTGTTTCCTAACTGGGGGCCATATGGTCCCCTGCCCGCCCACTCCTGATATTCCAAGGGGGCCACAGGTGAAAAACGCATAAGGGGGGGGGGCATGAGACTAGGAGGCCACAGAGGAAAGTGAGAAGAAAACAGAAAAGTGACCGAGAAAAGAAAACAGAGAAGTAGAATGAACAGAGAAACGACCATGCTTCTCAGTGGATGCAGTGCCATGTGCCCTCTGTGGCAACGTCGCATCTGCTTCCTTCTCTCTCCCACTTCCACACCCTACCACTGCACACACTAAGCTGCCCACATCTTGTTTGTCCCAGGCAAGGTGTATGGCTGCAGCAATGTTAGTTATGCGGGTGTGCTGTTTCTTCATGCAAGTACTACTGCGAAAGGAGGTGCATAGCTGCATGCAAGAGTTACTCAGCCTCATGCAGAACCGTCTTAACAAAATGGACAGAGGTGATCTTCAGTTATCCCTCACACAATAGAACCGGATATGGAAAAGCTTGTTTCTGGTCAACAAGCACAAGGGTCCCATTGGTTGAGAAATGCTCAAAAATATATTTTTTAAATGTAATTGTATTTTGTATAAATTATTAAAATTATAAATAAAATGTTCTATTTACAAACAAAACATTTAAGTAGCTACCTTTCTACCGGTAGGGCAGGGGGTGGGCCACAGGAAGGAAAAGAGGTCGGAAGGGAGCTACAGTGAGAAACACCGCTTTATACCATTTCCTGAGTCCTTCTGGGAGCCACGAATAGTAGAGCAGAACTTGTTGCGTGCTCTGCCAAGTTTCTCCCCTGGGTGAAATATTCTTCCTGATAACCAGATCAGTCAGTTATATCTTGAAGAGAACAACACCCACCACCAGTGGTGGCAATGCCCCAAGTTTTCTAAATTTGGGATCAGCCTTGCTACCATCATCACAAAATAGCAAGTAAATGGCTACAATGTGATTGGTTACTTGAATACCAACTTTTGTAAATTAACTGATGTTCCTTTTCCTTGCTTGGGTTGCCCAAATATACTTTTAACTGGCCATCATAATGCTCTGTAGTAGGTTTGTAGCACTTCTTAATCCTGACCTTCAACACCTGTGATATGCATACTTTCAGGACCCAGCCTTTTTTCTTTTTTTAAGATTGTGTATGTGTGTGTTTTAATTGTATTTTGAAACTGAGTTTTAAATCATTGTAGCCCACCTTGGGCATGAGGCTGAAGGGTGGGCAATAAAACCACCATCATAGCGAGTTCCAAAGAGCAAGAATGTGGATTAGATGACCCATGGGGTCCCTTCCAACTCTACAATTCTAAAAGGGGGAGGAAGGCTGAACATAATGTTGCTTGGCACTTCCACAAAACCCTGATGTCCACCAATTCCACCATACCTCCCGCTGTAGCCCTGCATCCCATGCTGTTTTGTGGAGGCCATCAGGGCTGAATTGGCAACAAAATGAGTGTCCAACTTTGGAAGTGCTTTCAAGCAGCACGAAATCCTCACGGGATACAACCCAAAGCAGCTTGTCTTGAACGCCTGGCATGTTGGTTTTATCAAACAGCTGTGAGCTCAGGTATTATTTTCCTTCTTCATCTCCACCTCTCCCCCATCCCCACCCCCGACAATCATTTGAAATGTTATATCCATCCATCATAGCTATGCGTCCCAGCCTTTTTCAGAGAGAAATTTGCATACTTTACTCATCTCCAGAGCCAAGTTCTCCTAAGGTCACGAAAGCCTGTAGCTTAACCAAATGGATGTGAGTACTGCAGCACACGCCATTGTAAAAGCTATCTTACTTACGCCTGCAAAGACTTCTGTGTGCAGAGACTCGAAAAACTGCATTTAAATAGTAGCACTGATTTTGCCTGAAGCCATCCACTAATGCAAGCAGTACGACATGACAGATGGAAGTAAATTCGAGAATATCCGTTTTATAGCCAATCGCTAAAGCAATCCATTTCCCTTTTATATATTTGTAAGAGCTGGTGCTCCCTTGGCATCTCCCCCTGTGGTGTTGCTGGACTACAACTCCCATCATCCCTAACCACTGGCCATGCTGGCTGCGGCTGATGGGAGTTAGTGTCCAACAACATCTGGAGGGCCACAGGTTCCCCAATCCTACTTGCAAAAGAGGGAGCTTCCAGGGAGCCTGCTTATTCGCACAAATTTTCCCTCCCTTTCTAGTGCAATCATCTCGTCACTTTTCTAACTGCAAAACACCCTATAATAAAAGTGATGGGAAATTGCACTGCAAAGGGTGGGATAACTCTCACAAGCTGTGTGGCCTCCATGCAAACATATCAGGATGAATCTCAATAAACATCTAGTGTCAGTCATATAACCACCGTATAAGTTCGATGTGGACATATCAGCATAAATGCTCAATAAACAACTGATCCAAAAGCTTCCCAGCGATTGCAAAGAGTCAGGAGTAAACGACAAAGCTCTCTTAAAGAAATCATGCAACAACTCTGAGGACTAGACTGCAAACACAAGGTTAGTTTCCCGTGGAATAATTGGGAACCAATTAAATTGGTCTGTTAGAATGTAAGACAAATTAGTTCAGGGATAGGGACTCTATGGCCTTCCAGATGTGGTTGGACTCCATCAGCTCCAGCCAGCATGGTCAGGGATGAGAGGGAATTTACTCCAACGACAACTAGAGAGCTACAGGCACCCCCCAACCCCACCAAATTAGTTTATTTGGAGTTAATAGAACTGAACTGGCTTAAATCCTAGAGCAGCACTCTGGCTTATCTGGTTTGTGGATGAGGCTGCAAATAACTTTTCTGCTTCTGGAATCCAGGTTAGGACACAGGCCAAAGGGAATAATGCAGATGTGATTCCCAAAGCTATGTCAGATACCTCCAAATTGTTTTGGAGCTCTAGCAGAGCTCCGGAGGAAATGGAAAATATTCCATATCTCAGAGGTATCCAGCACTGCAGCTGCCTGCCACGGAGAAGGGATAGAAAGAATTCATCCTCTTGCTCTTTCCAAGAAGTTGGCAAGGCTGCAGAAGCACATAATTTGTCTTCGTTTATTATACACAACACAGGAAAATTTATAGTCATCAATAGCTTGCTACCGTAATAGATTATTTAATTTCCATTAGGCTTCCTTTCCCATTTGACAAAAGCCCTTTGCAAATAAAGGAATTTGGCCTGTTATTTAACCCTCTATGCTCATCTTGTAAAGCTGAGAGACAATTCCTTACACAATATTTTGGTCCGAAAATGTTTGTAAGTCACAGCTCAAACACAACACTTCACCTCGACACACAGGTGCTCTGGTTTAATCTGGGTGTAGACTGGGAAGAGAGGGCATTTTATAGGCTGCAGCAGATTTCCAGCAAGAAATTATTTTGCCCCTTGTGCTGTTTATTATATTATATGCTCAGGAAGAATGCACTATGCAGCTGAAAGCTAGGAAAACGTTGGAATAACTTTCCTACTTTCTAGATATGTGTTGTCGCACAGACAAAACAGAGCAAACCTTCCTCCAGCTATCTTAAAATAATAAATCCTCTTATTTTATCAGGGGAAGTTAATGGATATGGACTGCAGATGTTTGAGCTGAGCAGCCTAACGCCCACCTACACAGTTGCCTTGAAAACTCACTAGAAAATACAAATTGCCTCCCCCCCTTTCTGCTTTTACTGCGTTTTATCAGCTAGACCTGGCAGCTGAATGCTCTGTCTTCTTTAATTGACAGTAACTGCTGCCTCAAAGGTGTAAGATGCAGTCACAGTGGCAAATGCTTTGCAAGCAGCAGACGATTCCCTTAATCAGCAGCCTGGCTTGTTTCCCTCACGCACCCCCCCTCCCTCCTCAAAGCACAGGCAAAACTCCATCAGCATGGGCTGCTCGTCTCCTAGTGCTTTTCATGCCAATACTTTCACAAATCTCCAATTCATGACATAAAGGATTCATTGGCTCCCATTAGTCTTTACTCAAAAGCATGATCCTTTATCATCTACGGGCCACCAACCCAGAATTGGCTATATAATCTATTAACTATGGTATGGCACAGTGGAGGTAAGGGAATGGCATGGCACCTTGTGGCATAACATGGTGACAGCATCTTACATGTTTCCCCCGATTTTTTAAAATTAAGCAGTGAATGTGGAACAAGCTATTCCCTAGAACAATTGCTGCCAATAATACTATGCTATTGGCACTACAAAATTATGAAAACGTAACCTAGCAGTTCGAAAGCAAGTCAAAGTGCAAGTAGATAAATAGGTACCGCTCTGGCAGGAAGGTAAACGGCGTTTCCGTGTGCTGCTCTGGTTTGCCAGAAGCGGCTTAGTCATGCTGGCCACATGACCCGGAAGCTGTACACCGGCTCCCTCGGCCAATAAAGCGTGATGAGCGCCGCAACCCCAGAGTCGGCCACGACTGGACCTAATGGTCAGGGGTCCCTTTACCTTTACCTTTAACCCAGCCAAACCAAAGGATTGTATCAAACTAAGCAGACCCACTGGGTGGAATTAAATATCACACTATGGGAGAGCTTCCCAAACTTGGGTCTCCAGCTGTTTTTGGTCTACAATTCCAAAAAAAACCCCACTGGTCCTGCTAGCTAGGGATGATGGGAGTTGTAGTCCAAAAACAGCTGGAGAATCAAGTTTGGGAAACCCTGCACTAAGGCAACTGTTTCCAGGTGAAGCAATCTCCCTTCCCTGCTCTGTGTCCTGTTCTGCAGGTTGTCCCGACCCTCCCAAAGAGATTTTGGGGTGGACAACATGGGTAAAGGTTGCATAGGGAAGGAGGAGTCCTGCTGCCCTGGTGGGACTTGTGCTGGCTTCTGGGAGCACAAGACTTCAGTTCAATGCAGCTCACTAAAATTAATGAACCTAATTTACCCGTGTCCATTAATCTCAAGGGGTCTGATCTAAACAGGGCTAACACTGGATATAACCCAAAGTATTTTTATATCCGATTTATTTCAATGGGATTTATAAGTGCTTAACTCTGGGCCAAGCTACACATTATGTTGATTGTGTCAATGCAATTAACACGATCCTATTAATCGCTTCATTATAGTTCCTCTTGCCTAACATGGCCTAACACAGCCCATCTTGCCATCCTCAGACATTTTGCAGCATCCAGAACCAAATTCCAGGCTTCCTTCAAGGGCAGCCCCATGTAGAGTGAATTGCAGCAATCTATCTGAAGGGGGGGAATGACTAACAAAGCGATCCTATACATATCTAGAAGCAAGTCCTCTTGAGTGCAACTGGACTTACTACAAATGGAATAATGCAACTGAATCGTAAGGTATGAATGTCTGAGGTTAGGTCTGATTTTTCCAGGAACAAGTACAATTGGAGACTCAGATACCATTGGCAGAAAGCAGTCCTGAACTCGGCTGTCTCATGCACATGCATAAGCAAGGATGGATCCAAGAAAAATCCAAGAGAAAATTTTGTTGCATTAGTTTTATTGGAAAGGTGGGGATTATTTCCCCCCCACATACTTTTCTCCAACATTTGGTACATAGTTGATGTACCAAATGGTTGGCTGCACAGAAAGTTCATGTATCTCAGTCTCTACCAAAATTCATAGCTCCTTTGAAAACTGAGTGTGCCATTTTAATTGTGAGAGACACCTTTAATGCAGACCACCTTGATAAAGGAACAGATTTTAGATAATGTGTGCCCTTGTATCGTTTCGTGTCTCACCACTTCCGGATTGCATTTATACATTCAATTCTTGGTACTTGACACACAACGGATAGGTTTATAAAAAGCACTTCTGAATGTCAATAGAATACTGCAGTTTGAAGCACATCTTCAGAGAAAGTCACACTGAACTAAGTTTGACTTACTTCTTAGTAGAAATGCATGGGATTACACTGTTAGTATTACAACATCTAACAAAATTAATAAAGTTTATTTAGATGTATAGGTGTATATAGGATTTTTGTTTTTGTTTTACATTCACGTTATGCCTGCCAATTGCATATAATTCAGGAGTTCTGGATTTTCTGGCAGCATGTGGAGACGTCCTCCTTCCCCACCACTGAGTTGTAACAATCAGCTCCTAACATCTGGAACCAAGTTATTCTCAAGCAAAAATCATGAAAAACTCCAGGCACCTCTCATTTTACAAATTAAGCACTTGTATCCACAGTAAGTATCCACAGTGCTCAAAATTCTTGCAAAAATATTAGGCTTTCCACCCACTTTTTTTTAATTATTAATCCCCCTCATGGTCTTTTATCCATCCACACTCCTGTTTCACTCTTAGTCTTCTGTTAAATCAATGCCTACAGCTTATCCCATGATCACTTATTCAGAAGTGAAGTCCTACTAAGTTCAATTGGCCTTGAGCTCCATCTTTTCCCCGAGCAATAGAGAAGTGGCATGATGTAGCGGATAGAGTGTTGGACTATAAACATAGGAAGCTGCTTTATACCAGATTGAATCATTGCTCCATTTAGTTCCATATTGTCTATTTGGAACTGCTCTCAGTGGTTTCAGGGCTCATTCTTAGTCTCACCTGGAGATTGAACCTTGGACCTTCTGGATACAAAGCAGTTGCTCTGCCACTGAGCTGCGCCCCTTCCCCGAGAGACAGGCAGGTTCATATTTCTATTAAACTAGGATGTTTAAGCATAAAACTGTCTAATCTGCCTTGCTGGGTTAATGCAAGGATAAAAAAGAGAGCAGAGAACCACACAAGCCATCTTGGAAGACAGGAAATAAATGCCGCAAAGCAATCTATAAGGCACATGGGTCAGAACATCCAGAAAATGTCATGGGGGAATGTTTAATTCTGACATCTTTGATCCAACCTGGCCTTTTGCTGCTGCTGCCCACCAGGACTCAACCTCCTTCCCATGAGGTCTACTAGCCCGCCTGGCTCTGAAATAGGATTCATCCAGAGGTGGGATCTGTCCGCACAGGTGCATCTACAGGCTCAGCCACCCCTATTTTGTCTGAGATTTCCTCTGCTTGCCCCATGATTTTGAGGCACAGGTCCGAGAGGGCCATTTCACGTCCTGCCGCTTTTTCTGGGAAAACCTGCCATTCAGTGCTGAATTGGAACAAATTGGTTCTCTGCTAGTTGACGTTTGTTCCAAATCTTGGACCAGAAAAGAAGTGTGGCCGAGCCTTATGTCGTTTTCGGCAGTGGAGTCAATGAAGGTTGGTCAGTTTGGGTCAAGGAGGCCCTGCCCCAGCCACCCAGGTCTGCCCTCACCTGCCTGCCTTCTTAGTTAGCAACCAGTCCAGGGAGTGGTCCTGCCTGTCAGCTTCCTCTCCCTCCTGAGTAGAATTCAGCAGGGAGAAGGATAGGGGCAAACCGAGAACTGCCTCTGCCACTATGCCTATGGTGGGATTCCTTGCCTTCCTCTCCACCACGCTCACCAGCCTGCCGGCTTCCTGGCCTCAGATAGTAAGGCATTGCTGCCGGTAGGGCGGGTGCTGTCATGAGGCCAACGAGGCAGCGCCCAGGGCGCACACTTTAGAGGGGCACATTTTTATACAGATCAGTTTTTGTTCTATCCAAGGGTGCCAACTTGAATAAAATGTTGAGGAGGGAAGCAGGTAAGCCCTGCACAATTGGGCAATTGTAGTTAGTCCCCCCCCCCGGTGTGTGCTTTGTCTGTGCAAGTAGTTGGGCTCGCCTAGGGCGCAAAACAGCCTGGCCCCGACTACGGGTCTCTCCTGCTCGGTCTGAAGGGGGCTCTCCTGGACTTCGCCCTCGGGCCACCCTCCCCTTCTCCCCTCCGCAGCCGCCCCCGGCCACCTACCAGCCTGGCCAGGATCCTGTGGCTCTGCTCGTCGGTGCAGCGCCCGGAGAGGAGGACGCCGCCGTGCGCTAAGAAGAAGAAGACGCCCCCTGCCGCCCCGCACGCAGCCCAGAAGAGGCAGAAGGCGGCGGAGCAGCGCCTGCCCAGCCTGGCTCTCAGCAGGCGCTTCAAGGCGGGCATGCCTTGCACACTCCGCCCGCCCGCCCGTCCGGGCTGCTGCTGCTGCTGCAGGGGATTCCCGCCTTAGCCCGTGCAGCAGACAGGAGAGTCCCGGCGATCCATCAGCGACGCTTGCGCGCCCCGGGCTGCCTCCCCGCTTCCTGCGAAGTCTCCAGCGCGACCTGACCGCCCGCCCGGCTTGCAACGTGCAGCCAAGAGCCAAGCGCACGGGCGGAGCGCGGCGGGCGCGTCTGGTGGCGGGCGCCTCCCGCGGCGCGCATCTGACCTCCGGGGAAGCCGCGCTCCTCGCCTGGTTCCCAGCGCGCCGCCTCGCAGTCGCCCGCGGCCACCAGTCGTCGTCGGCGCAGCAGCAGCAGCCGCGCTGCCTTTCGAGGGGAAGCCACGTAGGTCCGCCTCCCTTTTGTCTGCCGCGTCCCTCGGACAGGAGCTGCACGGCTCCCCTCCTGGCCCGCCCGCCCGGCAAACTTTCGCCGACGCGGAGGAAGCCCGCCAGGAGGGAGAGGCAGACAGAGCGCGCTTCCTCCCGCAGCGCTGTTCCTTTCAAAATCGAGATGGTTGATGGACACTTTGAAAGAGGCGACTCCGGAATGCTCTCCTTTTCGAAGGCGCACATGCAAGTCGGTCCTATTCAGTTATTCCTTGGGGACTCTGACGCCCCGATATGCTTTCCGTTATAAGCTATATTTTAGTAGTATATATTAATTTACTTACATATCCAAATGAGATGGGCGTCGTAAATTAAATGAAAAGCCATATTACAAAGACAAGGATACAAAGGAGCCAATCCTTCAGAACCCCCCCCCCAATAAAAGATTTGAGGGGACTTGGACCCCCCCCCTCCGAAATGGATGGGCATTGCTATTTAAAGGTGTGCTTGTGCGGAATCACGTGATCGATTATGCAGGGCGGGGCATACCTCCCCCCCCATATTTAATTCAAGTTGGCACCCCTGCAAGGCTATAACTCTACCTCCCTCTTGCCCTTCTATGGTCCTCCTTCACTTTTATCTCCTTCCTTGACTTGATGACCCTTGTTGTCCCTCCCAGCTCTACAATTCCATGACTCCTTCCTTCCTGCCACTCTCCCTTCTCCTCCATGATCTGATCTTAATTAATTTCCTATCTTAACACCTGCAAACCATAGATGGTTGCAAGCTTGTCAGTATAATTTGTCCTTTATGGGGAAGAAATGCTGGCATTGCTGTACTGTATCTTGTTCAAACAAGCCAAAGGGCATATTAGGCTGTCTTCACAAATGAGAGGTTTTGAGAAGGTTATCAAAGTGCGGGGGGGGGGGGGAGTTGCCGAAAGAATTTCAAATTCATTGTACATCCTATAGAGCCAATGTAAGTTTTCCCCTTGAATTATAAGCTTGGGAAATGAAAAGGGCAACAACAGCCTTGGAATTACAGAAGCATAAACTGATAATCCCAGAATATTGCGATTGGTTGCATACATGGCAACCATGCCGGCTCACTACTATCAATATCACTTATTCTACAGATATTCTCTGGCCACAGTATCCAGGATACTACTGCTGGCATGCTGCTGTTACTAGTGCAACATCCAATCTGAATGCAAAGGAGGTGACACGTCAAATAGGTCACATAGACAGCTCCTGGTCAACAAAATTCCATTAATTGTAACACATTTACTTACATACTTACATACAGTTACTCAGAAGTATGTCCTCCTATATTCAACGAGGCTTACTCTCATGTAACTGTGGGTAAAATTCAGAGATTTACACTCTTCCCTCCCTCCCAAGAGCTTGGAGTAGCTTACATAGGAACAGCCTACAGAATCACACTTCCTTAGTATCAGTAGATCACTGTGCCTTCCAGTCATGCTCTGAACTTTCATCTTTATGGAGTTATTTAGGTGTTAATCCCCATTCCAGTGACAGCAAGCACCATCCAGCTATGGCTGAGTACAAGCCATACATGTACACAGCGCTCCTGACAACATCCCTGTAGAGTAGCACACTGTGGGCTATACTCATATTACAAATTAAGGAGTGGCTGAATCTAAAAGGTGGTGGATTGTCTTAAGATTCTCCTACATCTTACCTGAGTACTATTCTAGCTCAGGGACCTTTTCTATTTTAAATAGCACCTTATTCCATTTTGCACTGAAGATAAGCAAGATCAGATTTCTCCAGTCTGGGGCCCTCCAGGTGTTTGGGACTACAACTTACATCAGTCTCAGCCAGGCTGTGCAAGCTTTTCTAACTAAAACATGCAGGAAGGCAGCAGAGAATAAACCCAATGAGACATATGTGGCATCACATTTAGACACCCACTAAACAGAAGAGCTCTTTTGCCATTAAAAAAGATGGGTGTCTGTGAATGCAGACAAATCTTGCTTTGTTCCTTGCAGGGACATTGCAGTTCCTTTGCTACAGGGATGGAACTACTAGAACCAAAGCATTGTGACCTCCCTGAAACATCCCTTACAAAAGGATGCAAGAGCTGGATTTCATATAGGCATTTAAAAGGCCTGAGATGGTGGAGGGCAGCAAGGCAGCAAGAAGATTAAACATGCTACCCATGAGATGTATAAGATCTAAAGCTTTCTTGAGGCTGGCAGGAGGAATGGAAGTGAGAGGCGAAAACAAAAGCTCTACTATTCTCTCACAAGAAGCCCTAGAGGCTGAAACATTATCACAAACCACTTCACTCTCACCCCCCTACCTTCAGTCTAGAGGTCTTTTATGAACCTCTTCACACTCTTTCGTTCATTGTTCCCATCTGCAGCCTGCATACTTACTTGACACCTTAAATCCAGCCACCTTGATAATTATATATTAAAGTCCATACTAAATCCAAAAATTTGCATTGGCAAAATTGGTGAGCCGCTAAGGTCTGAGAGCTATAAAACAGAAGGTTTTAGTTCTGCTAGGAGTTTAAGAGATTGGGGTTTCATTCATTGATTTGTTTAAATAATAGGTCTATTGCCTGTAGCTTTATTAAACAGCCCATTGACTGACTTGGTTTCACTGCCACCTCAGATGTTGCAGCCATAAAGTCGTTAGGTTAAAAGAATTGTATTTTTTTTTTCAATTGGAAAGTGATATGTAAACATTTTAAATAAGGAAATATAGATTAATAATCAACCAAAAAGCCACATCAGACTTCATAGCTGAATCCTCAATCCCGATCAGATGATTCAAGCAATGGAGTTATATCACCCCCTACAGAGCACGTGGTAGTCAAGGTGGCAGACTACCCTTCAGACACTGTTGGATTACAATTCCCATTGTCCCTGGCTACCAGCCATGCTGCCTGAGGCTGATGGAAGGTGTAGTCCAAAACATCTGAAAGGCACCACATTGACAATTCTTGCTATAGAGGAAGACAATGGAAAACAACTGTATTTGGTAAGGTGGAGGATCTTCTACATATTAAATGGTATGCCAGTGCTACAGCTAGGTGGGGGGCTAGCCAGGTTTTTTGCCCAATGAAGCCATTGAGAAACCCAGCCTGTGTGTGTATGCAAATGTGCATGCGCGCCAAACTGGGTCTTTGACCCTGCTGAAATAAAGCCTAGCTTCGCCCCTGACACACTGCTTACACGCAGGAATAGACAGGTAGTATATCAGGATCTGCTTGTAGATCTCTAGCTGATTTGCAGTAGATCACCAAGCTTTCCTCACTTCCAACAAGAGCAGCAGCAACAAGCTTTTGCATCTCCACCTTCTTAATTAGGCGGTGAGATTAGGAAAACAAATGGCTGTGGGAACTAAAATGGATTTTTTCTGTGTTCTGGTACTGAATACAAACTGGGAACTATTTGTTCTAGTCACAGGAACATCACAGATTTTGTTATTTATAACACCTATGTATTTTATGCATTCTTACATTTTCACCCAACCGCTTCTCCAATGAGCTCCAGAAAGCATATCTGTGTGCCTTCCCACCCCCATACTATGAGGAAGGCTGAGATGGGAGAGACACTCAGCAAGACTTTAAGTAATAATCTGAAGGCAGGTTTCCCTGTTCCTAGACCAACTTATTTAGCACTACACCACACTGACTTTAATGCTGTCCTGGGGTTTTCTTGTGCGTTATGTGCTCATTTATTTATCGATATTAAAATGTGAGCGCAATTAAATAAAATAAACCCAAGTCTAAACAAACAGCACAACAGAATTGATGGCATCAGCTGATGTGCAATTAAGCGGGTAACCAAAGGAAACGAGTGTGGTCACAGCTCCTTGCACATGAATTGGGCTCCAAGCTACCAGACAATATGGTTGATCCTGAAATAAAGGTTGACTGATGGAATGAAGGTCAGGAGTGAGATTTCTCCACAGGCCACTGCTTGGAAACCCATTCTGGTGTGAGTCCATAATACCAAGCCAGAACATAACACAGTAGTCTATGAAGGTGCTGTCAAACAAGTACTGTAAAGGAAAGCATTCTGTATATCAATGGTTGGGAAGGGGGGTGGGGTAGGAATAGTTCTACCCCTGCTGACTTAAAAAAAAACAAACCCACTGCACAACCCACACTGCCCATGCTCATCCTGCAATCACACCCATTTGCAGTGTTGAGGCTAGGCTGAGCTGAGGAACATTGTCTGTTTTGGTTTCACGTATGGCCAGCTTCACAATATCCAAAAGCTCACACTTTTGGAGCTTATTCATTCAGGCTGCTAAACTGAATCCATAAGACACAATGACCCAACGTAGCTTAGACATACTTTGGCTCACTGTCTTGAGTAACCCCAAGGCCCATGCTCAAATGGAATTCTTTGTGCCAGTCACCTGAACACCACAGACTATTTACAGAATTAATGAGAGCTGAGTCCATAATACCCAGGGGCTCTTTTACATCTTGTCAGCATTTGTTAGTTGTATATAAATAAACCAGAGGCTTAAGGTAGTTGAGAGGATGGGTGTTAATATAAACATACACTGAGGCTCATTCCATTTCTTGAGCCAGAATTCTTCAATATTACTGTTTGGCTCTCTATTTTGCCCTTTCTTCCACAGTGACAGATGCTGCATTTTGAACTGAGTGCACATTACAAAATGGACTGCATTAGCACAAAACCTAAAATGCAGAAAGCTCTCTGGCAAAGGAGATGACCTGGGAAAGCAAGCTTGTCCCATCTGCCATCCTGATAGCAGGACTCTTATATCTAGGGGTACAGTGGTACCTTGGGTTACAGACGCTTCGGTTATAGACTCTGCTAACCCAGAAATAGTACCTTGGATTAAGAACTTTGCTTCAGGATGAGAACAGAAATTGCGCAGCGGCAGCAGCAGGAGGCCCCATTAGTTAAAGTGGTACCTCAGGTTAAGAACGGACCTCCAAAACGAATTAAGTTCTTAACCCGAGGTACCACTGTACTTAGCAAAACCTCATCCTGTGTGTCACCATACGAAAGGAAGAACTGCAGGGAAATCTGACAGATCTGCACGAGTAATGTGATCCCCTAACACAGTGGTTTTCAACCAGTGTGCCGTGGCACCCTGGGGTGCCTTCAATGAGAGTCACGTGCATTGAGGGCAACACTGGCCTCTGTCCCTCTTTCCTTCCTTCCCTCCCTCTTCTGATGCCCTCTTGCTTCTCTGCCTCTCAAAGGCTTACACCAGGCATAGGCAAACCTGCCCTCCAGATGTTTTGAGACTACAACTCCCACCATCCCTAGCTAACAGGACCAGTGGTCAGGGATGATGGGAAGTGTAGTCTCAAAACATCTGGGGGGCCGAGTTTGCCTATGCCTGGCTTACGCAGCTGTTTGTCGCATCAGCCCTGGCTACAAGTGCCCCAGGTCCTCTTGGGCTGCCAAGGGGGTGCTGGTTGCCAGGAGCTGAGGTGGCCTCAGAGGAGGCAAGCAGGTGGGTGAGGGAGTCCTGCCGGCCAGTCCAGCAGCCCTTGCTGTTGGGAATGGATGGACAAATGGGAGGCCGAGCAGGCAGGAAAGCAGCACACTGGCCTTTCTTGTGCTTGCTGTGTGCAATGTCTGCCTGGGAGCTGAGTGCCTGGTGCTGAAGCGGAGCTGTTCCACTGTGTAGCGGTGTCTGCTGCTGCCTCCCAAGGTAAGGTGCTGGCCTCACATTCACCTTTGACCAGATTCTATCAGGCCACTAAGACTGGGGGCCTCCTCTCCCCAGGCCCCTGTGGGGTGGCCTGAAGAGGCACCTCTCTTTGGAGCAGGGGGTACAGCTCAGTGACCAGGGGTGGTGGTGGCGGCAGCTGCCCTGGAGACTCCCAAGGAGAGTAGGGAGGAGGCTGAGGGAACATTCCAGAAGTGAGGGTGTTCAAAAAGGGGTGAGGGGTGGCCGCCTCTGCAGACAAGGGGTGAAATAACTGGGCTTCTGAGGCTCAGAGTGTGTGGCCCCATAGAGCAGCCACAGAAAGACTGTTGTTGGTCAAGGGAGCTGTGGATTCAAAAAGGTTGAAAACCTCTGGTATAAGCGTTCCCAATTTCATTAAATTAAATCGCTATGGTTAACAACAGCTGTCTCTTCAAGAGCAGAATAATGAAACAGGATGAACTCATGCAGCAAGGGACATTCTAGCTCCCTATGAGTGAATATACCAGCCCATTGCTCCCTATATTTGAAGTCTCATCAGTCATAAAGCAATAAAGCGGCCCTTTGAAAATGAGGTATTTCTCTTATTTGCATTCATAACAAATGGATCTCTTGTTTATATAGAAATGACATGAAACTTATTTCCTCTCCTAAAAAAACCCGCCTACTGGGAGGCAGTTTTTAAAAATACATTTAGCATATAAATATTTCTTTCTGATATCTGGCAGCCAAGCTGAAACATCACAAGAGTTGGCAGATGTTGGAGCGTTATCAGTTGGGCAGTGAAATCTTTTTTGATGAGCCAACCATGTATCTTGCTCATTAATGCCACTAATAAGCACTAAAGCTGTTGTGAGCTGTTAGAGAAGCTGTACTGCATCCTAATGTAGAGATAGTTTCATTGAGTGGGCAACGGGAGAGATGCAAGTAAAAAAATCTGAAAGAGATGCCATTTTTCATCTGATGCTTGAACAAGAAGCAGGAGGGACCATGCTTTTAGGAACTGCAAAGATGTCTTCTTCTGTATTTTGCCCAGATGCTCCATGTGTATAATGCATTAAGAACAAGATCGTCTCATGTTGACAGTTGTTTTTAATGCTTACATTAAAGCCTGGCACATCCCTCTCAATTGCTGGTTCAGACAACTAATGGGTGTTCTGATAGTTGTCTGAATAAATATCCAAAAGCCACAGTAAATTGTGCAATCATCAAAATACATACCTGGATGGCTTTTGAGTAGGCTGCAAACTTGTACAGTTATGACGTGCTAGGAAAAATATGATCTAGAAGTGGCAAACCAGTTGACTAGTAAGAGCAGAGCATTATGCACAAGCCGAAACAGAACTATACAAAGGAGTTAGGCGGTATTCAGGAGGGTGTTGAATGCTGATCAGGGAATGCTGAATGCCACTATCACTCTGGGCAACAGAGTGGCCTTCCAACAATTTAAGCTTTCACAATGTCTGTCCTCACAGGCCCCTTTCATGCTTTTTTATATCTAGAATACAGTATTAGACCCAATGCAGTGTGTTGCTTTCACTACAACACACTGTTACCATCAGCATGCCAGGTAATATTCTACAAGTTTGCAGTTTTAAAAATATTATTGTTGCTCAGAGCTGGGAATGCTTCTAGGCATGTGTTTATTGCGGCATCCTTAGTTGCTTTTCTTACATTTATATCCCATCTTTCTTCAGTCATGGAATTCAGCCAAGAGCTACATGTAGGTCTCCCATCCACTAAGCACACCCAGACCTGCTTATCCTCAGGAAGGCAGTATTCTCATGTGTTTTCAGCTCATACCCTGGGACTACACACTTTCAAAATTAACACATAAGATTAGAAGTTATTCTTGCAATAACAATACAACTCTAGTTGCGTTTACTCAGATGTGAGTTTCACTGAGTTCAATAGCACTTACTTCCAGGTAAGTGGAAATAGAATGCAGCCTTAGGGTGCAATCCCATGCATGTTTACTCAGAATTACGAGACACTGTTCTCAGTGGGCTTACTCAGTTAAGCATACACTTGGGAGCAAGCTCCAAGGAAGCCAATGGGACTTACTTCTGTATAGGCATTTCAAATCTAACACTGTGTGTGACACCATTTCTGTGTGGTATAGTGGTTAAGAGTGGTAGACTCGTAATCTGGTGAACCAGGTTCGCATCTCTGCTCCTCCACATGCAGCTGCTGGGTGACCTTGGGCTAGTCACACTTCTTTGAAGTCTCTCAGCCCCACTCACCTCACAGAGTGTTTGTTGTTGGGGAGGAAGGGAAAGGAGAATGTTAGCCGCTTTGAGACTCCTTTGGGTAGTGATAAAGCGGGATATCAAATCCAAACTCCTCCTCCTATTCTTCTCCTCATATTGCCGACATTGCCTGTTTCGGATGGGATTGAGATCTTATGCGCCCACCTGCTTGGTCCTCAATTTTTCAGAAAAAGTGAGCAAGGCAGTGATTTCTGATTCTTTGTTTAAGGATCACAGGATTTAACTATGTTGAGAAAGGTAGACCTGTGGAATGAGACCAATTTAAAAGTGAGGTCCTGCTACTGATGCAACAGAGTTTGATTTGATAGTGATACTGAAAAGTTCAGCATCTCATTATAAAATGCAGAGATCTAGACCCTCTAATAGCTTACGAAGCCTAGAACTTACTGCAAGTAATACTGCAAGTATACATTTCTTTTGGTTCAAGATGAAAAACCAGTTATTTTTAGTTTGCTTTCATTGCTGGAACAAGAGGCCACCTTGTGGACTGTTCCTGCTATCACACACCACAGGGTTTTTTGTTTTTTTTCCGAAGGCAAAATGTATGCAGAAAACTTGCTCAGTTATCTCAGCTGAGATTTTTGGGTGCTGCATTTGAATATGAGCTCTGATTTCTTCTGTTTAAAATATGACTACATATTACGGAGCTGTCTTAAGAGCCAGGGTACTTAATTTACATTCACTGTGTTAATTTGCTGCATGCTTTTTTCTCTTATATGTTAATATTTGTTGACTCCCTCAGAAGGTGTCAGGTTTTCCTTTCTTGGAGATTTTTAAGCAGAGGTTGGATGGCCTTCTGTCATTGATGCTTCAGTTGACATTCCTGCATTGCAGGGGGTTGGGCTAGAGGACCTTCAGGTTCCCTTCCAACTCTACAATTCTGCAAGTCTATATTTTGCTAAAGTTGCCTTCTTACTTTTACGGCTTCCTTGATTTGCTCCTTTACTATACTTGTAACCCAGAAATTGTTTGCTGGAAGATATCATCCTTTTGCCTCTCCCTTTCAGCTAACCCCATATCTTCTAGAAACATCCTCTTGTGAAATTATAATTTTCATGCAAGCGGACCGGAGGGGTCATCCTTGCACCTGGCCTTCGGTTTGGCACAATACACACACACACACAATTATATTATCAAAAACGAACCCAATCGGTCCTTCACCAACCGACTAAGCAAACTCGCCCTTCCCTTGCGAATAAATTATTATTTCCACAGGCTGTGCCTCTCGGTGGTGCTTATATCTAAATTTTGGGCAATCTGCTCCACAACCCGGTGTGCCGTGGGCGAGGCTTCCCTTTCTGAGTCTCTCCCATGCTTGAGACCCGCTGCGCCAGCCCCTTGACGTGGCTCTAGCAACAGGTCGGCATATTCCCCGGCTCCTAACCGGAAGGCTCACGACTCCCAAGACCTTACGGCCGGGAAGCACCGACGCGAGTCCTTTATAGGCTGGGCCAGCGGGCTCCTCGCCGCCCGCTTCGCTTCCCTTCTGGCCTTCTCTCCTTCCTGCTTCGCGGCCAATGATTCCGAACCGAGCGGCGCGGACGGGCGCTGATTGGCCTTCGCGCGGTTCCAAAGGGGCGGGCCCCCGAGAGGATTTTAAGATCCGAGCTCTGTGCCTTTTGCTTGCTCTTCCATCGCTGCTGGACTGCAACTGCGAAAGGTGCACGTGGGAACGTGGCGCGGGGTGAGTAGCGGCTCGGTCCCGGCACAGCTGGTTCAAGGGGGAAAGGGAGAAGGGAGGGGAAGGGGGCTGCAGATCCGGGGTGCCGAGTTGGCAAACTTTGCCGGGATCCGCTTTCCCTCCCCACCGCTGCCGCCTCCCGCTTCTCATCGTGGGCAGATGGCGAGGAGGAGCCGCAGGGGATTTGCGCCTGTCGCCTCATCCCTTGGTCCCCTCCTATCCCCGGCGGGCCTCCCTTCGCTCCCCCCGCCACCCTGCAGCGATGGCTGCGGCGCTGATCCTGTCCAGGGGCTGCAGGGCACTTCTCCGCCCTGGGTGCCGCGCGAGGAGGTGGAGACCCGCCCCGATCCGCAGGGTGAGTGGGCTCCATCCAGGCGGTGCTGCTTCCAGCAGGGCGGTGTTGCGGCTGCGGGACGGGACGGGGGGGTTCCTCTTTGGGGAGCGGAATGGGCCTAATTCGGCCTTGGTGGGTCTCCGCCCTGGTTCCCTGGGAGCTGCGTGTCAAAAGGGCGAAGGGCGGGGCCTTTGCTTTCTCAGGGGCTTGAAGGTGTCCTGCAAATGGGGCTGTGATGTGCTCAGGGCCGGCCCACCCATGAGGTGAGGTGAGGTGAGGTGACTGCTTCAGGTGGCAGGATTCACAGGGTAGCAGTAGCTGCTGTATATCTTTATCCGCCCCTCCTTCTATGTGCCTGACTTAGATACTTCCTCACTTCTCCTTCCCTGGCAGGGAGGTGAGGGGTCCTCATGTGGTGGTTGACCTCAGGTGACAAAATGTCTTGGGCCAGCCCTGGTTACATTGCACCTCAAAGGATCTCATCCCCACTGCTGCCTCCTGCTGCTGCTGTGTCTTTATGCTCTTTAAGGCAAATGGCATGTGGGGCCTCCAAACTGCAGGTTTCTGTGGGTTGTGCCACTGAGGAAGGAGAGCAAGTGCCTCTTGAAAGTAACAGGCCAGTGCAGGATGCGCCCTAAAGTGGAATGAACCTGCGCAACAAACTGAACAAGGCAGGCTTCTTAAAACTGTAAGCATCCTAGCTGAACTGTGGGAGAAAGATAAAAGTAGCTTTGTTGAATGCAGGAGCCCATATCTCTTGTCATTGCTGACTACTGTTGTCTGTTTTAGGAATGGGCCTTCCATAACCTCTGCATTTCCATGCTGTAGCAATGGCACTGTGGCAACTTCTTGTACCCTTTCCTTCTTTCTGCCAGTTTCAGTTCCAGTTCCCTTTTGCTTCTTTCTTGTGCAGTGTATCTTCACTGACTGTTTTGCACACATGCACACAACAGCTTTATAGCACGATGCAGTACTATTTGGATTACTGGATTTTTGTGTGACAAAACTGACCTCTGTTCTGGGACTGAAAACAAATTTTTGGGCTGAGTATGTGCTCAAAGGCACGTTCCTTCCCTAATTCTAAGAATGCTGCCCTCTCCAACTTTGTACCTTATTGAAATTGGCAAAACTGAGGCATCTGTGACAAAAAAGAATCCCACAAACTAGAAGACTCTATTTGATCTAAAGAACCTGGTATGCTAATTCAGTGTGTCCTCATGCCCACAAGCCATAAAAACTGTTTTAAATTAATGTTGGTCTAGACTGTAGGTGTGAGTGATATGGCCAAAGAGTTCTGGTTTTTTTCCTCTCTCTCATATTTGTAAATACTTCTGTGCTGAAGGTCTTTAAAAATATTTAAAGGTAGTTATCAAGTAACAATCAATTAAAAATACCTAAAAACAAAAATAACCAGAGAGTTAAAAAATTTAGTTTTGCTGAGCTGTCACACCCTCAGTGAAAAAATAAAAATAAATCACATCAACATCTGCCTTATATTGAATTAGACCAATGATCCATCTATTGTCTGTACTGACTGACAGTTGCTCTCCAGAGTTTCAGACAGCATGTTGAACCTGATACTGTACCACTTACCTCCCTGCTTGTGCAAAAGCTTCTGCAAAAAGTACTTCTTTGGAAAGCCCATTCCAAATCCAGATATCAGAGCAGGAAGCCCCTGGAAGAAGGGCCTAGAAATCTGCCACATTGGGTAGTACATTCAGATATTGCAGCTGAGAGTGGAGTGGAATTGCTTCCCACAGGGAAAGTGATTTGACAGCCTCCCCATGGTGGTGTACTTTGACTCAAATCTGGATGAAGCCCACTAAAGTAAACAGCATGAATATTTGATTCTATATTTACTGCTAAATGACATTCTACCTACAGCACTGCTGTAAAACTGCTGGCTGCAGAAATTGTTCTTGAAATTGTTCTATTAGGACTTGGTGTATGTGGGTGGGAATACTAAGGAATGAAGTAAACAGTAACTGCCATTGTTAAATTGACACTCCAGAGTGGATCAGTTGTGTGATAACAGAAGACCAATTGAAACATTAAACTGTGCGAAAACCTGTTTGCCAAGCATGAGAATTCTTCCAAGGCTGGCACAAAGCAAATTTAAAAGTTCAGGTGCTCAGCCACTTTCCTTTGGTGCTCATTAGTTGTGGCATGTTCCTGAAGATGGCACAAAAATGTGCATGACCACTTTCTTTTATATTTATATTGCAAAATGTTGATTGTGAATGGCAGGGCTGGGTGATATATTGTCCAAAACCTGTTTGAAGTCCATATCATCATATCAGTTTCATAATTTTTGGCGTGGCAATATATCATGAATTGTGTGTGCGCACGCCCTATGCAAGAATCACAATGTGGGGAAAACCATGAATCCAGCCAATGCTTCTCCTAATTCCTGCAGTCCCTGTTAACTCTGCTGGCTCACCTCTCCCCCTGGCTCCTGCAGAACGAGCTAGTTGAGTGCTCATGAACACACCTTGATTTTGAAACTTGCTGTTGAGCCTCTGCTACGAGATCACTCTTGTATGTAAATGGTCCTCTCATGTAAATGGTCCTCTCGACAGTCCCTGCAGATGATTTGCTCACCACAAGTACTGTGGAGTCTGTCAAGCCAAGTGGAACAAGATATACACAGCTCATCTTAAACTGATGCTTGTCATAAGAGTGACCTCCCCTGAAACTGCAGAGTTTTCAGTAGAGAGCTGACACTGCTTTTCTTAGTTTGCTTACTTCCATCATGTGATCAGCAGAATGATTCATGGTGAGCTGCCTCATTTATCAAGTCCTCATGACTTCCCTGAAACTGCAGTGAGGCAGTTTAGAGGCAGACGTTCATGTGTAAAGGCACCCTCTTGTCAGCTAATACTGCAAACTTTTGGGAAGCTCTGGAGTCTAAATATCCTTTCTCCCCTTTCTTCTTTTTTCAATTTGCCTTTTAGATTTTTCAGCCGCACTATTCAGATCAGAAAATGTCATCTGTCCTTGAGCCCCTCTTTGAGTATGTTGATAAACACCAGGACCTGTATGTTGAGGTAAGTGGCCTCTTCTGTGGACATTTTAAATCCAGTCTTGGCTTCCCCAGGCTGCAGAGCCTATACCTTACATCCTGATTTTGCTGCCACCAATAGGAGCATCACTCAGGGGACATCCCACTGGCAGAGGAGAAAACTTTTGCTGCTGTGCTACGGTAGACTCTTGCCTCCAAAAATCCACTGGGGACAAGTTGGGAGATCCTCTAGAAATGGGGGTTGGGGGAGGAATCCATTAAAACCACCACCTACCCCATTCTCCTTCTGCTGGATCAGAAGTTGTCCCTTGACTGAAAGATGCTTATTATTCACAGAAGGCTTAAGTTTGGATTCAAACCTGTATGCATATGTTGAGCTGCAAAATTCCTTCTTAAAATAACAGGCTTGTGAAGCAAGTGTTGCAGAGCAGTTGCTGGCTAGTCTTAGGTGACAGCCGAAAAGTTGATCTGGCTGTCCTAAAAACCACATGCTGAGTGGGAGGACTGTATCCTTGGTGGCTTGGGAAGTTTTCATTTGCAGAGCCACCCATCTCTAAATGCTTCCTGTTCCATAATTTTCTTAAACCACAAAGCTGGTGCAGACATACTATTCCAGTCTCACAGTTAAGAAACCCAAGAGTATCGCCACACCTACCACACCTTAACCATGGTTAAGGTTTCTATCAGCGCATTGATAGTACTAGCCAAGGAATAAAGAATATTAAGCCTGCATTAGCCATAAGACTCATGGGCCACAATGAAACTTCTACAGTTGCTGTTTCCTTTGTGGAGAACAACACATACAGATGATCAGGAGGTTGGAGGAAACTAATATAATTCATGACTTATTTCCATGAAGATTTTCAAAATTCTTTACTACTTAGATTGAGGAGAGTGTACATTTTCTGAATCTGGACAGTATTGGTTCAGACTACAAGTTGTGTGTGTGTGTGTGTGTGCGCGCGCGTGCGCGCGCGCTTTGTGTGGATGAGCATTCATTCATATGATTCCTTAGCAGCAGTCTGAACTGGTATAGCTTAGACACAGGTTTGCTGCCTCATTTAGAGGCCCTTGGATGGTTTGTGAAATGAATGGAAGACTGGGAAATGGTAGCAGCGTTTTGCAGTTGCGTCCACACACGCACATATATTGTGAGTAGCACTATCACTTGGCTGGAGGAACTGAACCTAGTCATGCCTTGGGTGTAGCCTCTGAGCACAATTTAAGTGCTGACTAACAACAAGTTGTTTGTTGACAGAAGCCAGAAGCTACAACAGCTCTTGTAAATGGCCATTTTCATGGGGCCATTTGTCACCATGACAGTCAGCCATACTGAATCGAAAAAGCCTGTGTGTAGTCATAGGAAACATGGGAAGCTGCCTTTATATCGACTCAGGCCCTTGGTCTATCTGGCTAACTGATATTGTCTACACTAACTTGCAGTAGCTTACCAAGATTTCAAACAGGGGTCTTTACCACTTCTATTTGGAGACACTAAGGATTGAGCTTATGATCCTTAGTGTGCAAATCAGGTGGTCTGCTACAGTGCTGTGGCTCTGAAGTGGGCTTTACTCACTCCCACATTGTGCTTTGAACTAGGCAAATGCAAAGAGGAGTCCTGGAGTGTGCCCATAACCAAATGTGATAGATTTCAACTTTACTTTAAAATCAGAAAGTGTGCTAAATGGTAAAAGGGTTGGGAGCTGCTGGGTAAGAATAGAGTGAAAACACTATTTAACACATGACATTGTTCAAAAAAACCTGGCTTTTTCCACTCTGGGTTGCACCCCACCTCCCAAAATTGGCTGGGTGGGGGTGTCTCTGGTTCTCTCCAGTAATGGGGCAACGGGGCATGTGTGTGTGTGTGTGTGTGTTTGCACGCGCGCACACACGCGGTTGGAAAATGGAGAGGAGCATTAGTGTTTCCTCTTCCAAAACACCCACCTTTGCAGCTTGCCTCCTCTAAAATCCTAGCCAAGCAAAATAAAAGCCTCAGGTGTTCTATTATCTTTCTCATCTCCGGTCCTGCTTCTTTCCTGAACTACTTACCTATAGCGGCTGGCCCAATGGGTGGCTATCCAGAGTGTGTCGGCATGGCCGGAAAAGAGGGGAGAAATCAAACGAATGATGGAAGTTGCTGCCAAGGACATTGAGCGGCTGGGTGGCACAACGGAGTTGAAGGATATCGGAAAACAGAAGGTAGGTAGATTTAGCCAAGGTAGTGCTTTCAATTGAATACAGCACCCTGGGTTACGGGTGTTTCCTATGTCCTGTTATTGCCTGTGGACAATTGCTGTACTTGTCTGGCCCGGGGGGGGGGGGGCTTAGAAGCAAATAGCAGCACCCAGCTGCTAGAACTGTGCTACAATTGCTTAGTTTACTGCCTGAAGATCTCCATTTGTGCGCTTGCTTCACATCTTATAAAGATTGCTGCTTTTTCTGTCTTCTTTCTAAGACCTAGCATGGCTTGGCTGCTGATGGGGGACAAATTTCTGGAGGGAGTCTTGGGGGTTGCTGCTTGAACCATGAGCCTTGCTTGCTCTTCAAAGCCTTGTCTTCAAAGCAAGCTGTATCATGCTCAGCCTGTTCTATTTATTTATGTGGGCTGTGGGTGATTTTGTTTTGCTTTTACCTTCAAGGGCAGCCTTGGTCATTGTTTTCTGGTAGCCCTGCCTTTGTCTCAGGCTGTGTATCAGTGCTTGAAAATCATTGCCATGTAATAAGAATAACTCTAGTTTTGCATTGGAGCCACTTGGATAAGTAACATTTTTTTCAGTCCAGTGGCTGTTTTGAGAGGACCACATCAAGGGAGGGAAGAGTTGTCTTCCCTGCCTGCTGCAACCCTGATAATGATCACACTTCCCTTCTGATGTTATCTCTATTTTTTAAATACCCATATTAAATGCAAAGATGTGTTAGAGCCACAAGCTTGATGTGATATTTAAGTCTCCAAACTTAGTTTTGCCAACAGCAGCCTGTTCTTTTTCTGCTTAGGAAAACTTGCAGCTCCCTGTTCTGTCACTTGTCTCTACAGCAAAAGGAGTTTGCTGTAGACCAGATGTAGGGAACCTTTAGCTCTGCAGATGTTGCTGAATATCCCATCGTCCCCAGCCATTGCCCATGCTTGCCAGGGACTGATAGTTTAGCAACAATGTACAAATTTAATAAATAATAACATATCAAATATCATCTGATGGGTGAAAGGGTCCCCACTCCTGCTGTAGAATGTCACCATGACATTCAATGTCATGTGAATCAAGTCAAACAAGCCCTAGCAGGAAAGCTGGAAAAGGAAACCACCATATTTCATGACTCATTTGGTTTTAATATGTAGAAATTAGATTCTGCTCTCTGTGTAACTCCCAGATGAGCTATGATTAACTATGTTATAGGAACTTGTTTAATGTATTGAACAGTTCCTTTTGAATTTGCATTCTTTCCTCCCTGCTTGCACAATGTAGCAGTGCATTCCTTGCAGAAACTTAAAATTATTAATAAATATTTCCTGCGAACTTAAACAGTGCACTCAATAGTATTCATTTCAGAGTGGTGCATATTTTCTGATTGCAGACCACCACATGAGCTGCATTTTCCGCTGCATTATAGAAGAGAAGGCACTTCTTAAAACCCTAATGTACCTTGTTTTTCAGAAGCGTAATGCAATGTTATCACATGAAAATGCATTGGCTGGGTGTTTTTACACTGCGTACTTGCATCCTTGATATCTTAAGAAAATATGAAAGCTGCCACAGGAGTTTAGGCAGCCAAGGGGAGCAGCAGCAGCAGCAGCAGCGGGAAATGCAGGGAAGGGGAAACAGGTCAGGGCTGCTAAGGAAAAGCAGATCATATATGGCCCACAATACCTTAAAAGCAGGGGTGGGGAACCTGTGGTCCTCTGAATGCTGTTGAACTACAACTCCCATCAGCCCCAGGCAGTGTGGGCATGAATGGTGGGGGTTATAGTCCAGCTGCATCTTCATGACCACATGTTCCTCCCTCCCTCTTTGGAAACCTGCAATAATAATACAGAAATGTGTTTTTGAGAGCATTGGCTTATACATCTTGCAATGGAATTCATGGTACCTCAAATAATAATAATACCGTATTTTTTGCTCTATAAGACTCACTTTTTCCCTCCTAAAAAGTAAGGGGAAATGTGTGTGCGTCTTATGGAGTGAATGCAGACTGCGCAGCTATCCCTGAAGCCAGAACAGCAAGAGGGATCACTGTTTTCGCTGCGCAGCTATCCCTCTTGTTGTTCTGGGTTCTGAGATTCAGAATATTTTTTTTTCTTGTTTTCCTCCTCCAAAAACTAGGTGCGTCTTATGGTCTGGTGCGTCTTATAGAACAAAAAATACGGTAATAATAATAAAGGCCCTTAGATGCATTTTGCCATTTACAGTTTGCATCTCTAATTCTAGCTGCCTGACGGTTCAGAGATTCCTCTGCCTCCAATCATTCTGGGCAAACTTGGCTCAGATCCTCACAAGAAGACAGTTTGCATCTATGGACACCTGGATGTACAACCTGCAGCACTAGACGATGGCTGGGACAGCGAACCTTTCACCTTGGTGGAAAGAGACGGTAAGGCATGCAGACACCTGGCTTGCCTCTCTATGAATTTTTACCTGCGAAGATAAAATGCCTGTCAAGCTAGACATTACTCTTTAAAAAAAAGTAGCAGGAATTCCAACCACACAGTTAAATGCAGATAATGGTGAAAAATACAATAATGGTGCAATGGACCTGCTCTCCACCCACCCACTCATCCAAAGAAAAACCCCAGTAAAGACTGAGAATGCTCAGTAGCCAGGAAATATTTTATTTTGTTCGTTTTAGTAATAAGTAGGCTTGTGGTTGTTGATTCAAAGGCTAATGACTAAGCTAATTCTAGCCTTCACAAACTGACACTATGGTAACAATAGCTTCCTTTCAGCTCTCCATCCAAGATTCCTTTAGTGACCATTTCCTTGTATGGGACATTTCCCTGGTGGTACAAATGTGTCACTTGGTCTGGCCCAATTCTTATTTTGGGGTTCCCTTATTGATTTGTGGCAGCTGTTGCCATTGCACAGAGCCACAGAGATAACATTTTGCCCCAGAGAATGATGATGCAGCTTGAAGTGGTTTCCCAATGATGAAAATGCATGATTAGGACTATCACTATTCACATTTTTTGGTGTAGGGTCAAATAAACTTAGGTTGTTCACAGAGCTCTTTATTGAATAAGGAACTGGGAACCTGAAACTTCAGAATCATAAAAAAATGTATAAGACTATGATAACTAAGGACTCCAGATATTTTCCAACTACTGAGGGTTTAGATCTTGCCCTCAGTAGTACCAATTTGCTACTAATTTTGGTCCTGGCTCATGTACTAGAAATAATTTTCTGCTCCAATCTGCTTTTGTTTTGCTGAAGTTTATTATTATTCTTAATAATAAATAATTTTATTACTTTATAATGGTATGCTGTTTTGGAAGGAACTGCATGGCCTGTGAATGGTTTTAATTAAGAGTATTGTCACTCCTTCTGCCTAGGAAAGCTGTATGGCCGAGGGTCGACAGATGATAAAGGCCCAGTGCTTGCCTGGCTGAATGCCCTGGAGGCTTATCAACAAACTAAACAGGTATGGTTTGAATTCTCTTTCAGCTTGCTTCACTAGTAAAAGATTAAATTCTTGACCTTCACTGTTTTAAACTACTGCAGTTATCAGTAAAGATAATGATTAAACCTGCTGGATACAGAATTAGTCCAAGAGCCATGGTTTGTTATCTGCTGAATGGCAAGTTTTTTGACTCTCTGGAAGTATTTGCTTGGTTTTCCCCCAGGTTGTTCTGCTCTACAAGGCTGCAACAAGGCAACAGTAGGCCGGCTATGTTTTAGTTTGCTCCTTTTACCCCTTTCTTAGTATTCATCATTGTCATTACCTATCTAGTTCTGAAAATTTCCTAGGCACTATACAAAGATGAAAAAATGAGAGTGACCTTGTCCTCAGGTTTACAAGTATTGGAAGGGAAGATGGAAATCAATCAGACATGAATACCCAAGACTTTTAGTTGCATCATGGCTGAGTGGACCGGCCATGGAGGAGGAGCCAAACAACAATTGGTCTCAGTGAAGATGGTGGAAGGGGTTGTGCTGCCTCTCCTCCCTGCTCAGCTGCAGCCAGGTGGAATGACTGCAATTGCCACATAGCACTAGATCCCTGAAGTTCAGCACCAGTTGAGTCAGGAGCTGCTCTGGTCCCAAGCCTGAGTTCCTGCTCAATGTTCTGTTCTATAGAATTGTAGGGTTGGAAGGGGTCCAACCCACTGTAATGGAGCAATCTTTTGCCCAATGTGGGGCTCAAACCCACAACCCTGAGATGAAGAGTCTCATGCTCTACCAACTGAGCTACCCTAACATTTGCCAACCTGCTGCCCTCCGGATGGGTTTGGAGTGCTACTGCCATCAGCCCCAGCCAGCCACCAAGTTGGTGAATGCTATTGTACTGGATAAGTGAGAAGAGCGAGTTAGGGTTGGCAGCGAGGAGTGACTCCCACAGCACATGTCCCCTGAAACACACAAGCACTGCCCATTCTGTTAGTTGTTTAAGGCTGGAGGAAGGTGAGGCTGTTGTAGTCCTGAGTAATTTGCCACTAGGGGCATTTGCTATTCATAACAGAAGAGCGGTAACTTACGGGCTGATATGCTCAAGGACTGGTACAGACATTATGTCCTCTAATCCAGGGGTGGGGGAAACCTGTTTCAGCCAGAGGAATGTGTAACCTTCTGGGCACATGCTGCCATGTGGAGCAGAGATAAAAGTGAGTGAAGCAACTGATTTTATCTTTATACAATAGCCTAATTTCTACACCCCCCCCACCCCTCTGTATCCTCCATCAGGCAAGCAAGCAGCATTATCAGAATTCAAGGACACATTCTAGGCAGGCAAAAACTCTCAAGGCCAGTGAGGGGGGTGGCTAGTGAAGAGATATGGCCTAAAGCAGGGGTAGGCAAACTATGGACTCTGGGCCGGATCAGGCCCACCTGGGTCATAATCCGGCCCATGCCGCGAAGCCAGAACCCGCCGTGAAGCCAAGACTCCCAGCGATGGCAACAGGAGGAAGAAGCCGAGCGGTGGCAGCTGTGCCAATCAAATGCCGCACCTGGTTTACCTCAGTGCAGCGCGGGGACGTCTCTGCCAATCAAACGCTGCACCTGGTTTACCTCAGAGGCGTTTGATTGGCAGAGACGTCCCCACGCCGCGCTGAGGTAAATCAGGTGCGGTGTTTGATTGGCAGAGCTGCCACTGCTCGGCCTCTTCCTCCTGCTGCCACCGCCGCCCTGGTGCTCCTGTGGGCCAGAGAGCGGGGCAAATGAGCTCGCTCTGCCCACCTGCTTCACAAGAAGCAGTGGTGGTGGCAGCAGCAGCGGCAGCCCCTGGGAAGGTAAGCGCAGCGTCTTCTTTCTCTAGATGGGGAGGAAGCTTGTTTTGCACACTGCCGCCAGCCCTTAGGCGAATGAGGCAGGCGGCAAACTGAGAAGGTGGCTGGGGCTGGGGTGGGGAGGAGGACTACTTGCCCCCCTCGCAGTGTGCATAGGAATTTGTTGTTTTAGAGTCCGGCCCTCCACAAGGTCTGTGGGCTGGCCCCCTGCGGAAAAAGTTTGCTGACCCTGGCCCTAAAGTGTATCCAGAGGACCAGATACAGAGGCACAGAGGGCTGCATCTGGCAAAGGTTCTCCACTCCTATTCTAATCCACAGGTTTGGAACCACCCAAATCAGTCAAGGGCTGCTTTGATGTGGGCTAATATAAGACAGCCACATCAGTGTTGCAAACAAAATGTTGCAAACAAAACTTTTGTCTTGATGGAAATAGTAATGTGCACCACCCCCCCAATCTGGATCAGAACCATAGCAGAGGGGCTAAAGGGTTCAAGTCCTCCTTATCACCCATCCTGTACCAAACCTGCCAGCTACTCTTAATAAGTTCACAGAGTTTCCAAGGGGTGGTGTCTGGGCCCTACATGATTTGCATTCCTCATTTCCAGTTGCTAAACAATAGCAACAACCTTCACCTCGCACCTCCCGAATTATGCTGCTACAAGTTTGGAGGGAGGGGAAACCAGGAATGGAGTTTTGTGTGAAGGGCCTGTAAGCTCAATTCTGGTACTGAAAACAGATTCCTGGACTCTGATGTACTTGAGGATGACCTGTCTTATCTGCCCTTCTTTCTGAGCCACTATTTTGCACTTTGCTCCAGCTGCTGGATCTTGGGGTACTAGAAGAAAATAAATGGAAATACCTCAAGTTTGTGGAATGCTCTTCCCCAGGAGGCTTGCCTGGTGAAAAGTTTTCTCTTCAACCAGGTGTTTGACTGATTAAAACCTGCTGCAAGCTTAAATTGTGAAAAACACTGTGCACACCCTCTTCAGTTCATTCTGTTCCATTTTCTCCATACAGGAAATTCCGGTTAATGTCAAGTTCTGCCTAGAAGGTATGGAGGAGTCTGGCTCTGAAGGCCTTGATGATTTGATTTTTGCACAGAAAGATGCCTTCTTCAAAGGTGTAGACTATGTTTGCATCTCTGACAACTACTGGCTGGGCAAGAAGAAGCCCTGTATCACCTATGGCCTGAGGGGCATCTGCTATTACTTCATAGAGGTAAAGATTAAAAGAATAAATATTCCTATTAAAGAAGACAAGTATACTTTATGAGTTGTATTCAACTTAGTTTTACTCAGAACAGACCAGTTGAAATTCCAGGACCTAACTTAATTATGCTCATTAATTTCAACAGATCTACTCGTGAGAAAAACATACTTGGACTAAGATACTAATTTTAATTGTTGAAGAGTCGACATCTGTGTGGTTGACTTGTTTGAACAGAAGTATGCAGAACACCAAATCTTGCGTAGTTTTAGAAAATGCGATAGCACTTGGCTTATGAATATTATTTATATACAATTATAAGTGTGCATCTGTAATACAGTAATAATGGCATTCTAGTGTCTCAAACATTATACGTGGAATTCAATGTCACACTTTGACAAACATAGCATCTGTACAAGCATTTCAGCTTGTCAGATGGAATGATCCCCTGTCTCCTCCCCCACGTACTGTTCTTGGGGTTCTCCTGATGCTCTCCCCCCGCCCCGCCACTTTCCATGGGAAACCAGGTAGATCCTTGCAAAAACTACTTGTTGGACAAAAACGTGGACCTGGTAACCATCACTGTAGGTCCAACTTTGAAAGGCATGCCAGCCACCTACCATTAATGTACCTTAAGAGCAGATAAACTGGATAAGAGGACAAATGTATTTATATTTGTTCTAAATTTGTTTTCTGTTGCATGCAAAAAGAGAAATGAAAAAGAAAATCCTTGAGCAGAAATGTGGCTCATTCTTGTCATAGCAAAAGTGCTTTTAGCAGCTTGGTTCCTTCGGATGATTCTTTCAGCTTTGCATAAATATAGAACCAACAGTGCAATATTTTAGTCGATTTCAATTTTAAGCATAAGCAGAATACTTAAAATGAGTAATTTTTTAAAAAAAAGATTATCTGAAACAAAAGTTCCAAACAACTCTTACCTGGACCCAATGGTATAATAAGCTGGTGGCTACCAGGTAATTCTGAAAGATGGAAATAATGACGTTCATGTGATTGTTAATGGATTGTGTTTGAGGTGTGCTTATTTCTGACATACAGGTGGAATGCAGTGACAAAGACCTTCACTCTGGAGTTTATGGTGGCTCAGTGCATGAGGCTATGACGGACCTCATTGCTTTGATGGGTAAGTAGCTCATACCTCCTAGTTCTGCTCTTAGAAATGGGAATCTTCTAGCAACTGCAGAAGAAATAGCAATGTGCTTGCAGTTCAAAGGCCTTCTCACTGGGGATAAAATAAAAGCAACACCCCCACCCCTGCCAAGTTAGGGTTTATGATAATAGCAAGGTTAACAATTGATGGACTAGCCAGAGTGTTAATGAGGGCAAAGATCCGTTTGTGGGGCAAAGGTATACGTAAATAATCTGAGTGTAAAAGTTATCTACAAGGCACAATCACAAGTTTCTTCTCACCTTTTTGAATACTGTTTTAGTTTATGCTGAAGCATGCAGTTGAGTGTGGACTCTGGTTGCTACTCAAATCTTGCACAAGGCAGACAGAATTTAATAAGAAATCTGGTTTGTATGTGTTAAAATGGTTAGGTGGGTGGACAGATTACCTAATTTATATTGTAAACCACCCTGTGATCTTTAGCTGAAGGGCGGTATAGAAGTAATAGTAGTAGTAGTAGTAGTAGTTGTTGTTATGGCTTGCCAAGACTTTCCCTCCTCCTGTAGGTTCCTGCACTGGGAAAGATGAATCCACATTGCAGTTATCATATTTATGCTCTAATTCAAGCTTAAAGGTGAATTAGAACTTTTAAAAATGAGGTTCCTTAAAATAAAGGGAAATATTTGAGGCCTTTCATTGTTTTATGCAAAATGAATGACTGCTTCAGTCTCTGAATTTATCAGCCAAGTGAGTCAGCAGAAATGTCCTAAAAATCGGAGGTGGGAGCACAGCGGAGTGCTCAGATGACTATCGCCACGGTGTTCAGTCTGGGCTTGACCAAAACAACCACTCTGTGAATTGGCTGTAAGGAAGATAGCTTAGCTGGCGGTGCTGAAAGCCAACGAAAATATCAGCACTGAAGACTTCTCAGTTTATTTATTTGATTTAAAGTTGCTGATGATGTTAAAACCACTTGGAAAACAGGATGCTGGCTGTGCTCCCTCTGTCACAGGGATTGAGGAATTTGTGGCTCTCTGGAAGGTGTTGGGACTTCAGCTTCCGTCAGCCTGAGCCAGCATGGCCGACAGTCAGAGATGATGGGATTTGTAGTCCATCAATATCTGGATGGATCATGTTTCCCATCTTAGTCCTATCAGCCCTCGGTGATCAGGTGCCTATAGTACTTTCCATGTACTCTCTAGGCTGCTATTTCAGTTCAATTTATAGCTATGTGACATGGAAGCAAGAGGTTTATGAATATCCACAAGCAATATTTGAAGATTTTGGATTTCTCTGGCTGCCTTTGGTATTTTATGTCTTCTTTGTTGCAGGCTGCGTGGTGGATAAGAAAGGGAAGATTCTCATCCCTGGCATAAATGATGCAGTGGCTCCTCTCACTGATGAAGAGTGTAAACTTTATGACCAAATTGACTTTGATATGGAGGAATATGCAAAAGATGTAGGAGCCACACGACTGCTGCATACAACAAAGGTGTGATGGGTCTCTTCATCTTTGGGATCCATTTCCTCTAGCAATGAAGAGTCAGTGTTGTTACATATTTTCCCCCATAACACTTCCCTGCCCCAGCAATGTAAGATTTTAAGGATGGCCTGAAGACAACCATCCATGCTATAGTGACCTCCTAACTGGACTACTGCAACCTTTTCTGTGGTGCCTTCTCCCCATCTGTCAACTCACTCCCTCTGGGAGGAATTTGTCCCCTTCATTGAAGGTCTTTAAAATTGTGGTGGGGAAACTTTTCGCCTGGTGGGCCAGATCACCATCTGTGCCCACTCCCTCAGGCCAACTCTACAATTCTATAATTCTATATATGCCATTTAGTGGACAGTAGTTGCCATGTAAAAAATAGAAGGTACATAATGACTATCATTTTAGATTAGCATAGAAAGGTGGAAGAGTGTGTAAGCTTCCAAACGCAATGGTTTACACATTCTTCTTCTATTCAAATTGGCCCAGTAAGTTGATAGTTTTTTTCGACTTAATTCTGGCTCTAGACTGAATACTCACAACTGCTTCCATAATCCTATCATCTCTCTTCTTCAATTCCCTTTCTAGAAAGATATATTAATGCACAGGTGGCGATACCCATCCTTGTCTCTGCATGGAATAGAAGGCGCTTTCTCTGGATCGGGAGCTAAAACTGTGATTCCGCGGAAAGTGATTGGCAAATTTTCAATCAGACTGGTGCCAGACATGACTCCAGAAGTTGTGACTGAGCAGGTATTTTGTGTGTGTGTGTGTGTGTGTGTGTGTGTGTGTGTGTGTGATATAATCCAGGTCTAAGGCCAGCCTGAGATGAATCTCACTATGGGTGGTACTCATCCAGGTTTAACTCAAGAGTAGACCCATTGAAATTAATGCACATAGTCAGTTAGGCCCATAAATTTCTGTAGGACTTCTCTTGAGTAAAATTAGTCGTCTTAAATAGAAGACGATGGGATGGAAAGCAGAAAGAACCGGATGAAATTCAAAGACTATTTAGCTAAATATGTTAAGATAACTTAATTGGAAAAATTTGCAAATATCAGATAGGCTTAGGATTTAAATATGTAATGTTAGAGAATAACATGTTTAAAGTTAAAAGGAAAAGAAAGAAAGATGTTAAGTGATTAAGTTAATTTTATGAGAAAATTGGTTTTGGAAAACTTTTACAATGATATACACTGAAATTCAGCCAGGGGGATTTGAGGAAGTCACTTAACCATGTTACTATGATTGGATTAAGTACAATTAAGATGTATGTATGTTTGTTTGTTTGAAAATTTTGGAAAACCAATAAAAGAAATTTGGGGAAAAAAGGAAAGCAAAAAGAACAGGTTGCATCCAGTGAAGTTCTACTTTGAGTTGATCCCTTGAAATGAATGGATGACAGCTAGTCATGCCCACTTATTTCAAGGGGTCTTCTCTGAATATAATTAACATTTGATGCATCTCTGCTGTGGGGAGGGGGAGGGAAGCAGAAACATGTACCTCTGTATAGGACAAAAAGTAAACATGGGTCCCCTGAGTTTAGTGTCCCTCCTCGCTTTATACTCAATCTTATATTTGTCCATCTTCTCCAGGACTGTCTGTTCTGACTGGCAGTAATGGACCTTCATGCTAAAAAGGCCCTCATTTTCACAGAGCTCCAGTATTTATAAAGCTGCAGCTCTCAAACATCTTGGTAGTAATGGTGTTGAAATTAATTGTTCTGTTTATTCCTTGATATGGAAAATATTAATTATGCACATTAGACAAACAGTTATTAATTGGAGCACTATTCTAGCAGCAAGAGCAGCTGTTAAATTTATAATTGGACAGATGCATAGGCCCTTTTCTGTGACAGAGAAAGGCACTCCCTCATGGGTTAAGTGGTTTTTGTAGGTTTGGAGTTTTTTACTTAAAAAATCTTCCTTCACATCCATCAGCCCCATCCACAAATTTATTCAGGTGAATCACTTGTTTTCTGTGTAGCTAGGCATATTGTGGATTTTATGCTAGGATAGTGTGAGACAGATGCATAATTGGGATATAAAATATTTGTGCCTACGCAATTCCTGTTTTGTCCCTGCTCTGAAAGTGGGCTAACTGCATAAAGGTGATGCTTAGCATTTCAGATGTAGTTTCAAAACTTGCTTTCCTGACTGCAGGTGAATTCATGCATAAAGAACTGAGCACCAATGCAATTGCTCCACTCTTCTTAGAAGTCTTAAAGTTTATTCTTTTTTATTAAAGGTCAAAGATTACTTGTCCAAAAAGTTTGCTGAACTGCACAGCCCCAACAAATTCAAAGTGTATTTGGGCCATGGTGGAAAGCCTTGGGTTTCAGATTTCAACCATCCCCACTACATGGCTGGAAGAAGAGCTATGAAAACAGGTGAGATATTGAAATCTTAATCAAAATGGCTCCAATAAGAAAGAGACCTATCCCATTGGAATGTAGCAGAGAGATTAAAATGGGTTTCTTGTGTTATGAAAAGCAACCTTTTATCAGTTTTGTAATGCCCTGCTTAGCTGTAATGCTGTTGTGATTAATTATTGCTTTTTCCCAGGGGCAAGCATTATTCTCTTGGTGCTTGTACACATTCATAGAAAAGCACTTGAGGGATATTAATCAGAAGAGAGAGAATTTGACTGATGGGTGATTTGTTAAGCTGGGATCCCATCATTCATGCTAGCTTGTAAGTGATGCAACCTGCAGTCCAACAACATCTGAATGGCATTTTGTTGACTGCCCGTTTGTTAAGTTTTCACTTAAAGATGAAAAATTGTCAGTGTTGTGCACTGTGTTTTCTCTCCCCTGCTAGTCTTTGGCGTAGAGCCAGATTTGACCAGAGAAGGAGGAAGCATTCCTGTCACCCTGACCTTCCAAGAAGCAACAGGCAAGAATGTAATGCTGCTTCCTGTTGGCTCTGCAGACGATGGAGCCCATTCTCAGAATGAGAAACTCAACAGGTAAGGCATATTGTGCATAAGAGAGGCAGCTACTTACGTTTCTATAGGTGCACCTGTCTAGACCTAAGAGAGGTAACTCAGGACAGTAAGTACCTGTGGTCCTCTAGGTTGACACAAATACATACTGTATTTCTGTGCCCTGCATTTTTTGCAGTGGTGTTGGTGAATTTTCATTGCATCCATTAATCCTAGATTTCTTCTTCCTAGGTACAACTATATTCAAGGTGTCAAGCTCTTGGGTGCATACCTTCATGAAGTTTCCCAGCTGAAGGACTGAATCTATATTTCCTTCAACCAAAGTTGCTTTGGGACCTGAAAGTTACTTCCTTGCAACTTTTTAAAAAGTGCACTATTTTCGTCTCCTCTTCTCCTGCCAGACTAATTCACACTGAGATGCCTGGTGAAATATTTTTGACTCCATATCGAGCACTTTATAGTGGCAGATCAACAAACGACAAAAATAGTGTGCTCAGTTTTAAGTACAACCACAGGACTATAAGGCCCTAACCTACTTATGTACTGTTTCAAACGGAAGATAAAGGGTGGGGGAGAAAGGAAGTCTATTATTTTTCCGTAATCTGATGTGTCAAAGTAGCAACAAATGACCAGTAATGCTTCACCCAACCTCTCTCACTTCTACATCCTCCTATAATCATCATTTTCTCTTTAAATTTATCACATTAAATTTTACCAAACCAGAATTTGAGGGCAGCTCCCAGATTTTTTTTACAAGGCAAAACCCCTTGTGTTTTCTGTTTTGAAAACTTTTCATGATGACTTTATTTCTTTTTCTAATGATCTGGCAAATGAGTTGTCTATCCCCTCCCCACTGTGATACTCCTGGCTGTGAGGCTGTGTCTCGTCAGACACCTGTGCCTGTTAGGAATCTCTGCAGTCCTTGAAGACATCATATATTCTGAGCTATTAATAACAACGAACTGGTAGTTTTTCTAAAGCATTATTTGTACTCCATGTGGAAAGCTGCTAAATAAAAAAATAGCTCTGGCACTACTAATTCTGTGGTAGCCTTGTTAAAAGGGAGAAAGCTTTAGGTGATCAGTGCATCAGAAAGGCAAGACTGCACATCTTCATGGGTGTGTGCATATATTTGTGATGAGAGAGGAGTTTCGTGTGAATGTCATAAGCCATGGTTTATCATGATTGGAACAGGCTACAATGAACTTTTTGACCATGCACTCCTTCCTTTTCCAACTTGGATCTGAGACAGAGATTAGCTGCTTTTTCTTTTCGATGAACTGCAGCTTAGTATTATGCCAAAACAATAAACTGTAGTTCACTTTAACAGTAATCTGTAGAAACATGCTAGCTTCACGGCCCATGGTTTAAAGCTGGCTTGTTTCAGCTGTTTGAAGGTAATGTGGGATACAGCCCACTGGTGTAGTAGGTAAGGAAGCAAAAATAAGTACATTCTTACATAAAAAGATCCTTTTGTCAAAATGCTAAGTGAATATTTGTTTCTTGAAGACTGTGGAAGGTAAGAGAACAAGGTACAAAGTTTGGCGAATTTTATTACTCTGCTTCCTAAATGCAATGAAACTAAATAATCCCTTTAAATATTATACTAGCTCTAAAGTCACTAATCCCCAGATCAGGAACTTGATTTGCCCCACTTCCAAGCAAATTCTTCTGCACCGTCCAAGACCCTACCTATTGTTGGCAGCAGCGGCAAAATGAAAGGAAGATGATGTGGATATAGTCCTGACCTGGGCAGAGCTCAGGGGATGCGAATGGAACTTTCCTTGCACAGATCAGCTGACAGTGGGGTTTTGTGTGTGTGTGTGTGTGTGTGTGCGTGTGTGTGTGGTGGCTGCTGCACACATTTTTGGCCACACATGCAGGTGGCATGCATTCCCTGCAGCCTTAAGGCCCCAAAGTTGACCCAAACGTGTGGGTTGATCATATGCATTGATACTGTTGGATCTGAGCTATTGATGCATATGCCCGAGTCATCTGAACATCCAACAACTTCAAGAACTGTTTAGTGGTTTCCACCCGCTTAACTACTGAACAAGACACTTAAGTATTTTAACTATTATACGTATACGAGCACATGCTGGGGGCATCTCAGGTATGTGTTGGATGAATATTTGACTCTGGGAGTGTTTATATGTTACTATGGCTGAGAGCATATAAGGGCCCTTTAGTATAAGAGTAGATGTGCAAAAAAATTAGCCTTGCTTATTTGTTACTTGTCATCCCAGCTCTTCAGTCATAAGTCTCCCAGCGTGGCTTACAGCTTATTAACGAAAATCAGAAATAATTGAACAGCAGCTGCATAATTTCACAGTAAGACACAGAATTTCAGCGATCAACTGAGATAAAAACCATGAAAAAGCCTGAGTGGCTTAACAAGGGCTAGAAAGGCATCAAGGTCTGTCTCATGCAAGTGTTCCTAGTGGGAAGAGCATTCCACATTTGTGGTACCACAAAATAGAAGGCATGTTCTTGGCCATTACCCACCTCACTTCAGGTAGGGAAGGGGTCCCCCCAAAGCCCTCCACTGAACATCTTGGGCCAACTCATGTGGAGAAAGACTGCCCTCCAGGCACCAGATTTCTAAGCTGTATAGGGATTTAAAGATGAGAAGCAATATCTTGAGTTGTATACTGGTAGGTGCTGCAGTTGTTTAAGACAAGCAAGAGGTATTCCATTCAAGCAGTCCTAAGGCTGAATTAATAATCATACCATATTTTGGGCAGCCTTCAAGAGCTGACCTGTGCACAAGCAGTCAATAATGTTACCAGAGCATATCCATAATTGAATTAGCTCTACTTCGGCAGGGTTGTAATTTAGCTGGTGCTCTAACCGAAGTTAGTGTAATATGTCTCAAGCTGCTGAACCGACTGGTTGCCAGAGGCACTGTTGAAGTGAATCTGAAGTGGTCTCCAGATGTTGCTGGACTACAAATCCCATCATCCTTGACCTCTGGCCATGTTCGCTGGCTTTGATGGAAGCTGGAGTGTAGCGACATAGGGGAAGCCACAAGTTCCCCACCTCTGAAGGGTAAAATGCTTCATATTCAGGAACTCTGTGTGCAAAGTGCAGTAGCAGTGTGTGAGTGGTCAGAGTGGCATGGTTAAGTTAATGGGGAGTCTCTGGACCCCTACATCTTGGACCACAACCCCTCATCCTTGGTGCCTACTCACACAATCCCCAGGGCTTTTTTTCCATCTCAGGTGGACACCATTGTCATAAGAGAACAAGGGAGGCATTTACAGTGTGTTCCAGCACCTCTTTTTCTAGAAAAGTAGCGGTGACAATCCCTACTTTGGCAAATGGCAGTGTTGCCATCAGAGGCCACTCTTACCCCTGTTGTACCTTGCCGGCTGCTACTGGCAAGGTACAATGTCCATGTGGCTTCAATTATGGCTTCTTGGTACACATGGCACGCATTGGGTCACCAAGCTTCTGCGGGTTTTATCTACTCTAAAGTAAATCTAGTTCAGTTCAATATGACTTACTCCAAAGTAAGTGTGTTTGCAATTGCGGCCTAACCAAGGCTGTCCTTTTATGGGGAGTGTATGAGTGGAAATGTTTGCTGGCTATCAAGAAAAAATGCCCTATCTGCTCCACAGTTACTTTCAATCTATGAGCTGAATACATTTGATTAAAATGTAATGAATTTGTGATTTAATGCTTATGGTTTTTTGTTTGTTTGTTTTTTTAAAAAAGTGGTGGTGGTTTTTCAGCAGAGGCCAGGGATTCTTTAGTTGTGATTCCTGCCTTGCAGGGGGTTGGTCCAGATGACTCTTGGGATCATGTCCAGCTCCACAGTTCTGTGACAGGAATTGTTGACTAAAACACTTGCTCATTAATAAAATTATTCTGGGAATCTTAACCATTTGTCAACCAACATATAAAATGTACCGTATATTGAGAGAGATTAATGAGAGATTCTCAGCAGCTAGCCTGATTGTGCTATTATGTATTACCATGTTGACCTGTGAACCTTGGAATACTAAGGTGAGTTTGCTTCAGTATTGGTTTCAGTGCTCTTTCTGCTGTGAATTTTGGTTGCAAAAGCTGCTTAAAGTGTTTGCCAGAGGCATATGATGCTGGTGCATTAGGGCTTTCTATTTGATCTGTTGTTGTTTTTCCTGGAGACCGCTCTTCATTCCCATAATCTTCTATCCTCAAAGACTGAAACGTAAGAACAATGTGAAATTGTTTTTTATAATTGTTAATGTTGCTTTATATCAATTTTTGAATGCACTTCAAGTGTCCATGTCCCAATAAGGCTTCCGTATCAAAATTATGACCAAGTCAAAGAAAGCACTCAACTTTGGGGAGGTTAAATGGGTCCTCACCCCTCTTGCAGGTGTATTTACATAGAACAAACAAGAGATGGCCTTAAAAACAGGCAGGGGTTAGAGAACAGGAACGAGAAACGCAATGTTTTAGGAACATTTATTTTGAAGCTTGAACATAGAATGTTGGCCCCTTTCCTTATAAAACAAGGGAGTGTGTCCAGTTGCCTTTGTTGACATGTCCTTTGTCCTGCTCCCACATGGAGCTAAGAATGTTTTTTTTTAAAATCAACAAATAAAAAGACAGGGTGGGATTGGTTTTATAAGAAAGCTAGCAGAAACCTGAAAGAAGATCCGCAGTCAGGACAGGAGATTGAAATAGTATTGCTTTGTATGCTGAACCGCCAAGCGGCTTCTTTGCTGTCAGAACTCCTCATCATGGTATGTCGTCTTTAAGCTCCATACCTGGGGTTTGGATATAGAACAGGGATGGGAAATCTGTGGCCCTGCAGATGTTACTGGATTCCTTCTTCCATCAGCCTCAGCCAGCATGGCCACAGATCAAGGGTGATGGGAGTTGTAGTCTGACAACATCCAGAAGGTCACAGTTTCCTCATTACTAGTGTAGACCATCTGGGTGCGAAATTTAAAATATTCGCCTTGTACGCTATCAAAGGAGTCCATCCTCTCTGTCTCTATGTCTCTCTCTCTTCCGCATGTATCATCCTGAATGTATTTTTGTGAAAGTGTACCAGAACTAGATTAGTAATTAGTTGAAGTGTAATAATAGTTAAGCCTCACTTTCTTGGGCAACTTCCTATCGAGTTTGAAGGAAAGTGCTGTGTAAGTATTTATATATTTATATTATTGCTTATAGCAGTACCTTTTCATGGGCCACATGGCTCTGTGAATGCTGATGTTAACTGAAAGCAAAGTATTAATCACTCTTAAGTGAACAGGGTGATTATTTTGCTCAGCAAAATACTCAGCATATTTTGATTTGTACAACTTTTTGGTGTTACTTGAGTAATTAAAATACGAAGGGAGGGGCACACATCTGATCCAGCTTGTTATATACAGCAAGCAGTGGCCTCAGGCAGAGAAGTGTGTCCCCGTGTGCACCAAACATGACATAAGGTCAAGACAATGAGGTCTGGATAAGCATTGTGATGCAGATGTGCAGCATTCATGTGTGAGTGCCTCTTACATGGGGGTCTCTCACTGGGTTTGGGTAATTTAAGGTGCCTACCCCCCTATCAATATTTTGCAGGAGAGATTCACGTGCATACTGGGGCTTTAGAGTGGTGTATTTAAACGGGGTTAAGTGATCTGTTGCCCTAGTGCAACAAATCCACTTCTTTTCTTTTTGAAGAATGATGTTTGTGGTTTGGAAAGCGACTGAGAAATGCACTGAAAATATGGGATGAACAAATGATTAATGAAAAGACTTGAAGACTTATTGCTACTACTGAATCTTTACTGGGTTCTCAAATGTTTTTCCAGTGCTGGGTTTTAATCAGTGTTCACACATTATCCAAAACACAGTGTGGACTTTGGGCTTTCAAATATCAGTGGTGCCCTGTGTGACACCAGAATTTGGTGCCCGCCTTCCATTTTTCCATTGGTGCAGCACCCTTTGCAGCACCTTCTTGGCTCTGTCCCCAATACGGGTGAATCTGTCACACTCCTCCAATACAGATGTGTCCGGCTTATCTTGATGTTTCTCGTGCCTGAGTCATTGGATACCTACTGCCAGCTAGAGCAGGAGTTCCCCAAATGTGGCCTGCGGACCAAAAGCTTTGGCGACGTCACCTATGGAATTGTGAAGACCACGTGAAATATTCTTATTTGATCACATTAAATATTCTTATGTTGTTTTTTATTGTATTACCATTTAAATTCCTTTTTTTTCCCACGGGAGGTGGGGGCAGCATGGGAATTGCTGTTAGGGTAAACAATACTGAGCTGGGTGACCCAGATAGTCTGAGGCTTCTTCCTGTGTTGGGCAAAAACAGAAAACAAAGAATATAGAGAAGCTAAGAAAATGCTGCTCCTTCCAAGGCTTAACAATGTAATCCATTTTCAGGTTAGTCAGGGTGAAGGTGACTACCTCAGGCACTCCAAAACCTGCATCTTTGAGCAGTGTGGGGTAGATACTGTATGCACTTGACCAGGGCCGGATTTAGGTTTGATGAGGCCCTAAGCGACTGAATAACAGGGCCCTTTATATGTCCAGCTGTCCTTTGTCAACAACAAATTGTCTCCTTGTTGTGTTGAATATACGATATATGGTAATTTATGGACCTAAAGCCATTTGCACATGTTGCCATGCAACCAGGCCATGCACAATGTAGGCACCCTATATATAGAAATGAGCAAACCAATATTTTAGGGAGCAGGCTAGCAGGTGGGGCCCATTACCTATGCAGTAGGAGCCTAGGCAACACAAAACACTGTTGCTATATGTAGGTTTTACTTTATTTGTTTTTTATCTTATATTTTGGAAATGTAGTTTAAAAAAATTATTTCAGTTTTTTGGGGGGCCCTAAGCTATAGCTTATTTAGCTTATATGTAAATCTGGCACTGCACTTGATACGTGTGTGTGTCTCCCCCTCCCCCCCCCCCCAGTTGTTGCTGCTCCTCAGTCGGCCAAATTTCTTGGGCGGGCTCTGATACTTCATCGGAAACCTATGCAGTTCAGTGGAGTTTGCTCCCACTGGGAAGCGGATAAAGGCTCGCAGCCCGTTTCTCAGCCGAAGGCAGCCGCCTTTCCCAAGGCCGTCCCTGCCCGAGGGCTCCCTGGGCTCCGCCTGCCCACGGACCTGTTCATAAGCCTCCCTGCCCAGCCGGACGCCCGCAATGACAGCGGCGCATCTCCGTCCGTCCCGAGCAAGCCCTGCGCTTGCGCGGCCTCCTTTCCCCAACGCGAGGCGGCGGGAGCCAATCGCAAGCGGGGAACAGCCAGCCGCGCCAGGCTTCGGTTTCTGATTGGAGGATCGGTTTCTATTTAAGGCTCCCGCCTGAGTAAGTGCCGCATTCTCTCTCCGGGCAAGTTCCCTCAGAGGCGTCGAGCTGCTTTTCTCTCTTTTTTTCTCGCGCAGCAACTTCGTAAATGGTATTGAGGGGGGTCTAAAGAGGCTGCTGCCCACCGGTCAGGTCAGGGCTGCCACGTGCTGTGCTCTTTTGCCGTCGGGAGCGTCTTTGGGACTCGCATTTTTGTGCAGCCCACGAAGTCCAAAAGCAGCTGCCCAGAGGGATTGCTCAAGGTGCTTACCCTTTCGCTCCACACAAGGGGCGAGGGCAGCCCAGCCAGATGGCGGTGTATAAATAATAAAATACTTATAAGTATGCTGCTGCTGCTTGACAAGGGAAGAGACTCCCACGAGAGGTGATGGATTCTCCTTCCTTGGATGTTTTTAAGCAAAGGTTGGATGGCCATCTGTCGTGAGATTAATGCATTTCAGGGGGCTGGGCTAGATGACCCTTGGTGTCCCTTCCAACTGACAAAATGGATTTAAATAGGGGCGAATGTAAAACTCTGCACTTAGGCAGGAAGAACCAGCTGCGCAAATATAAGGTGGGGGACACTTGCCTTGCCAGTAGTACATGTGAAAAGGATCTAGGGGTCTTAGTAGACCACAAGCTGAACATAAGCCAAATAGGACTCTATTCTCAGGAGAATAATGTAAAAAGGAAAAAAAAAGCAGACACTCTAAGATAGTGATCTTCTTACGATTTGAAGTCAAGGGCTTTTTCTCGAGAGATCAATGGGAGCGTCTTTATCCTTGCACTGTGTCCTCATCCAGGAATCAATAGGCTGATAACTGTATAAGCATAATGAATCTGTTCCACTCCTTGCTCTGTATTTGTGCAGAGACTTGCTGTGTCAGAAAAAATAATACTTACTTATCAAACCTTTATTAGGCATTATGCGAATAAAACCATAAAAGAGAAAATAACATATAAAGGCCTTGAAATATATATAAAAGGGCAGCAGTTGGCTACATACATATATATATATATATACATATAAAGTCAATGGTTTTCTTTGTTAACCTGCTCCTTGGAGGACTGCTACCAAAAACTCGGCTACCCCCGCCGTTACCCTTTGGTCAACGTCGGATAGGTAGAGTCCCACACATTCACCTTGCTGGGGTTCCAGACCACCCGAGAGAGGGGACAGCACGCGTTGACGGAGCGTACTGTACAATGGGCAATGAAAGAGAATATGCTCTACAGTGTCCGGGACATTCATAGAACATCTGCAGAATCTCTTGTTTCTAGGAATGTTTTGATATCTTCCCCTGACAAATGCTGAGGGAAAAACATTCAAACGGGCCAGCATAAAAGCCCTACGTTGGGCTGGGATTATTAATTTAGTGACGTAATTGGCTCTGCTATCTAAGATATTTAAATCGTAGAATATGGGGGAGCAAATTTTGTTTACAGCTGCCATAATATTTTGTCTCTCGACATCCTTTAGTCTAGTTAGGATATTATGGAAAATGTATTGCTCATTAGAATTGCACAGGGGCTCCAGCTCGATGCCTAAAGATTCAATCTTTTTTTCGAGGTGCTGATACCATCTTGATTTATAGGAGTCATTGAGCAAATCAGCGAGCAGACTTGATGGAGGGCAGCGAAAATGGCAGCGTAACCAGTACTTTATTGAGGTGGACCATGCCCAATATTCCATTGTGTGTATGCCTATTTCTGCACACATTGTTTCATATTTGATCATAGCTGGGAGTCCAAGAATACGTCTCAGAAAGCTGGAGTGAATCTTTTTTAAATCACTGTTATATGCTTGGACCCATAGCGGGATTCCATAGAATATCTGGGATTGCACTTTTGTTTGAAATATCTGATTGGCCGCAGGAATAAATTGATTACCTTTCTGATAGTAAAAACGGGCAACTGCTGATGAGGTGCACTTTGCCTGTTTTATGGCGTTTGTGCGATGGGTTGCCCACAGAAAAAATAATCCATTTTAACTATCAGGAGACCCCGTTTGTGCTGTTTTAGCAGACTTGCTGTGTGATGTACCTTTGGACTCTGTGTGGAACTTGATTATACCGTACTTCCTTCCTCCCAGAACCTAGTTCTCAACTCTGGTAGACACAGATTAGAAAGACTACAAATGTGTTATCTCAGCACCCTTGTACTATGAATTCTAGTATACTTGATAATTGAAGCTGTACGTTTTTATTTTGTATTGCAGAGAAGCATGCTGCTGGAGTAAGAATATGCAAGGCTTTTAGAGTTATAGAATGTTTTGGCTTTTCCCTGTAATTTAATCATCTGCCAAAGCTATTTATTGCCTGATATATGAAATATGGTCCTTGAAAGAAATTAAAACATTAGAAGCACTGTTTGAATTGGGCCACCACCGCCCCTTTTCTTTTGAAAGTGAAATATGACTTATGAGTATATGTCCTTGAGTAGATGTTTTTACATGCTTTCACCTTTTGGTGAAAATCCATGCTGAAAGACTCACGCCCATAAACTTTACTAGGGTGGTAATGGTAGAAATATTGCTAAATTGCCTTCATTTTTACTGTGTGTGTTGAAACAGCAGGTGCGGATAACCTTCTTTGGCCCAAGGCATTGTCTGCTTGTAACTACTTCAGGGACTGCATGTGGCAAAAAATCAGTCATGGGTACTAAACGCTCTTGCAAATGCACAGGGGAAAACCATTACCCATCACTACCTCAGGGCGAAACCCAGCCCATGAACCAGCAATTTGCCCTCTCTGTGTTAAAAGCAGTCCAGATATTCCTCCTCCTTCTTGTATTTTCCATTCTGTAACAGTAGCATGTGGACGGCAGGCCATACAGTCAACAGTGTATTCAGTCTATTATGCTGCATGTGCTTGAGGGTGCTCTTTAACACGCCGAACCTTGTCTCTCACCACCTGCAGGTCTTCCATATCTTCCTCGTCATGCTGCTCTGTGGTGTGGGCAGCTCCTCTATTTTAAATTCCACATCGTTGGAGGACCAGCTTTTCCAGTACATTGACAACCATCAAGAAAAATTTGTTAAGGTAAAAGCAGCGCCAAATGTGAACTCTGCTAGCAAAAAATGTGCCACTCAACCCCACGGTTCCTTACTTGGAAGCAATTCCTTTTGTATAACAAGGTTCCCTGCCAGTCGAGTTTGCATAGGATAACAGCGCCAGCTTGAACTACAGAGCAGAGAGTAACCTTCTCTGCCTCTTTTTTCCCAATTGCTCAGCTAGGCAGTTACTTCGTTACCAAGGTGCTTGGTGTTTATAAGCAAGGTATGACAAAAATGTTGTTTTTCCTCTTTCCTTTGGCAAAACCAAATAATACCAACAGGCAAGGCATAGGTACTCAATGGTACTTTGTTGCACAACACAACAGTTTATAAATAACCCTGTTTATAAATAACCCTTCTAGGGGCAAACTAGATGTGGTATTTTGCAACATTTCCCCATTCAAGTATGAAGAAAGAATCATAGAGTTAGAAAGGATTCAGAGGGTCATCTAGTCCAACCCTTTGCAACGCAGGAATCTTTTGCCCAGTGCGGGGCTTGAACTCACAATCATGGGAATAAGTCTCATGTTCTACCAACTGAGCTATCCTAAATGAAGTGGGGTTCTATTTTTTTTTTTAATAACAAAAGGCACATTCATGGGCACATTCATCTCTAGGCTTTACATGCCCACACACTGACATCACAGATACTTTTCTCTTAGTACCCAAGGCAGGGAAGATAATTTTACAGAGCCACATCTTTTTTTTTTTTTTTTGTAAACACAGGCTCCCCCACCCCATCTTTTAGAGCAGAACATAGCAGAGATGTAACTAAACAGACAAAGCTGTCCCCATCACTATTAGTTTGGCTCTGAGAATTAAGTTAACTGCACTTGCATTACCTGTTGTGTTCATGGGTGTTCCTGAAATCAGACAATGGTTATCTGACAATACAGAATAAATGCAATTACATAATCCAAACAAAATTTCAGGATGGAGAAAATAGTGAGGGTGGACATCCTTATTGTTTCTCTGATTCTTCCATGCTTCTTCTTAAAAAGGGAAGATTTTATAGTGACGGGTCCCTTAGATATAATTAGAAGGAAATAGGATTTACCAAGATGGATTACCGCACCTTTAATAGTGGTCCCACCCAGAGGCCATTTCTATCTAATTACTGAATTCTTAAATAGCAAGGAAAAAATGAACACAAAGGAAAAAAATGACCACAGAGTTCATTTAAAGCTTTATATGACACTTCATAACACCAACATGATAACTGATTTTTTATTTCAGACTCTTAAGGAATGGGTAGCTGTGGAGAGTGATTCCATACAACCAGAGCAAAGATCACAAGTGATAGAAATGGTAGAAAAAGCTAAAAGTCGTCTCCAGGACTTAGGAGCAAATGTGATGTTGGTCAATATGTCCGTCCAGCAGGTAACAAGGGGTTTGAGGTGGGAATATATCAGCTTTCCGCTTATTCCTCCTCAGCTGCAGCTCCTTGTGCAGTACACATCATGGTGGGTTGGGGGGTTGACCTTCAAGTTGCGATAGTGAGAAGGCAAGGCTGGTTCAGAAGACGCATTCCATGAGCAAGAAGGATTCTGCTCATGATTCTTTGGTTCCAAGCCTTTGTTTCAAAACATAATGCCTTCCTGTTTTCCTAAGGTTTTGAATTTAATGGAGCAATGCCTCACTATACCTCTGCAGGTACTTGATGGCACAGATATTCCATTACCTCCTGTCATTCTGGCAGAGCTTGGAGAAGATCCACTAAAGCCCACTGTGTGTTTTTATGGACATGTGGATGTGATGCCTGCTAAAAAGTCAGATGGGTGGGAAACAGATCCCTATGTATTGACTGAAATTGGTGGTATGTACATCACCATTGCTTTTGACATGGTTATTTTAATGTTGTATGCATTTCACACGGCCACACCCACACACACCACCCCCAACTTTGTTTCATAATTCAGCTTCTGTTTAATGGCGTTAGCTGAATTCGTGGAAGAGATCTTTTGATGAAGGGCGGTATATAAATTTCATTAATAAAATAATAAAATCAGATGCTGTGGATTAATGGTCTCATGAAAACCCAACAAGTTTATGCTCCCCCGCTGTTTCTATCCTAAAAGAGGTCACCACTGATTACCAAAGCCATCTTCGGAGCTAAATCAAAGCCTAAACCCAGAGTAAAATGAATGTGGGTATTCTGCTTCCTCTTGTGAACCACTCTGAGACCTGCAGGGATTGGGCAGTATACAAATTTAACAACAGCAACAACAACCATACCTGGAGTTGAGCCACCCTTATTCCCTTGAACATTGTTTGAGGGGTAGTGAGGCTGAAGAGAATATATTAAATTCATGACAGAGGCAAGAGGCAGACCAGGGACCTCCTGATTCATAGCTTAGTCTCTTTGTTGTTGTGTTGTACCATTTCAATTCTACCTTTAGCATTATCAGAAGTTTAAAAGTTTAATACGAGCTTTCTTTATCTGGAGGGAACCTTTATGGGCGTGGAGCAACAGATAACAAAGGACCTGTCCTAGCCTGGATACATGCAGTGAGTGCATTCAAAGAACTAAGAAAAGTAAGTCAAGTAAAAAAGTGTGCTGTTACCAGATTTGCTAGTACAGTGGATGCTCGGGATGCGAACGTGATCCATGTGGGATGCACGTTGGCAACCTGCCGCGGCGTGTCTGCGCACACGCGGGTTGCGATTCGGTGCTTATGCGCAAAGTGCGATTTAGCACTTCTGCGCATGGGCGACTGCCAAAACCCGGAAGTAACCCGTTCTGGTACTTCCGGGTTTTGGCAGTTCATAACCCGAAAAAATGCAACCTGAAGCGTCTGTAACCCGAGTTATGACTGTATGCCAAAGGCCCACATGGCTGTGATCTTTAGAACTTTGCTGGACAGTATTGCACACCACAGACCTTGTCCCAATGGGCCTGGATTACATTCAGACCAACACTGATTAAATTCAGAGAATCTAGCAGTAATCACCTTGTATGATAATCTGAGGTGGAGACTTGAAGACTAGGAAGGGTGTAAAACTCTAGAGATCAGATCTAAGAGAACTAGACTTGGACAAGAACTGTGAAATCAGAAAGTTAGAAAAAAGTGAGAGTTGAGACATGGATGTGATCTGTCCTGCTGTAAGGTAACTGCAGAGAAGCAAAAAGAAGGGGGGAGGATTTTCATTGCAACATGGCAGTACACTCTCACAGCCAGGGTAGAGTTCGTGTTCCAAGAGTCACAATTTTCTTGGGTTGTTGGGAGAAAACAGGGTCGGGGTCTCCTCCTAAATGGAGACCACCACCAGCAGTTTCTCCCCTCAAGCCTCCCCTAATCCACCAGGACCCTCAAGAGCCTCCCTTCGTTTTTAAGTATCTCCTTATGTTACTTTGGGTTCTGCTGAGCTTTCTTATTCTAGTAAAAGGAAGCAGGAATGAAAACAAAAATCTGCTAGCTAGTGCCTTGTCCTGACTAGCTCCAAAAAGAAATATAATAGACATGATAACAAAGCAGCCAGGCTTTATGGGATTTTTGAAACAGAGCAGCATGGTGCAGCGTTTAGGATGCATTCTGAAAAGCTGAACAAGGCATCTTAGGGCTCACGCCACACTTCCGGTTCTTCCATAATTTCTAGGCATGGGTCTGAGAGGTTTTTCTATTGTCCTGCTGCTTTCCCCAGGAAATCCTGCTGCTTATTTCTGAATCAGAACAAACGCCAATCCGCAGAAAACCTGACTGACGTTTGTTCTGATTCAGCAGTAAACAGCAGGCCCGAAAGTCATTACATAACAAAAGGGTGAAGGTGAAGAACAATCATAGGAGATCATGAATCACTTCAGTTAAATTTCTCACTACAGATGTAAGGCAAACACCCTCCTGCATCTTAGCCAATCAAATTTGTATTTTTATAAGGTGACCCTGTCTCTTCTGAAAAGGACAGGCTTAGATTTCTCAAGAAATGCAAAAGAGGACATTTGTCTTAATCAAGGAAGGATATTCTTGTGGGACAGAATCCAGTTACTCACAAGGGATGATTAATGGCTGCTCTTGATTTGGGTAGAGAAATGAATCAGCAGCCGAATGCATATTGTTCCAAACTGGGTGCATATGTGTCAAGGAACAGCCATCAGCACCCTGGCCACTGCATCCTGCACTCGTTGTTATGATCGCCTGCGTAGAACACATTACAGTAGTTGAGCCCAGAGGTAACTGGACAAAAAAATAGAATTGACTTTTTACTGAGAGTGCATTTTCCTTCAGGTAACTTGACATTTTTTGTTTTTAGGACTTGCCAGTAAACCTCAAGTTTCTTATTGAAGGCATGGAAGAAGCAATCTCCATTGGACTAAAAGAACTGGTTGAAAGAGAGAAAGAGCAGTTTTTCTCCAATGTTGACTATATTGTGATTTCAGATAATACTTGGCTCAGCACGGAAAAGCCAGCTCTTACGTATGGGACTCGGGGAAATGCCGGCTTCTCTGTGGAGGTAAAAGGGTAATAATGGAGTCACATGTCCTGGCCCCCCTCAGCTAAAGAAGGCACTCGCCTGATAATTAAGTCTTTATCGACAGAAGAAGCACTTCCAGCAACTCCCGCAGTGCTCCGGATGCACACACGTGAGCACACACTTCAGGCCACTAGGCAGCTCTCCCTGATAACTGTGTCCAGTGGAGCAGTTGCAGCAACAGTGAGAACCTGCCCCTGTGCTGGCTTATATACCCTCCCTCTGATGGGTTGCGCACCTGCAACCAGAGACGTCTTCTTCATGGAAGTTGCCGCTGCTCTTCTTGCTTCAAGCCCCTCCTGCTTCAAGGATACAGTGGGGTGGTGGAAGGTGGGGAGTCTACTGACCCATCCATCACCAGAACAACCTCTTCTTCTTCCACCACATACTGCCTGTCTTTCTCCTTCTTGGACTGCCCTGACTCTTCCTTCTTTCCCTTTCCTGCCTCTTGCCTTGTGGGCAGTGCCAAACCCTATATATCACTGGCCCCCTCTCCTGGGTCATTCCCCTGATCCCTGGTCCCCTGCCTCTGCCCCACACTCTTTGGGGTCCTGCCAGTCTCTGACATCATATGTGTCTAAAACATTATTTTTCTGGCTTTGATGTTAGGTAGAAAGGATGCAAATTGTGCTACTGATAGAGCATTCCTTCCACCCTTTGTCCCACTTCTACTCCCCCTTTTAGTTGGTATTCCAGTACACTTAATCATCGCTGCTAAGGTCATAGTCGCTGTCTCCTTTGCTTATATCAAACATTTATTTTGCAAAATCAGGAAGTGCCTTGCACTGCCCAGGAATTTGTAGAATCAAAATGCACTGCACTTTTAAAATGGATAGTATACTTTGTGAGTTTGGACCAGTCATGCCACAAACAGGGAGAGGTCATGCAGAAGTCACATTTCAGTCCACCATATTGATTCAAAATGGTGCCTGGCATCCAAACAGTGATGAAGACCACCACCTCAGGAGCCTTCATGCTGAGAGGTGGCCAAAACTATGTCAAAAGCCAAAGTAATGCTGAAGTGATGTTTTGGTCCACCATCTTGATCCATAATGGTGTCCAGTATCCAAATAGTAACAAAGTCTGCTCATACCCTGCATCAAAAACTATTGTGTCAAGTTATCTCAAGAGACAGCCAAACCTATACCAAGAAACAGTAACCAAAGTCACATTTCAGCCTGTCATTTTGAATCAAAATGGCATCCAAACATTGACAAAGAATGCCACCCTCACCTTGGAAACCCTTGTGCCTAGTTTGGCAATGATACCTTGAGTGACGTCCAAATGTACAACCAGACAGACAGGCAAACTACTTTCCAAAATGTGTAACAGATAAATAAATACATGAATACTAATCATGCTGATGCAACCCAGGATACTTCTGGTGGAGATAGCAGTATTTGCATAATTCTTCCTTCACAGAGATAGCTGTGTGTGTGTGTGTGTGTGTGTGTGTGTGTGTGTGTAAAACAAATTCCACGTTATCTTGGGGTTCATCCATGCTGTCGTTTAATGCAGATAGTAAACTTACTGTACCTCCATTAATTCTCCATCATCTATATGGCGTTCTCATTCAAGTTAAACCCTTTCCACAGTTTCCTCTCCCACAATCTAGATTTTGTCATACCTGGGTAACTTTGAAAAGGAGAGTCATGCAGGGCAACAGAAACAACTGGCCGTTCATATGTTGTTGATGTAATCCAGAGGGGTTGAATGTTAAAAGGAATCGATGCAAGATTTATGCTATATAAATAAAAAGGATGTAAGCTTCAGGTGCAAACATAAAAGGAATGTCAATACTACAAGCTTCAATTCTACTCAGAACTACCGGTATGATGCTAATTCTGAGTAGGATTGGAGCTTGTAATACTGACATTCCTAATTAATTCCTATGATGCAAATTAAAACAATGATAATGTGTCGGTTGTGATGTTGTCTTCATGTTTAAATTAGGTACAAGGTGGTGAAAGAGATCTTCATTCAGGAGCTCTAGGTGGCATCGTCCAGGAACCCATGTCTGATCTGATAGCCTTGCTTGGTAAAAATTCTGTTCGTTTGTCTATATAGTCTTTAATCAGAAATTAAGGTCTGCAACAAATGATAAAAATGCTTGGTTTAGTTTTCATAGGCAAGTTAGGAATGTAGGATAGTAGAGTGGCAATTAATTGGCAAACCCAAGGTTTCTATAGATGAATATTCACAAGCGTACATGTACACAAGACTGAGGAGACTCTGTGAACAGGTGGAGAAGTAGGGGCAGGTTATAATAGCCAGGACTGAGGGTATTGCCAAATGTTCATTCCTTTGGTATTCTCAGGTAACATAGTGGTAAACTGAGAATTATTTTATAAGGCACTAACTGTGGTGTTTAAAAACACTGAAGTGGAACCCTAATTGGACATGAAATTACATGCTGAATTTTCAGAGTACTCATTGCATTTGCTGCGACAATTTCTTTGAACATTATGTTGCAGAGTTGCTTGAAACTGAATCACACCTGAAGATTAAGATGCTTTTGCTAAAGCTGGCTTGTAATGCAAACATAAAATGACCAGACCATACTGCCTTTAATATTTTATGTAATTTTTCAGCAGTAACAAATAGAGAGATATAAATTTCACCCAACAATAACAATTGTCCCCACCCCCTAATAACCCCTTGCCCAACACAATGGAAATCCTAAGCACACAACAGCCATTTGCAGAGATGGAAAAGATGACAGACGATCAGAAGAAATCCGTTTCAATTCCAGTTCACCCACACATAAGGCCGGTTATATCTAGGAAGGAAACATACTACTACTATTACTTCTGCTACTAATAATAAATATTTTCATTATTACTATTTGGAATTGTATCCCAGCCTTCCTCCTCAACCTCAACCTTCTTGGTTGGTTGGTGGTACTGACCCACCGTGTGACTCCCCCCACCCCAAATGGTTCTCTTTCGCTTTCTTCTGTCTACACCTAGACACAGTACAAATAGCACACAAGCCCATAGCATTCTGTCAGTCCTTCTCGTACAGGGTTAAGGGGGCCAAGGAGGGTCACACAGACAGATCTCATATGACTGAGCATGGAACAACAGCAATTGTGTGTTTTGCAAAATGTGTTTGTTCCATAGACAGTCTTGTGGATTCATCAGGCCACATTCTGATTCCTGGAATCTATGATGGCATTGATGCTTTTACAGAAGAGGAGAAGAAGCTGTATGAGCCAATAGAATTTGACATAGAGCAATACAAGGTTGACGTCGGTGTGAAGAAATTTCTCTATGATACCAAGGTACAATACTGTCAATAGAAATTGAAAGCATGACAGGACATCTAAATAATAATAATAATAATAATTTATTATTTATACCCTGCCCATCTGGCTGGGCCTCCCCAGCCACTCTGGGCGGCTTCCATAAAAACCAAAAATACAGTAAAATCACACGTTAAAAACTTCCCTGAACAGGGCTGCCTTAAGATGTCTTCTGAATGTCAGGTAGTTGTTTATCGCTTTGACATCTGCTGGAAGGGCGTTCCACAGGGTGGGCGCCACTACCGAGAAGGCCCTCTGCCTGGTTCCCTGTAGCCTTGCTTCTCGCAATGAGGGAACCGCCAGAAGGCCCTCAGCGCTGGACCTCAGCGTCCGGGCAGAATGATGGGGGTGGAGACGCTCCTTCAGGTATACTGGACCGAGGCCGTTTAGGGCTTTAAAGGTCAGCACCAACACTTTGAATTGTGCTCAGAAACATACTGGGAGCCAATGTAGGTCTTTCAAGACCGGTGTTATATGGTCTCGGCGGCCGCTCCCAGTCACCAGTCTAGCTGCCGCATTCTGGATTAGTTGTAGTTTCCGAGTCACCTTCAAAGGTAGCCCCACGTAGAGTGCATTGCAGTAGTCCAAGCGGGAGATAACCAGAGCATGCACCACTCTGGCGAGACAGTCCGCAGGCAGATAGGGTCTCAGCCTACGTACCAGATGGAGCTGGTAAACAGCTGCCCTGGACACAGATTTAACCTGTGCCTCCATGGACAGCTGTGAGTCCAAAATGACTCCCAGGCTGCGCACCTGGTCCTTCAGGGGCACAGTTACCCCATTCAGGACCAGGGAATCCTCCACACCTGCCCGCCTCCTGTCCCCCAGAAACAGTACTTCTGTCTTGCCAGGATTCAACCTCAATCTGTTAGCCGCCATCCATCCTCCAACCGCCTCCAGACACTCACACAGGACCTTCACTGCCCTCACTGGTTCTGATTTAAAAGAGAGGTAGAGCTGGGTATCATCTGCATCTAAAATAAGGGAATTGCAGAAAGATGTTGAGAGAAGCCATGACTGGCTAACTCCTATTTTTGTTTCATTATGTTTCTAAGGAGGAAATACTTTCACACTTGTGGCGCTTCCCATCTCTCTCTATTCATGGGATAGAAGGAGCTTTTCATGAAAAGGGGATCAAAACAGTTATACCATCACGAGTCATAGGAAAGTTTTCAATTCGGCAAGTTCCTCACATGAACCTTTCTACTGTGGAATGTCAGGTAATGTTGGTTAGACACACTTGATTATGATTCAGCTTATTTGCACAACAGGTCCAGGCACTGTTTCAGCTCTCATATTTAAAGTAAAAAAAGGTATGTGGTGATGTATTGTTATCCCACCAGTGAAGGTCAGAGAACCCGATTCCTTGACTTTCTCATTTTACAAATTAAGCACTGAAAGAGATAACATGGTCTGCTTGGTATTAACAGTTCACCTATGTAGAAGCCTATGTCCAAAGATTTGCTTGCTTAGGCTGAAATTTACTTCCCTCCCCCTTTTGCTTTGGTCTCATGTCTCTTTGAGATTGACAGGTCACAATGATGCATTTGATGCTGACAGTGAGAAAGCCATAACTAACTGAATGTGAGCTTTCCAAACTGTGTGTTGTGACACGTTAGTGTGTTGGCATGTTGCACAAACACTCCCCATGCTCCTCCCAAGGGTTGGAAAGGGATTAGTTTAACCTCCAGTTTGCTAGTAAAACTGAATTACTGTGTTGCAAAATGATGCATGTCTAAAAAGTATGTCACCAACATGAAAAGTTTGGAAAGCTCTGGTCTAGAGAGAGCAAACTCTTCCTTCAATCACCACAGCCCAGCTTCACTCCTTCTCCATAAATTACTTCTGTGTAGAAGATGGAAGCTGGCCCTTATGTTGTTCCACACTGCCTCTTTCCCTGCATGAAGTTTGAGTCCCACCCCAGGCAAACTGATAACTATCTCTTCCCACAAAGAAGTTGGACTGCAAACTATTTAGTTCCCTGAGCAACCAACTACTCCATCCTGCCATACCAGTTCAATCAATTAGTGGCAGAGGGTTCGCTGCTAACAAACACCATGGAATATAGATAATATAAAGACACCACAAACATTTTTATTGAAAACATTTTCTTTTCAGGTGAAACGGTATTTAGAAAAGGTATTCTCTGAACGAAACAGCCCAAACAAACTGACGGTGTATGCTGAAGAGGGTGCATCGCCATGGATTACTAATATCAGTGATCCTCAGTATAAAGCAGCTGCAAAGGCAATCAAAAGAGGTTTGAAATGTTTTTTGAAATATATATATATTTGTTTAGAACATTATTTGACTTACACATGCTCATTTTCCGTTTCTCTAAAGATGTGAAATATGTGTAAAGAATAAAGCTTGAGCACAACACATAAATTAGACTGTATCACATAATCTGAAATTAAAGTGTTCATTTTTTTAAAAAAATAATTTTTATTAACCGGCCAATCAAATCAAATCAAATCAAATCAAATCATGAGGGGACCCATATTTCAAGATCTGAAGGGGGAAATTAAAGTGTTCATTTAGCTTTGTCAACAAAAAGCAGGAAGGTTAGCTTTTCAAGTGCCAGATATTCCATTTTTTGTTAGCAGAAGCATGTTCTCCTATAGAACTTCCGGAAAACCTAATTTGCATCCCCTGGTGAAATTATTTTGTTTCAGACAAAAAAAGTGTGTATATGTCTATGTATGTATGTATGTATGTATGTGTATGTGAGTGTGTGAGTGAGAATGGGAAAATTACTTCTATCATTCTAGTTTTTTTCTGCTTCCCGTTCCTTCATGGAATTTTTAAACAATCCTCTTATCTTCCCTATATATGTAGTATCCATTTTCATTTTTTAAAAAAAATATTATTCCCCTCTTATTAATGATTTTAGAGAAAATCAACCTATTTGGCCCTGCCGTTCTGCCAAATCTATTCCGGTTTTCCAGTGTGTTTTTAATAATATTTATAGCTTCAAAAATGTTTATTATTATTATTATTAATTACATTTTCCTCCTGTCCTTCCTTTAAAAAAGCTCAAAGTGGCATAAGTGTGAGGTAACTTAGGCTGAGAAACAGCTTAATGCCATGGTAGACAACATCACAACTTTGCATGCCCACTATGACAACTGTCCTTCCCTTACCAAAAAAAACAAAACAAACCCAGAGATCTAACATGCAAACCTGTGTGCTGCATTAGGCCACTTTTGAATGCATTCCAGAGGCAACTTTTCATGCCCTTCCCCTCAACCAAATAAGCTAGCTCTGCCACCACCATAACATATTACACACATAAGGCTGAAATGGGGGGGGGGGGGAGCTTGTCAGTGTAATCAGTTCCAACTTGAAGAACAGGTACAGCTTGGGGGATGGCGGATATAGCAGTCTGCTTATGGCTACCTGCTGTGTAGATTTTTTTAACCACTACCACAACAGTAGAATTTCTTTAAACCAAAACCAAGAGCACATTCTTCCCACTACCACTTCCATATGTTTCAGTTTTTAAAAAGGATCCAGATATGATTCGGGATGGATCAACAATTCCAATTGCTCAGATGCTTCAGGATATAACAAAGAAAAGTGTGATGATGTTTCCGATTGGAGCAGCAGATGATGGAGAGCACTCTCAGAAAGAGAAGATAAGCAGGTAAACAAGGTAGACTAATTCCATATAAGGCCCTCTTTATAGAGGGAAGTAAGGTATTTCCACATTACCTTAACATTAATACATGCATAGAGCAGAGTTCCTAATTACTAGGAAAGCAGAATATTTGTACTTCTCTGCTTCAAAACAGGAAAGGTTTTTTTTATCTCCATATGTTTAAAATATTTCCAAAGCACGTCAGAGTCTATAATCTGGCACATACAAAGTCCACAACACCCATGTTGTTAGAAAAGGTCTAGAAATGGAATATGTCTACATCTGTCCCTCAAAATGGCAATGAGGAAGAGAAAAAATAGTGTCCTCACACCCCTCTCTGCACGCACACACAAATACAAGTGTGCATGTTTCTCTGTGGGAATGCATGTATATAAATGATGGCAAGACACGGATTCCACGCTTTCCCTATCATTTCATGTAGTAGTCATTGAACAACCATCTGGTTTTATACTTCGGTTTACAATTCAGATAGTTCTTTGTTTCTGAAACATGCATGTATACAGTGTTCTATGTACCATCAGATTATATGTATATGTAAAATGTCCCTACGAGTTAAAGAAATGAATTTTGGGCATTTCATACAATTCAGCAACTTTAATATTTAGATTGTTTGACAGTTGGTTTTCTCTTCTTTCCCAATCAGAAAAAATTACATTGATGGAACAAAAGTGTTTTCCTCCTTTTTACTGGAGATCTCAAAGCTCCATAAGGAATTACTGAGAGGCTCCAAGTGACAACTGCAACTTCATGGCAGATCAAGTGCAGTTTGACTACTGGATTTGTAGTTCTGTTATGTATGGTTACGATTCCAGAAAAACGTCAAAGGGCTCTTCCATAAGTTCAGTTCCAGGACTGACAGACACTTGTCCTACCCCGCAACTACCTCCCGCCACCTCCATTATGAATGCATTTTGTCCTTTAAATCTGTGTTCCAATCATTCCTATATCTCTTAATGCACTTCAGAGCACAAATATACACTCATCTTAATACAGGTGGGCTGTTCACTGCTGTATGTTGTTGTTATTAATGTATTATAAATCATTGTCAACTGCATTGTGAGATGATTGTTCTGACAAGTGGTGCCCTATATAAACCTTATAATAAAATAAAGTAGGTCTGCTTCTATTACTACTACTACTATTATTTATTAAATTTCTATTCCAGTTTACAACATAAAAACAAAATACACACCTTAATAATGAACAATAACAGCAACCCCTCCTCACACAGATCAGAAGGCCATAGATTGTTTAATTAGCCAAAGGCCAGGGAGAAGAGGTATGTTTTTGCTTGGCTCCTAACGATATTTAATGAAGGTGCCAAGTGAGCTTCTCTGGGGAGAACATTCAAACATGTGGAGCTACCACTGAAAAGGCACATTCTTGTGCTGCTGCCCTCCAGACCTCTCGTGGAGAAGGCACACAACAAGGATATTTTGTGCTACATAGTTTCCCCTGTCACTCTTTTTCTGGGTCTACAACACAGCAGAATATGCTTCATCTTCCTTTTCAGCTTTTGTGAGTTTGGTGCCATGGGAAGACTAAACCATGGTACATGCAGTGTTGAGGATCTGATGCTAGTGTCATCCTTAGAATTTTAGTAGTACAGTTATTACATTTTACATTGTCTGCTTATTTACTGATAATGCACTAGGATATTTGAGACTGGGTTTTGGTTCTAGAAAACAGGAAGCTATTCAGGAGTGTCTGAATGTATACAAAAAACCAAGTGCACACCCAGGGCTTTTTTTCAGCCAGAACTCACAGGAACTCAGTTCTAGCACCTGCCAAGTGGGCACCATTGCCATTATAAGAGAACAAGGGAAGCGTTCATGGTGAGTTCCAGCACCTCTTTTTCTAGAAATATAGAACTGAGCACATCTATTTTGGAAAACATACGCACTACCTTGTTTCATGCACAGATACTGTCTTCTTTTCAGCATCAAACCCAGGGGGAACAGAGCCTGCTGATTTGAAGCAGCTGTGCAAAGTGGCGATTGGCAAACATCTCTGATATCATGACACACCCTCTCTTCAGAGTAGTTTTCAGCTTAAAACAAATATAATTGTGTGTTGAATAGTTCTATGAATAACATTTGAACTAAACATAAAGTGGCTAGTCCACCTAAACATGATGAGTGGGTCCAAACTGATAAGGAAAACTGTTTGCTGCCTGGTGTTTGATACATTTTTCATTTGAAGAGCAAAGACAGAAGGAAGCTGGACTCATTGTACATTTGCAGTGAGAAAATCAAAATGTTTGGCTCAGTGGCATAAATTGCATGGAATCAGTGGATATCTGGGCTGATATAATTCTGTACTAGTTGCACCAAGTAATTGTACAAATTACTGCCAGTTTAATTATAGAAAATCTAAGATATTGATGTTTTTTTAAAGAGTCCGAGAATGAAGACAGAGAAGGAAAAGGTTTTGGGTTTTTTTAAAAAAGGCAGAAATTTATTGATGATACTAAAAGATATTTAGAACCAGATAGGATTTATGGGTTCATAATATATTAATATTTTGGGGAAGATATATAGTGCAAAATGGATATAGACATGTTTAATTAAGAAAAGACTAGTGAAATTGTAAACAAAGTGATAAAGTCTTCTAACAGACCAAGAGAAATAGATTATGGGAGCCTTCTGTTAAGATTTGAGTTATTAGTATTATAATTACGTAATACAACTTATTATTAATCTTAACAAAATGCACAACTTGAACAATATCTTTGTGATACGATGGAATTGTGATATGATGACATTACTGTAGTTTTTTAATACACAATATGAAGTTTTGTGTTAATATTAAATAATGCAAACGCAAATATTGGATAGCTGACAGATTGAAATTTGTCCCAGATTAACCATTTACTTGAGTGAGAATTAGCTGAGCTCAGGCATTATCAATATTTGTTCATCCCAAATAGACAAAGGTTCAAGGACCTATTGATAAGTTATGTGCATACCAGGCCAGTATGACAGACAGAGGGAAATCAGAAGAGAAAAGAAATAGTGCCTCCTTCATGCTTATTTCTGAGATGCTTGGATAATGTACCTTGCAATTTACAACAATTAATAAGCTAAATTACTGGATCTCAGTTGTCAAACACTGATCATTGCCACTGAAAGTATGCTAGGTTCATCTTAAAAGTTTTTTTGTAAATTTAAACGGGAATTTGAAACGCAGCAAAACAACAGCAACAATATTAACATATGAATTTTCTTCACCAGTCAGGAGGAGAAACTAAAAAGTGAAGGGACCAGATGAACCACACAATTCTACATCTGGGCTATGGCCCCAGAAAAGGCCCCCTAACTCAGTAAATTAGTAATAACAAAATGCAGTAAATAAAATCTACAATGTGTACTTTCTTTGTATATTTTGTCCCACCTACAAGCCAAAGTCTTAATGTTTGCCTGATGTTCCACAAAAGCCCTGATTTGTTCATTACAGCAGATGTATCTCTTTCCAAGTCTTTAATCTCTTTGAACAGCAATCTTTAGTTCTCTTCTCTTTTGGTGACAGCCATTTTACTCTGAGTTTTGTGCATATGTTTTTGTCAATAGGTAATTTAAGGCTGTTAAAAGACCTCTCAATGCATCTGTCTTTACTGGTGCAATCCTCTGTGAAGCATTAATTGCTTGCAGCGTTTCATCAGAATCAACTGCTCTGATGCTAATTACACTGGAAAACCACTAAAGCTGAAAACAAAAACAATTATAGCACATTAATATGTGAGAACTTGCTTGTGGCTATTTCTGATGAGCATAGTGGGGGGAAAGAAATATTTTCCCAGCATATTCATAATGGCAAGATGATGATCATTATTATATCAGGGCTGCAAGCACTCATCAACATTGCAATTACATTTCAAATTCCATTAGAAAAGCGAACTTTCTGCGGAATCACATTTCATGCTTGTCTTGTGCTTGGTCACACAGGTCTTCTCTCATAGACCCTTCACACAATCTGAGCACCGTTGGAAAGTGTGGTTGGGCACATATGGGCTATTATTTTGTGACATGATTAGTGATGCCCATCATGACTCCCGCCCACCAGTATGCTTGCTGTGAACCTCACCAGCAAATCTATATCCCCATCAGCTGTGGGCTGGCTGGTGCACATTTGACACTGAGAAGTCGTTGCAGTAGAGTTGTGAAATGGGTGCAGTCTGCTTGTGGTACATTTGATGTGTATCCTTGCAGAAAGGCCCTGAGTAATCGGATCTGCCCTGGCCTCCTGCACCTTCCAAGAACCTGCAGACGTCTGCCTTGCATTTTCCCTCTTACAGCATCCCACACCCACTTCCCAATGTAGAAACCTACCAAGGGCCTCTCAAACACAGATAACTGATAAAAATGTGACATGGCTCTCTGAGAACTGATCTTTCTCCCCGTAGATCTCAGTAACAAATCAAAATGGGAATAATTTGGGCAGTAGGTTGTGGGCAGTCAAAGGGCCAGTAATTTTGTGACTGCTTTATTAAGTGGGTCTATTTAGATGGCCATGTGTCCTACTTTGCAGATAACAGTTCTCTAGTTGAAGGGCCTTAATCCAGCTGGAAGATAGAGATCCCTTGGAAGGAAGAGCAGCAGCCTTGAAGTTGCCCATTAACAGTTCACTCCTCAAGAGAAGACTGAGCAGGCACCCAAGTTAGTCTTCACAGCTATGATGAGATTTAAATAATAGCAATGCTATTTAAATAATGCTCATTATTGCTAAATTTGCAGCTCTGCATATGAATCAACACGTGTCCATGCCAGCTATTCAAGGATATACCTAATTTCAGATACGGTGGAAGTTGAACTTGTAGTGCAGTGCACATCTAATTGAGTACATACTTAAGGCTTTATTTGTGGGTTTTACTACAGGGGAATTGGTACTATTTAAAAGAGATTATGATTTCCCTGTGATCTGGTGTTAGCACTGGACATCTTTTGGTGCTTGTCCTTGTAGGGCTCACTGCTGATACCTTCCCTGGTCCCCATTTAAAAATTAAAATGCAATAAATTCCAGTGCTCCAGTCTGGATCATTTCAATTTCCAACAAAATACCCTCAACTTAGCACTGTTTTGAGATGTTGCAAGAAATTAAAATAGTGGCAAGTGAGTAATGGCACCAGCATCCACTTCTTCCAGGGACATTTCAAACCTGGAATTGCAATGTCTGGTCCTGTGAGTTTGTTGCTCAAAATACTTTTTACTCTTTTTTCAATTTTTACAGTTAAAGTAAAAATAATGAGAACAAAACTAAAAGCTGGAAGGCGCTTTGAAGGGGCAGTGAGGGAGCAAAGTTGGGGGAAGGTTTTTCTTATTGAATCTTTGTTTATGCCTAATGCAGCAAATTAGGCATATTGGACTCCTCATCACTTCTTCCAGAAGCAACTTGGACCCACAACTGTGCGACACTGAAACATCGGATGGCCATGCCCTATAGTGGCACTGTGCTGGACAGTTCCCATTCTCCGTACTGTATTAACTTTTACAATCCTTAAATTTCTCTGATGCCCACACTATACTCAATTATTTTCCAACACTGTGGACGTTGATGGGTCGGCTTGTGTTTACTGCACAGTAACTGTAACTTCCTGGAAAAAACGCATCAACCAGACAGTTAACAAATTAGCAAACTGTTTGCTCAGGCTAAATAAACAGTGGGAACTGAGATAAAATTGGTGGTGCGGAATGACTTGTAAAGCAAAAGCTTACTGGATTTTGAAATAAGAGGACGTCTCACAGCCTCTGCTTACTGACTCTATTGGCAAAGAAGACAAGAAGAATAAATTCTGCCACTACTTGTCTCTACTGCCATGGTGAAGTATTGCCTGTTTCTCTTACTATTGGCAAATGCTAAGTATGGGTGAGAAGAATCCATCAGTCTGCTTTTGGACTGATGGAACATATGCAGAAGAGATATATAATAATCCTTAAAAACACTCTGTGTGTGTGTGTGTGTGTGTGTGTGTGTGTGTGTCCCTCCCCACAAAAGGCACTGCAAGTCTATAGTGAACTGTATAGAAAACTATAGAGCACTGTCCTTGGAACATCTCACCGCTCAGGCAAGTGGCAAATATTGTAAGCAGTCAGGAAACGGAACTATTGCAATGGAAGGGTTTGCCAGCAGTTTGTTTTTCAAAGCAAAGATTAATCTAGTCTAAGACAACAGTGATAGAATAACAAACAGCAATCTTAACGTATAGGGCAAACTCTAGTCTCACCCCCTGCCCCCTGGATAAAGTGGAATCTTCTGTAACCAAACAGTCCGGGTCAAACAGTATGGGATTTTGGCTCTGAGAATTGCAGGCTACTAATAATAGTAATTATTCTTTCAGATATCCCTTGTATTTCTTCTTGCTTTCACAACTATCACCAGTGAAGCACCATTTGCCCCTGCAGATCAAATATTTCAGTACATTGATGCTCATCAACATGAATATGTACAGGTACAAGCGGGTGTGCTATTTTGGGACAAACTGGAAAACTAGAGTGAAGGAGTGTTACCTGGAATGTGGATTCCATCCCCCTCATAATTTCCTCTTTTCACAGAGACTCAGAGAATGGGTGGCCATTGAAAGTGACTCCAGTAACCTTCTGAAGAGGCAAGATCTGATTGAAATGATACATTTAGCAGAAGAGAGGATAAAATATTTAGGAGGAACTGTTGAGTTGGCGGAACTGGGTGTACAAGAGGTAATTATTGTGTTTCAGCATGAAATATATACTCGGCCCTCCAGTGGTCATCCCTGACCACTGCTCCTGTTAGCTAGGGATGATGGGAGTTGTAGTGCCAAAGCATCTGGCGAGCCGAGTTTGCCTATGCCTGCCTTAAGGCTACTGCTTAATGTCTCTAAAGAGTCTTCATTAATCTGCCTAAAACATTCCAGTCTTTCATGCTAAGTGTCACCCACTCTCCTCCTCCTCTAATATTTGCTGAAGTATAGAAGATAGAAATAAAGTCTCTGTCCACTGGATCACAATTGAAAAATATGATCTAAAGGAAAGATAGAATTGTCAGTAACATAAGTTACATAGGAAGCAGCTATATATATATAGATGGACTATAACGTGGTCAGGAGGTGCGGGGATTGGGTAAAAGAGGCAAGTGATAGCTTCTAGCACATGTGTGGTGTAGTGGTTAAGAGTGGTAGACTCGTAATCTGGGGAACCGGGTTCGCGTCTCCGCTCCTGCACATGCAGCTGCTGGGTGACCTTGGGCCAGTCACACTTCTCTGAAGTCTCTCAGCCCCACTCCCCTCACAGAGTGTTTGTTGTGGGGGAGGAAGGGAAAGGAGAATGTTAGCCGCTTTGAGACCTCTTCGGGTAGTGATAAAGCAGGATATCAAATCCAAACTCATCTTATAGGATTGCACTGTTAATGCATCACTTCTGCTTTAGCTGCATAATGGAACTACACCTCGTTTGCCACCAGTCATTCTGGCAGAACTTAAAAAGGACCCTAAAAAACATACAGTTTGTTTTTATGGACATCTGGATGTGCAGCCAGCCAGATTAGAGGATGGATGGGCATCAGAGCCATACAATTTGACAGAAAAAGATGGTGAGCATTTATTATTATTCAATGACAGCAATACAGTGACAGAATGTCACTGAATACCAGTTCTTGGGTGGCAATAGTGGGAGAAGATACTGCTTCAGGCTCTGCTTGTGAATTTCCAGCAGGCATCTGATTGGCCACTGTGGAAACAGGATGGTGAGCTAAATGGACCTTTTATCTGGTACAACAGGACTCTTATGTCACCCCTGAACTTGTAAAATACTGTACAATTGTATAACTGGATTCTATCAGCTTCTCTTTATTTCACTTTTATTTTCAAGGTCATCTGTATGGACGTGGAACCTCGGACGACAAAGGGCAAATTCTGGCTGTACTGAATGCAGTAGAAGCACTTCAACAATATGTAAATTGTTTTTTTAACAAGTCTTTCTTATTTCATGAAATCTGCCATCAAAACAAAACAAACACATTGTTTACTACATTTTAAACCACTCTCTGACAGGAACTTCCTGTGAATGTAAAGTTTCTCCTTGAAGCCATGGAAGAAGTAGGATCCCCCGGACTATTGAAACTGGTTGAAGAGAGAAATAGTACGTTTTTTTCAGATGTCGATTACATTGTGATCACTGATTCCTCATGGATCAGCAACAAACCAAGTATTACATATGGAACAAGGGGAAACAGCTACTTCTTAATTGAGGTATTTGGGGCTCTTTAATATTGTTACAACTAGTAAAATCAGTGTAGTGTAATGGTTGGACTATGCCCTAGGAGACTAGGGTTCAACGCAGCCATGAAGCCCAGCTTAACTTACCTCATATGGTTATAAACTAGAGGTGAGGAGAACCATGGACCACCTTGAGCTACTTGGAGGAAAGTTGGGATATAATAATAATGCTAATTTTACAGACACATCTTATCATTCATTTTATTATCATTTGCCTGTAAAGTTTCTAACGAATAAGCTGCTAAGCGAGGATTACAATTTTTAATTGATGCATGTCTGAGAGGGATGAGCCCACAAATGTGAAGCTTGTGCCTGTTCATTTTCCTGATGCAAAATCTTGGTATGGCATGGCATGGCATACTAATACAACCTCTGATTCCTTTATCTACTTTTTCTAGGTTGAATGTGCTAAAAAAGACTTGCATTCAGGGACCTTCGGAGGTATAGTTCCTGAAGCAATCAGTGACTTAATATATCTGCTGAGTAAGTAGAGTTTCTACTAGTGAACAACTAGCTCACACATTCTAGGCTGCTTCAAAGCTTGACTACTGAGATTTCAGCATTGGTAACCTCAAGACTGGATTACCGCAATGCACTCTGTGTGGGGCTTCCCTTGGGCACCTTCACAGCTGCAGCTAGTGCAAAATGCAGGGCTTAATTGTTGACTGAGGAACCCTCTCAGTGCCATATAACACCTCTGCTGAAGAAGCTGCAGTGGCTTCCAATATACGCAGTTCAAGGTCTTGCTTTTAGCCTTAAAGCCCTAAACAACTTGGGACCAGGATATACGCCTTGCGTATATCCCTGCCGGGCAACTGTGCTCCTCAGATGGGGCACTGCTGAGAGTACCATAATCCCCAGAGGTGTGTTTAGCCTATGCTAGAAACTGAACTTTTAGTGCTGGAACTCTAGCTCTCTAGAATAAATTACCAGCCAAAACTAGACAGGTGCCTAGTGTGATGATATTTGAAGGCATTTGTGGCGATCACACAGGGTCCCCAGACGTTTGACGGTCTATTGATCCCTGTGCCACCACTGTGATTGCCTCTTCGCTGCCACCAACCCGTTTCTCACGGGTACACACGGAGTCCAGACAGCTGTTAACATTAACAAATAATCAAGTTTATTTTTATAAGCATGAACACATTTAAGGTTTCAGTTAATTTTTCTTGGTAGTTTCTTAATCTTAGTTTCTATATTGTCAAAACAACAACAACAAAAAAATCCTTCCAGTAGCACCTTAAAGACCAACTAAGTTAGTTCTTGGTATGAGCTTTCGTGTGCATGCACACTTCTTCAGAAGTGTGCATGCACATGAAAGCTCATACCAAGAACTAACTTAGTTGGTCTTTAAGGTGCTACTGGAAGGAATTTTTTGTTTTTGTTTTGACTATGGCAGACCAACACGGCTACCTATCTGTTTCTATATTGTATTATATTTTCCTAACAACTTCAAATTGATTATCCCAACTATCTATCTGACTCCACCTAACAGTTCCTCTCACAGCACAACTCGACCAACCCACAGACTTATATCCTTCCTCTTCCTTCTCCAACTCCCAACTAACTTCCACACAACTCCAACTCTCACTCTAACTCCTCCTATCAGTTTCCACTGGCCAATCACGTCACACTCATTTAACCCTTTCCTTCTGACCCACCTAATTACCAGCCAAAACCAGACAGGTGCCTAGTGTGATGAAGTTTGAAGGCATTTTTCTTTATGAAGGGTTTCCTTGAGGTGCAACCCAGTCATATATGGAAGATCAACTTTATATTTAATGAAATTGTTTCATTGCTATCATCATCACCACCACCACCACCATTCTACCCCACCTCAGCACTCTGGGCAGCTTCTAAGACATATAAGAACATAATTAAACATTACACATTAAATAGCTTCCTGATAAAGGGCTGCCTGCCTTTAGATGTCTTCAAAAAGTTACATAGTTACTCATCTCCTTGACATCTGATGGGAGGGCTAAACGAAAGCTAAACGATGAGTACTGTACTGGTCTCGACAACATGCTAAACCAAGCATGTCAAAAAGTTATTTAGTTACTCACCTCCTTGACATCTGATGGGAGGGCATTCCACAGTCTGGAGAAAGCTAAATAATGAATACTGGTCTGGACAACATGCTAAGCCAAGCCATAGCTTAGCTTAGCACACGACAGCAGCCAAATGATCAGGGCAGAGCAATGTGGTCACAGTCTCCTGTCTGGAGTTTTCATGCTTGCAAGTCCATGGTTTTGCTTAGCTTGATGTGCAAATCAGGTAGGACCATCCCATCTGAAATATACTCGGAGTTGAGTGTTGATTTCATGCTCCGTATTCAGCTCATAGTAGTGAGGAAAACCAGTTCCCCCGAAATGTCTTCTTTATGTACATTATTTACACAATGGGCCCCACGTGATTGGCTAATTCCAGGATTCTCCTGTAGGCCAATCAGGTTGCGAATTCACTTCCACCTGGAGTTGGATTGGGTGGCTTCTGCAGACCAATCAGACTGCTGCATTCTGGATCCTATTGTTCTGGGACCAATCAGACTGCTGCATTCTGAATCCTATTGTTCTAGGACCAATCAGACTGCTGCATTCTGAATCCTATTGTTCTAGGACCAATCAGACTGCTGCATTCTGAATCCTATTGTTCTAGGACCAATCAGGCTACTGCATTCTGGATTGTATTCAACTCAGTACATAACACCATCCATGAGGCAGACTGTCTCAGATGGAAGAATCCAAGGGGCGCCTCCTTGGGCACCCCCCCTCCCAAAGCGAGAAGTGGCCACAGCGGCTTCAGGCTTCCACTGAGATCCCACAAAAGCCCTGTGAGATCTCAGTGGCCTCCACGTGATTTCATTGGGCTCTCACAAGATCTTGCTGGAAGCTTCAGCTCGTAACCCTAGTAAACAAGACTTTGGCGAGGGCAGCAAGCTGCTCCTGAAACAAGACTATTACGTCTATATTACAGGTAGGTAGCCATGTTGGTCTGTTGTAGTCGAAACAAACAAACAAAAAATTCCTTCCAGTAGCACCTTAGAGACCAACTAAGTTTGCTATTGGTATGAGCTTTCGTGTGCATGCACGCTTCTTGTGTGCATGCACACAAAAGCTCATACCAATAACAAACTTAGTTGATCTCTAAGGTGCTACTGGAAGGAATTTTTATTTTATTTTATTACGTCTATAGACATTCTAATGAAGATTCATAGGTTGGGGTCAGTTTGCCACATGTATGCTATTATTCCCACTACCTCCCCCCATTTATCTTATTCTTATTTAGCCATCATCTTACTCTGGGGATCTGGTTTTATAGGTTTATCTATATATTAAAGTTCCTTACCAGTTGTGCATGTTCTATGATGCCGAAGAAGCATAGCTCTTCATAGAGATTCTTAGAGAACAGCAAAGCTTAGCATTTTCTGTAAGTTTATCATGTAATGTTTTGTTTAAAAATAAAAGGGAAATGGGGCAGCTACAATTTATTGATTTTTAAAATAGAAATTAGGAGAAATATTCAATAAACTTTTAAAAAATTAAAGGACTATTTTGAGGCTTGCCTTCTGTATTCCCTAGTTTTAAAATAAGCAATTTTAATTGATGTTTGGTATTACATTCTGTCCATTAAAAAAACAGAAGTAACTGCAAGTTCTGTTATTTCTGTAGTTCCTCTTCAGAACTTGTACATTTATTTTCAGGTACCCTTGTCGATTCTTCTGGTCATATACTGATACCTGGGATTTATGATGCAGTTGCTCCTCTTACGGAAAAAGAAAAGAAACTCTATGAAAAAATTGAATGGGATTTCAAGACGCTGAAGGACACATTTGGCATAAGAAACTTCACATATAGCACTAAAGTATATGCCATATTGCTTTTGTATTGAATTCTAAGCTGGGCTTTTGATAGCTGGTTTCACAATTTTCAGTTAGGATGGGGCAAATTGTGGGAATTCCTTTATAGTTGATGTAGAAGCATGGTCAAATCTGGGTCTGCTCTACCATTAGGCAGTCTGGGATGGCTACTACAGGGAGCTGATTTTGGGTGTAATGAAAGGGCAGCATTTCCCTTTTTGCAGAAATATGCTTGTAAAATATGTATACAAGTCACTAGCACCATTTTCCTAGCCTGTATTAATGAATTCCACCTTGTGTGGAATTGTCAGTCCCAAATGTACTGTCAGATTGGGGGTTCTAGAGTAACCCCAAGTCTAGTATCATGAGATAGAAAAATGTCAGTCAACTACTCTCTCCATGATTAGTCTGAATTAGTTCTGCCATCAGGAATAATAGGACTTTTGGTCCAAAGTCTAGCACCCCACTCAGTAGAATGAGTGATGGTGGGGGGATGACAAACATACCAGGTAGCTTACCACATTTTGAAAAAAATGACACAACACACATTACCATTTATAGGAAGTAGGGGTGCCATAAGACCACGTATTCCAGGCTCAAAAAATGATTCAGTTTTCAGAATCTAGTTTTCATGTTTTATTAGTTTGCAGGTCACTTTGGATCACATTTCATGAAAAAGCAACTAAAAATGCTAATGATAATAATGATATAAATAACCCATTTGTCTGTGTAAAATAATAGGAATGGTGAGCAAACTGCAACTTATTGTTTATATATTGCTTTAAAAGTTGCTTTTTTTTTGTTTAGGAAGAATTATTAATGCGGAAGTCGCGCTATCCATCTTTGTCCATCCATGGAATTGAAGGAGCTTTCTCTGCACCTGGAACTAAGACTGTAATCCCTGCAAGAGTAATTGGGAAATTTTCAATACGCCTGGTTCCCCATATGGATCGCTCTGTAGTAAAAAAACAGGTAGAGCTCTGGGTTGTGCGTCTTTAAAATCTCTCTATTCTCTTGTGGTGAACAGTGCTAATCATTTGCTTTCCTCAGTTGATGTGATGTTTCTAGCAACCTAGCCTAAAATAGGCCTACTCAGAAGTAGGTCCCCACTGTGTTCAATAGGGCTTATTCCCAGGTAGGTATATACAAGATTGTTGCCATGCAATGGAATACAATGCATGTTCATTCATAAATAATCCCTACTGAGTTCTATAGGACTTTTTTATCAAATAGGTGTGTAAAGGATTGTAGCCTAAAGGCTGCAACTCAAGTATGCTTACTTCACATGAATTAAACTGAGGCTTACTTCTGGGTAACATGCAAGGCATTATATTGCTAGTGAATTAACTCTAAATGAAGTTGATAATATATTAAAGGTACTAGCTTGAATCACAGAGAATGGGAATTTGAATAATGACCAGCACATTGAAGTACCAAAAGATAATCGCCAGCACATTGATCAGCCTATATTCAAAGCTCAAAGTGTGCTAGACCATGAATACTGCAGGTCATTATCCCACAATGCATCTTCATCAGCAGATAATTATTATTGTGTTATTAAGACAGATTTAATTTTCACCAGGAGCAAACTAGAATAAACTTTCACTATTATTCTCTTGAGGTAATGGATCATTTGAACAAGAAATTTGCTGAACGGAACAGCCCTAATCATATGGAAATAACCAATGTGCAAGCATCAAAGCCGTGGCTTTCTGATACAGATGAACCTCTGTATTTGGCTGGAAGAAAGGCAATAGAGAAAGGTCTGGTCACTTTACTGCAACAAATTACAAAACTTTGGGGCTACTGTGATTATTATGAAGCACTCAGCACACTAAAAAGCAGTGTAGAAAACTTAATAGAAATGGCTGCATCATTACAAAAAATCCAAAGTAATCTACACATGCATCTAATACTAAAGCTACATTGATATATGAATGTGTACGTAATTCACACAGTATTTTGAAGGAGCATTTTGGCCTTGGAAGAGGCTCGTTTTGTCAGTTTTGTGAAAACATATTTTAAAGAACAGTCATGGGACACGTTAAGACAGAACTGTTTCACTGCAGGTTTAAAAGAGTTGTTTTTGTGGATTTTGTCAGTTACAGACAGGATCACAACTTTAAGTTTAGAAGTAGTTAACTTTTAACTCAAGATTGCAACAATGACAAATGTGTCTGTTCTGGGACTTAGTTGGATAAAATGTTAAGTAACCAGTCTATGAAAATTAAGTTTTCTTTTATTCCTATTTCTTAGTATTCCACACTGAGGCTGACTTGACCCGAATAGGTGGAACAATTCCAATTGTTTCACATTTCCAAGACGTAACTGGAAAGAGTATAATGCTTCTAGGAATAGGAGGACCAGATGATGCCCCTCATGGTCAAAATGAAAAGATCAACAGGTAATCTGTAGGCCTTTAAAACACAGTAGTACCTCGGGCTAAATACGCTTCAGGTTACAGACTCCGCTAACCCAGAAATAGTACTTCGGGTTAAGAACTTTGCTTCAGGATGAGAACAGAAATCGTGCAGCGGTGGCGCAACAGCAGCGGGAGGCCCCATTAGCTAAAGTGGTGCTTCAGGTTAAGAACAGTTTCAGGTTAAGAACGTACCTCCGGAACGAATTAAGTACGTAACCAGAGGTACCACTGCAATGAAGTCTTTTACTAGTGGGGAAAATGCTACGGTAAGTGAATTTTAAGCATAATCTCTGGAGAGAAGACAACTTTGGGACTTCTGTTTTGTGTGCAACATAAACCACCTAGAAGCTTCTTGAAGATGGAAAAACTAAACATACAGCATTTGAAATACTGATGTAAATGAAGTAGAAAAAGCGTGAATAATAAAAGCAGATGTAGTATTGGCCATAATTATGCTTACCCATTAACGTAGTCATATATTTTTGCCAAGTTGTAATTTAGACTCTCATATTCCATCTACGCTATATCTGCTTTTGCATGCCCACTATTAATATTGTTTTCTTTTTAAATGTAGGTACAACTTCATTGAGGGAACAAAACTATATGCAGCCTTCCTTCAAGAACTTGCTTCTACCTAGAGAAGATGGATGATAAAAACCCTCTAAAGCACAGCTGCATACTTCCTTTTTTGAAATGTTCTTAAAGGAACACATATACACAAATATATTTAGAAATTTAAACGTGATAAAATCAATAAATACTTGTGTGGAAAAAAGAGAAGATCCCCCCTGCAATAAAATGATATTTTATTTTATTTTTACATTTGGAAGTCCCATTCCTCCTTTCTTTATGTGCCTGTACAGAACTTTATTGCTTCCTTAAGAACACTGGACTCTCAGAAAGGAAAAATAATAAATATTGCCACCTGGGTTTTCTACATTTAAGATGACCCTCTTACTATGTTTTTGTAAAAGATGTGCTACCCACAAATGACACATCACATTCCTGTTTTTAAGTCTGTTTAAAGGTATGGTTACACCCTGTGCGACTGAACTACTGTATAACTATTCATGTGCACTATACACCCTCTACTGGCTGCACACTTCTTTGCAGCATCTTTTTCCTAAATGTGGTAACTGCATACATGTGGATCTCAAGTGCTTACCCATGTAGGCACAGACAGGATTAAGACCCGCTTAGCTTCAGCAAAACGATGGCTTCATGTACCTTCAGACCATATCCTGAGTCCATACTCTTTCTATGAGGGTGGCAGATGCAACTTTGAAACCTTGGGCACATTGTCAGGTTCCCAGGCAACAGACAATTTCTTATTAGTGACATATGGAGGCAGTGGCTACCATTGCAAATTTGCAGGCTTACGAGTATTTTTTATTTAGAAGAAGAGGAGTTTGGATTTGAAATCCCGCCTTTCACTCCCTTGAAGGAGTCTCAAAGCGGCTAACATTCTAGTTTCCCTTCCTCCCCCACAACAAACACTCTGTGAGGTGAGTGAGGCCAAGAGACTTCAGAGAAGTGTGACTGGCCCAAGGTCACCCAGCAGCTGCATGTGTAGGAGCGGGGACAAGAACCCGGTTCTCCAGATTACGAGACTACCGCTCTTAACCACTACACCACACTGGTGTATACTTCAACTGAAGTATTTTTATTTTGCTTTACAGTCAAAAAAGACAGTAAGTTTCATAATTCAGTGTAGTCCTACTAAAATGAGTGTTAAAAGTTTGAAAAATAGCAAGGTGGCAATCAAACAAGTCACACAACAACATATAGTCTCTAACAAAATTCACTGTAATTTCTAAAAGTCACCATGTGAACCCTTCTGGATATGAAGCAAGTAATAAGTATAACCTAAGTATGTTTTTAAGCTTACATGCCTGCTTGGGGTTTATAATAAATCAACCACTATATATTAGTATCTTTTGGGAGGGGGATTTTCAATAAATTTCCCCAAACTGGAAGTTTTTCCCCACCTGGCGATTGTAAATCCCTCATCCATTTTTTTTATTTTTTTTGCTAGTTAAGTCAATCTCTACCTCTTCACCAGTTAAACAAAGAACACTACCTTTTGTGTGTATTTCAAACTTTTGAGTTGTTTCATGCCTAAAAAATTCTGGTTTGTTAACATTTGACGTGTTTACACACGGAACGTACACAAACATGACATCTGGATATTGCCCCTTCGTTAATTTTGTTTAACTAGCAATGAGGGCTTGAGCCCACTGCCTACAGGGTTCGTTTCAGGATATTATTGCGCGTGTGCAGTGAAACACCGGGGCCTCAGTCGAACCCCAGAGCCTGTTTTCGGTGTCGAGGTTCTCGCGGGGAAGTCATGGTGGGCAGGAGTGCCTCGGGGCATGTGCAGAGTGCATGCTTCGCCTCAAGGGTACCAGCCACAACCCAGCCCCTTCACACTTTTGGCTCCACGGAACGCACAATAGAGGAAAGCGAGAGTCCCCGCTAGGGAGCCTCTGAACGCGTCTGAAGGGGCAGGAAGCGACCTCCACGCGGTGCGCGAGGCCACTGAGGTACAGTTAAGGCCCTCGCTTCTTCAAAAAGAGTCACGCGCCGCCCGCGGAGCAACTGCCGCCGTTGCATTCCATACATTTCCTGTCTTCCCTCCCCTCCGTACGACGTTACGCATCACGTTCCGACAGTGACGCACTTCGGCGAATCTACGGTACGCCACTTGTGACCAAGATCATCACAAGCGGAGGAGGACGGCGTCCCCATCCGGTGAGTAAAAACCAACGGTCAGTGGTCCCCTCGCTTCTGAGGGAGGCTTCTGCTTAAGGCTGTTGTAGGCGTTTATCCTTGGGGGCGCCAGGTCGTTCCTGGCTTTCTCCAGGCCTTTTCGCTTTCCCTAGGGCTTTTTGGGCCTCTGTGCCGCCGTCGTTTTTTCTCCCCCTTCCTCCTCTCGATAAGTGGGAGGGAGGGCAGGAAGCTCGTTTTGGGCCAATCAGTAACCGTCGGAGGGTCTGATGCTTGAGGAGGGAATTCCTGAGTGGTTGGGCATGGAGGGCGGGAAGACGGTTTCATATAGCGATTGGCTAACGCCTCGAGGCTTCCCATCCACTTTTTTTTTTTAAAGAAACGAAGGGGGAGGAAAAAAAGTTTATCCAAAGTGCGCATGCGGAAGCTATTCGTGGTCTGTGACTTCTTCGTGTTAGCACTACGCATGTTCGTCGCGCGGCACCTTTTCAGGAGCGAGGGGGACTGGACGTTGCGCACGCGCCTTTTCGACCGTGGCTTTAAAACCGTTCTTTTCAGGGGACTGTGATTGCGCTTGCGCGAGGGCTTGTATGTTTGCGGGTGAGCGATAAGGGACGCCTGAGCTCATCTTCCTGGGCCGAAGGAGGAGCGCACGCGCACTGCTGTCGCTCGCCAAGTATTCCAGTCGCTGAGCGGGTGGTGGTTCCTTGTGGCATTCACTCTGCAGCAGAGGGAACCGTGTTGGCCCATTAGAGAGAGAAAAAAATCCAAAATCTGGGGCAAAAAAAATTATTTTAAGGGCCGTACAAAATGACACAAGCTTCCGAGTTCATTAGAACTCTTCATCAGGCTGGCAGTTTTGATGTAAAAAAGAAAAGAAAACTGGGGAGGAGGAGAGGAGGCTGGAGACCTGAAAATGTTGAAAGATTCAGGGCAGATAAAAGATAAAAATGATTCACATTTCCTGGCATTGTGGAGTTGGAAGGGACCCAAAGGGTCATTTAGTCCAACCCCCTTGCAATGCATACTTAAACTAGAAATTGCTACCACAACAGGTAGCAATGTCCAACCACTTAGAACAGCTTTAAACAAATTACAGTGGTACCTTGGTTGTTGAACAAATCAGCTCCTGAACGTCGCAAAGTGTAATGGTTTGAGAATGTTTTTTGGAAGCTGGGCGTCCGACGCGGCTTCCACTTGAGTGCACGAAGCTCCTGCAGCCAATCAGAAGATGCGCCTGGGTTTTCAAATGGTTTCGGGAGTCGAATGAACTCCCAAAACAGATTAAGTTCGAGAACCAATGTACACAAATTCACGGAGGGGATTGTTGCCAAGAACTGCTAGCCATTGCTCGTAGATGGTTGGCTACATTGAGAATGGGCTGCTGGACCTGATGGCCCTTTGTTCTGATCCAGAGGGGCTCTTAGGTACTTGCAGGGGAAAGGTGGCATGATTTAAAAACCACAAGGCTGGCATTTAGTCACACTCAAGATTGGGAATGTAGGTAGAGAGCACAAACTTGTATTGGGCTCCTCTTGGAGCTATGCAGATATTAGCTTGTACCCGAGGGCTCCTGGGATAAAGCAGTAAATAATGGCTGTTTATGAAGGCATTCAGTAACCCAGACTTCACATGACATCACAGCTTCAATCTAGCCCATGAAAACATAAGCTGCAATAAATGGGTTATTCTTAAAGATTGAACAAGTGTCTTTGTTGTTTTCTGGTGCTATATGCTAACATTAATCCAGGAATGGGGAACCTTTTTCAATTTGAGGTCCACATTCCTTTATAGACAGCCTTCTGAGAACCACATACCAGTGGTAGGTGGGGTCAGAGGCAAAAGTAAGCAAAGCAACAAATGTAACATTTTCCTTTGTACAGTAGGCTAGCTTGTATGCACCCACTTACCCACACTATTCCATCAAGGTAAGCAAGAACACTATCAGAGTTCAACAACATATTACAAGGCAGATAAAATCACTTGGTGTGTGAAGCAGGAGTGTGTTCTGGGGAGAGTTCCAAGGGCCAAATCGAGAGCCTTTGAGGGCCAAATTTCTGCCTGGGCCTGAGATTCCTTGCCTCTGTGTAACTCCTTGGGATTTTATGCCACTCTGAAGAGACAGCATGCGGACCACAAGCAAGAAATAAATGCAAGAATCAGATCCTGCTTTTATAAATTTTGGAAGATCTGCCTCCCGCTCATAGCTGTTATTTCTGCTCATAGTGAACACATGCTTCAGCAAGGGAAGCCACCAGGTTGTTAAGTGTCTGTATGGAGAAATGCTTGCTTTCAAAGAACCACATATGTTCACACTGGAGGCCAAAGTTGCACTATTCTAGAAGTGAAGATGCCTTTTTTGGGTGATCTCTGGAAATCATGGTTACTGTAATGACTCAAGTTGGAAGAAATTTCACAAGAGCTGGGTTGGCAGGTAGAACTGAAATTGCATTCAATCTCCTTTTCTGAGGCAAGACTATTTTATTGTGCAAGACTTGGCATTTTGACAGTGAACTTTCTTTTCAACTAACTATGTAGTTTGCTCTCAACTAGGTATTAAAACCAGGATTAGATCCTAGTTTTAATCTGTGGTTTGGGAACAAACGATAGTTAGCAGAAACTGTTTACAGCTGTTTGGTTGTCATGGTCAGTCACAATTATATCTCATTAGGGCAGGGGAACCACAAGAACCCTCAAGATGCTCTTCATCATGCAAACTATGGTTTAGCAGCCATATATGTGTGACCTTTGAACCAGGCCTTTGTATTGGTTATATATACACTGCTAAATTTGACCTGTTCCTGTATGGACAGATCTGTTTCCAGAACAAATGTTTCTAAAACTCATGAATTCTTTAAATTTGAAATTTGTATGTGATAAGATTAGTTTGAAAAATACTTCTCAGTATTCAGGGGGTTAAATGCTTGTCAGTGTGTAGAACTAGCTTCTTGTTTGGGGATTCTGTCTAAGGACAATCACATTACCCCTGGCCCCCAATATTGAAAGAATGTGTGATGGGGCCATGTGGAGTTGCCCCACTACTGACAATGTGCACCACACACACCATTGCCGTGTGGTGGAAATGCTGCCATGCTGTCCCAAGTGTTCAGCTGGCATAGAAAACAGCTCTGAATGTATAATGTTTCATACTCATAGAGCTCTTCCAGGACAAAGTGCCTCCTTTCAGAAATTTCCCCCAGACATCAATTCCACCTTTCAAATCCCAGTAATTTCTGGGAGAATCCAGACATATGGCAGTCCTAGTAAATACAGTACAGATGTTTCCCACACCAGCTGAATGTGGGAAGTGTTTCTGCACAGTCTTCAGGATCTTATAGGCCTCTTGGGTTCCCTCCCTCCCACCAAACTAAACCATGGTTTAAAGGCTTAGCACTATGAAATCAAGGTTTGCTCTTGGCTCATCGCTCATGCTTTGCTTGGTGGAAATTATCCTTGATCTTGGGTGTGGAAGTAGCACTAAGTCAGGCTGTAGTGTGGCGGAAGAGTGAAGTGCTCACAATTTCAGTAGCTTACAGTGAGTAAGCTTCACATTCACATTTAGACCATAGTTTGTTATTAACCGAGGTTCAAAGTGACATGAGAACGAGGCCTTTATTGTTAATTTAAGAATAAGCTGCTGCAAAACAACAGTGTCATTAACACCATCAAGACTAAAAGCAACCAGCAGTTCATTTGATATACCAGGAAGTATCCTTAACATTTATATTTTGTTTTGTTCTTAATAGGGATAACCTTGCGTTGACACCCCCTTCTGTTCTTTCCATATTTTTAACTTTAAATTATTTACAAGTTGGAGGCTTGTAGATGATAAGCTAATGAATACTTTTTCTTAAGCATGTTGTGCAGGATTGTTCTGAATTTATATCCCAGCTACCCTTATCTTACAATTTGAGGTGCCTATTTTGCAACTTCTTCTAAAGAGCAAAGGGGCAATTTGACCATCCAGTTTTAATGAAAAGCACTGTTTTAACCAAGGGAAAGTAGATAACAGCTTTATGATAGTATTCTGAAAATACAGCACATACAGAGAGAAGTGTTGTTTCCCTTATATTAATTACCTGATCCATTTCAGTCTGGTTAGTGATCCTGTTTTGGAATTGCTTTGGTTTCTCTGATGAATAGTCTGCAATGGAAGAGGGAAAGGGAAAGGGAATTGTGTTCCCATTGTCTTTATTGGAAATTTCAGTGACTTTTGATACCATGAGCCTTGTGGAGAAGTACCGTTGTACAGTGGCTCTGGTCTTTAATGGAACACAGATCTAAAATATGATACTGGAGTAATAGTACTCAGCCTCTTGACCTTTGACCTGTAGAGTGCATCAAGGGTCTCTATTCAAAGTGCTATAGAATTTGGAAGAACCTTTCTTCACATGAACTTGCCTCCTCATTGAGATAATTAGCAATGGTTTTCTTCACTGTCCCACCACTATAGACAATTGGTTAGAGGAAACATGGAACGGAGTATTTTTTGTAGCAGTGTTTAGGTTTTGGAACTCTTTCCAATGAGTTACCCATCTGGCCCACACGTTGCAATGGGTCTCTGTGAAAACTGCTTGGTTTTCTCGATGCTACGGTTTATTTTTCAACTTGCTTTATGTGATTATATTTTCTGTGTTTGTTGCTTTGATGTTTTGCTGTTCAGTTTCTTTGTTTTATATGTTGTACTGTATTTGCTTACTTTATGGCCATTGTTTTTATATTATGTTACGGCCTGCTTGGAGGGCCTTTGGAGGAAAGTTAGCCTTTTTTAAAAAATAATAATAATACCAGTGCTACCATTCCCCATTGTTGGCTGACACTTATGGGGAAAGGGGGCTTGGGTTTTGGAATATACAGCAATTGGAAGGGCTGAGAAGCATCTTGCCTCATCTGAAATCTCCTCTCCCTGCTATTATTTCCTTTTAAAATAGGGCACTTCTTTCCCTCCTTCTTAGTCTTGCTATACAAAATAAAAAGGGGAAGAGGCTGGCTTTGGTACTTTTGATTCAGCAAGGGGAATGATAGACTGAGGAGGAGGAGGAGGAGGAAGTACATATGGGTTGACCATTGCACTGTATGCTTGGCAGGACTGAATATCTCTAGCCTTCTTTGCTGCTTTAGTCATGTTCAAAGAAGGATGTGGTGGATGCTGTTGGGGGTAGCATATACATGGGCTCTGACACCAACCTCCACCCATTCAAGTGCACTATTTATAAATGGCAATATCTGAAAGCATGGAAACCAGGGATGGGTGGAGCAGGTGTCCTGACAAGGCTCCCTCCATGTGTTAATTTGTGCCTGCATGAATGATTGACTCAGGGTATCATTGGTAGAAGGTGTGGATGATGATGTGCTTTTACTGTGTGAATGGAATGAGGGATGGGATACGAAGTGTTTGGATGCAATACTGAGCATTAGAAACAGCAGGGTTAGGTCGTCCCCAGCCTAATAAAGTTCATTGTTCATTAATAGTTCCACATTAATATTTTAATCAAATCAAATAAGTAGCCTTCAGTTATGATGAATATTCTAGAGGGGGCAAGATAACCAGCACATCATATTTTTATTTGAAGCTCGCTTCTTGAACTTGCCTTATATGCACACACTCAACCCCTGCAGTTAGAAATGCCACTGAAAGGATCCAAATAGAAGGAGACAGTTTGGTAACAAACCTCCCAGGGTTCATGAATTTTATTATCATATGCATGAAATTTTTGAATACTTGACAACTTTTTTCTTTCTCTCAAAAGGGTGAATATTATAGGATCAGCATTAGTTGCTTGTCCTTGTGCCGTAGCATTCTGAAATCTAGATAAAAAGGAAAGCACACAGTGGTTTGGAATATTTATTGTTCTAAGCAAAGCTGTTTTGTATGTAAAGTTGGGAGGTGTGGTTCTCTGAGGCAGAAGTATGGCAGGCACTGGGTTGCTGCTGATAATGGCAGCCCCAAGCCTAATTTTCTCCTCTTTACCTATAAAGTCACTATGAGGCTTAATGTGTTCCTAGTGAGCACTTTGCTTTCTCACATCTTTGCCTGCCACTGGCAGGAGTGTGGGGACGCAAGAGCATAGGGATGCAGTGATACCAGTTTCCATCCAACATGTTTCCATTACAGTCATACCTCGGGTTATAGACGCTTCAGGTTGCGTTTTTTTTGGGTTGCGGACCGCTGAAACCTGGAAGTACCAGAACGGGTTACTTCCGGGTTTCAGCGGCTGTGCAGGTGCATAAGTGCTAAATCGCGCTTTGCGCATGTGCAGAAGCGCCGAATCGCAACCCACACGTGCGCAGATGCAGGTTGCGAACACTGCGAGTTGTAAACGTGCATCCCACACAGATCACGTTCGCAACCTGAGCGCCCACTGTATAGGAAGGGTTTTTGTCAATTTCGTTGCTGCTTACACGCTGTATCATGAATCATAATTCATTTTGGGTTTTTCAGTAATGTTATTAATTACATAATATTTGCAGCTTTGGGATGTGTCTCTGTGTGTGTTAAATCCAGTGCCAACACAAAATTGCCTTTTGTGTTTGCATAAAGCAAATCTGGTCCTGATACCGAGCAAATATGCTAACAGTGGCAATATCTGTACCAGTTTCAGTTTCCATCGGAATTCCTGTACATCCCTCTCTGAGCATGACGACAATGCATCATATGATTAGTTTTCAGTAGATGTGAAGAGGGAAGGGAGGTCTATACATAGGGGTTCTGTTTTTGATGACAGCCTCATGCCTGCTGTTTAGTTCTTCACTATTTTTGGGAGGGACAGTACGCATTAATGGGAAGTTCCAAGCAGTTAGAACATCTGTTTCTTTGGTCGGGGACTGCAGTTGGTGTGTACTGGCTGTTTCTGGTTGAATGGGTGCAGGAGAACTTGGAAAGCACTTTGGCTTGGGACTGATCTAGCATAATTTGATTTGCTGTACATCTGCTAGTACTTTTCTGCTTGCTTTTGTGCCCCAGGGATCAGTTTTCCTGGAGAAAAACCCATTATCGCAGTGGCCATTTCACAGTTTTAAATATTTCTTTTTTACAGTAATATTGTCACGTTTTACATGAGCACCAGCTAGCATTTCTTTGGTGTACAGATTTCATATTGAATTGATGGGTACATTGGGACTGCATAAATTAAACACATTGTGATGGTGTTTAGGATATAGTAGACTTATTTTTAATTCAGTTTTAACATTTTTCTCAAAAGATTCTTTTCCTGATCAGATTAGATCTATATTGTGTGGAAGGGGGATACATAAGTGTTACCAAGCTGAGGAGGGAAGGCAGGGATATCTCTGACAACTCTCCCCCCCCCCCAATAAATGTTGTTTTATAAAACAAGATATTCAGGGTGTTGTAATTTGTCTAAGCCATCAGAATTGCCAAACGTGGGTAATTACATAATTTCACACTTTCCAGTAAAGTCAGACCCTGATTAAGCGGTTGACAGCCTGTGAGAGTGCATTCATTGACAGCTGATGTCTGTATTCCCTAAATTTGTAGTGATTGCAATCTGAGTGAAGAAGACATTGAGATTCAAGCCATTTACTCTGAATGAGACTCCTTGACAAATGGGGAAAGTTCTGGGTTGTTGTTTTTTCCAGACATGAAAATTTCAAATGCATAAATACTTTGCTGCTACTGTATCTTGCTTTCTGCTGATGCCAGGTCTTCTCAGTGTCTTCGGCTCTTGCTATCTTTCATTGCACCTGCTGTTCGTCATATTTATTTCATTCTTCTTTCCTGCGCTTTCTTCCCTCCATCTCCCTTTTACCCCCTTTAAACAGAACAATATGGTAATAGAAACCCTAATAGGAAGAAGGCACTGTTTAACTCGGTTGGAGTGCTACTAATCCAATTGCCAAACGCAACTACAGCACAGCATGCCTCTTAATTTCAAGTAAAATGGAAACTTCACTTTCTAAATTTACGGCACTGTACCACTTGTGTGAGTGAGCAGTACTATTCCATGATTCCCATTTATAGTGAATTACAGAAGGGTATGGGTTTGATAATTATTTTGTCTATTAAACATTTATATGTCACTCTTTGAGCAAAATGAGTTTTCTAAAGTATGTTAAATTAAAACACTTAAAAGCAACCAATAAAAGAATGCAATGAAAGAAGAGCAATCTCTTTTCAGTCCTAGGTGAACACCTTTTTTTTAATTTCCCCAGGTCTCTTTAGTTTTGGTTTTAGTGCTGTTTACATCTAGTAGATTGTTCTTCTTTCGTTAAATTCTTTTACTGGCTGATTTTAATTGTTCTAATGGGAGTACACTTTGAGAACCACATTTTGGTTTAAGAGTGATGTGTATAAATGTTTACCTGGGACTGAAATGATAACAACGCCTAGTTTCAGTGACAGTACCTCATCCAACAACACATGATTAAGTGGGGCTCTGGATTCAAATAAAGTGGCATCCAAATCACTATTAGACTTTGTATTCCCAGGACGTCTAAGATCAAGAAGACCCCTAACCACTTGGAAGAAGGTCCTCTGAACAGGTCTCCAAGGATGGTGGGAGAAAATGCTGCTGGTTTTCTGCCTCAGAGTTGGCTGGATAGACTTTTGCCTGTTTTGCATGGGATTCTCTTTTGAGTTTTAAAGCCGCTTGGCTCTAGCTCTTGTTTTTGCAGCCCAGTTCCTTGGTGTAACAAGGAGCCAGACAGACCGTGCCTCTTAGAAAATGACACTTAGGAATGATAATGTTGAAGGCTTGTGACATATCTGTATCCCAACATATAGTCAAGGTTTCAACAGGAGTGCAACCATGCCAGCATAACTTCTCCTAGGGCTTGGATGGATCATGGATCTCTAAAGGTTGACCATTCCAATATGATCCCCATCCTGCTGCAGAAAGAAGCTATAACAGCAAGTGAAAACCTCAGTAAAAGAAACGTGATCATGACAATCTCCCATGTCCCAATTGCTGTCCTCCTATCCCTACCAAAACACCAGCTATATCTTGTGGATCAGTTGCATATATTGGGACAGCTCCTTGGTTGTCATGGAGACCATGAAGTCCTAAGCTGATCAAAAAAGGCAATCCCTGTGCCTAATAACTTATTGCCACCTGATAACTTTTATTCCTATGTATATTTCATGAGAGCCTTCTTTAAAATAATAATAATAATAATAATAATAATAATAATAATAATAATAATAATAATAATATCAGGCTCACCTGGTGAATACCATGCCTGGGAGGAGTGATCAGATCAAATAGAAAAACTTCCACATGATAATTTATTCAGTAGGTAAAATTCTGTTAAAGGTAAAGGGACCCCTGACCCTTTTGGGTCTGGGGTTGTGGCACTCATCTCGCTTTATTGGCCGAGGGAGCCGGCATACAGCTTCTGGGTCATGTGGCCAGCATGACTAAGCCACTTCTGGCAAACCAGAGCAGCACACGGAAACGCCGTTTACCTTCCTGCCAGAGCAGTACCTATTTATCTACTTGCACTTTGATGTGCTTTCAAACTGCTAGGTTACTCCCAAATATATTTCACAGGACTTGCAGTATCTCAGATCTTGCAAACTCATGCAATAGCAAAGTCTGACTTGTTGAGTTCTGTTTATCTCTGTTTCAAGCTTATCTTTTGACAGGACAGTACGATACAGTTTGTTTCTGTATCCAGAAAGTCATGAACACCCCCTTTTTCTTTGAGCAATCTTGGTTTTAAAACTTCTCTAACATCTGCATTGATCATTTCACTTTAGTTGCCCAGAATAAACACACAGTTTTTCTGCATTTAGGACTGCCATTTAAAATGTAATAGTGGGCTCTGCATTTTTACTCTACCATACCTGATAAAATCACCTGAGGATGCCCTACAGAGAGATTATCTGCCCCGTACATAAAAGGACAAAAACATATTTCCATATTGCTTCAAGGAGACATAGTGGACATCCTGGGAGGGGTGGCCTGCTGCTGCCTTCGCAACCTCTTCCTTCTCCTCTTCCTCCCCCCAACCCCGACTTTCCAATGCTGATCATCACTTTCTCCTTTCATTCTGAGGTTGAACTTCACTATTTCCCTTCATTTCCAAGCTTATCTTACACCCTGCATTCATTCTTCACTCCTCCCTTTAATTCTGACGCTGATCTTCACTCCCCCTCCCCTCTCATCTCAACTGGCAGGAATGTGTGCCATTTTCTGGTTTGCTTCAGGTACCAAAATGCCTTGGTCCGATCCTACATAGACTGTTACAGAAGTCTCTGTGCTTCTGTCAGAGAAATAACCCACAAAGGGAACAATAAACTCCCAAACCAAGCCAGTTTGCAGGGTTGACCCTCTGTTAAGTTGTTCTGTCTTAAGGAGCAACCACCTAGTACTGGCCCAGTACTGGTCTTACAGCACCAATTTGCTGGCCTCCTTGGAATATTAGAATCACTAGTGGTCCTTTTGCAGATACATCATCTGGGTTTCTTTTGCCTTTTAAAGTTGATATGCAGTGGCTGACTTTGTGGTGGTGATCTTATATTTTATCTTGTTCAAAAATTGATGAGAATTTTCAAATTCAGCACATGCTAGCAAAACTTTTAAGTTTCAGTGTCTGTGTAAGACAATAGTGTGACAGTCACAGGTAAAGAAAGCTAGGTACATATTCAGTGTATGCCTCCAAGCTGTACACAATGGGGGGAGGGGAATGAATTTCGTTACCTATTTAAAAGGCACATTTTGGAGACTCTAATTAACTTTGGACAATGTTGTTGCCAGAGTGGCTCTATCTGTCTTTCTGTAATATACTCATATGATTTGCTGTCAGAGAGCCTGGCTACCCCCACTTGAGTGTGCTAGAGGGCTGCAGTTTGTCCTTTAACCTTACCTTCATGATGATGAATAAAAGGGCACACAGTAGCAGTATACAAAATTGACATTTTTTTATTTCTAACTTCACTTGTCGTCTTTCTTGTAATTTGATACGTTTGCACTGCTGTGTTTAATGATCCCTTTCCTGGCTATGATGAATTGAAATAGCTCATACCAAACTGACCTATTATTCTCCATTAGTTCTTCCTTACTGGTAAGTTAGATACACCCTGGCTTCTCTCAGTAGATGTTGCCTTCTGGATAATGGAGGTGTCCTGGATGCAATTTAGCATGCATCTGTGGTTTTGTATCAAAATAACTGTTCAGCAACTCGATGTGGCACTGTTTGAAGTAGAATTCGCCCCCTTTTAAATACCCTCTAAGTATATTTGTAACTTTCACTGCACTGTTCTTTGGAGTTGTTGACATCTGTCTGTCCCGAGAGGGGGCGAAGTCAAACCACTGAAGGACCACAGTGCCTGTTGTGGATGCAGAGGCCTCGTAACTGCTGCCTCCTGTGTTGTTTTTGTGGTGCTAGCAGCACCAAAGTAACCTCTCCAGGGTGCAAGCCTGGGCAATGTGTATGGAGGTCCTGAGCTGCCCAGATGACAAGACCCCCTTCTTGGCCTTGCTGATGTGGTTCCAAAAGAAAGCAGAGCAATACATTTGGCACCAGCTTGGCTGCAGGAGTTGCTGGAAGGAGGCGTACAAGATGCCATCCAACCGTCTTAGGACTCAACTCCGGATTTGTGTAAGATTTACTCCTTAGCCTTTCCTTCTTCCAAAGGCCGTGGGATATCCTAGTGTCTGGTTGTTGAGAAACCTAAACACTGAATTTAAGTAGCTAAGGACCTTTTTCGGGGGTGAAATGGGGTGGAGGGAGGGAAGGAAGAATACAGATAAACAAATTCCAAGTGGATACCTTGATCTTCCCTAATGGAAGCCTTTGTGTTCTCATTTATGTACACATCTGGTTTATTGAACCCTCTTTGGTCTTTGAGAGATTGTGTTGAAATTCAGATTGAGAACACTCCAGCACCCAAGATTGTTTTCTCTTTAGTTGCCTAGAGAATAATGTGGTGGACCTGGGAAAACCTATTGTCCCACCATGATGACAGTCAGCTTATGCCGGCACATTATTACTGTAGTAACATAGTTGGAATCCTGCAGACGCCGAGCAGGAAAGTTGAGAAGAAGCTTCAAAATACAGGGACCATGGCAACTATGCAAACTGCTGCCAATGTCTATCGAAATGCCGCTAATTCACACCAACCTTGCAGCGGCATACTACCCACGTTAGACATTTATTTATTTTCTTTTATTACTTGCTACATTTATATCCTACCGTTTACACTCAACAGTGGGAATGCCATGGCATCATCCTACCCTATCACAGACACAGTGCCCTCAGGCAGCAAAAGCACAGCAGTATCTCTTTCAGGAGTCCCTGCATTCAGAGGCTGAAATCCCCTAATACCACTCCCAACACACAGACCCCCAAATGGCCAGCAGTGTGGGATCTAGTTTCTTACCCTGGTTCAGAAACTTCAGATATGAACAATTATTTATTACTTGGTGCACTGTGTACTCTGTCACTCTATTAGACATATTTATACTGTACTATTAAGAACTGAGAGCATTGTATGGATGCTGATTATTGTCCTAAATTCCCAAACTTAAATAGATCAGCAGAGAAAAAAGTCATACTGAGTTCAGAACATGCTTTCCCGTAAGCACGCATAGCATTTCAACCATAGCTTTTCTGTTTAGTAGCTTTTTCCTTCAGACTTTGTCCAGTAGTTATTTTTCCCATGACAAGATTGATAATTAAAAAAAGAAGCAGGTCAGTTATAGGACAAGTGTACCAACATTCGGTATGGAGTGGAAATTTTACAGCTGAGTTATAAATCCCAGAAGCAGTATGGTTTATAATGGGAAAGTTAAAGGGAAAAATGGAGAGAGTGAAATAATACGTATGTAACCTTTCCCCCTCTCTTTAGTGAGTAGACCATTTAAACTAAATTAAGTAAAGGATGTAAATTCTGTTGTTTCAGTTTTTAATATTTCATGACTGATTTTATAGATAAAAATTACATTTAACAATAAATATGAAGAAGAATTAATATGGCCTGTTCTGGTTTGATATGGAACAGCAAATCCCATTTCTCCTCAGCTGTAAAGAAAATTCATTATTATGTCTTGGATTGTAAGAGATGGCTTCATTGTGATTAGCTACATTGATAATAAAACAACCTTTTTGAAAATGGCACAATATACATAGGTTCTCAAGTGTCTGTGTTTAATGACACTGAATTTGTGTATTTGCTACCCTTTTCACAAATCTGTTGCCTCCTCCTTGTTTCCGAGTCCATTTTAAGTCATGCAAGTTACTTTAAAAAAAGAATAAGAAATGGCAATCCTATATTGAGCAACTAAGGGATATATGGTTTTAGGAGAGGCAGAATTAATACTGTGGGCTTATCTTGAATGGCTCAAGGGCAGATGCAGTGCTGGTTTGGGACAAATGATGGTTTGCAAATTGGGAATCAGCTTTGGGAACATGTGCATCACCACCATCCCTCTCTAGCATGAATTCTTCCTCCCTTGCCTTGTCGAACCGCATGCAGAAATATGAGATCTGAAGACATAGCTGGCTGCAGAGCTATTTCAGTCTTCCAAGCCTTGGCATGAGCGCTAGGGAAAAGGGAGAGAAACAGATACTCAACCATATTATATTATTTCGGCAAATGAGGAGTGATGTAACCACGCTAACTGCATTTATGTCTGGCACAAATGTGCAGCTTCTTAGCCAGAGCCCCTCCCTATCGTTTATAAGTTGAGACTCAGCCCAGGAGCTCCTCAGAGCTCTCACCTGTAGAGCAGAACGTGCTCCTTCTGGTCTCCCGTGTTTTCTGAGAAATTTCAGGCAAGACCTGACCCTTGGCTGCTTCTGAAGAACTGGGCAGTGAAAGGCTAGATTGCAAATGCAAGCATGGGGATTAAACCCAAACTGTGGTCATCATCATTTCCTTGGGGAGATAAAAGTGAAAACCATTTTGACATGAAACTTGCAAACATAAATGCTTTGAGCACGAAAGTCTGCATTACTTAAGCATGCACAACAGATTGTTTTTGAATTGAATGTAAACATTAAATATGTTTCACAACACATTGTGGGAGTAGAGCTTGCGTTTTTAAGGTAGCGTTTAAGTCAAAACCATTTCTCTTGCAATGTAGCAGTATTTTAGTCTTTGTCCCCTTGTGTAAAGTGGCCACAAGGTGTCATCAGAATGCTTTTCTTATGCTGACTTCTTATTTCATGCGGCTCCCCCCCTTTTTTTTCTTCAAACTTTTACAGCTACGCTAATAGTAAATCTAATGTGAAATACTACCCCTTTTTTTCTTGAGGATATTGTGGCATTAAGCTTCCACTGAAATAACTTAAAAGATTATGGCCTAATAGCCCAGTGCCTTAGGTACCTCTGCACCAAAGCAGTTCATTGCACAGGAGATAAACTTCCTAGCGCTTGCGTGAGCGGACAACTTCAGCCATGCTTGAACCCAACCACAGCCTTAGCTGCTGGAGCTGTCATCTCTCCTAAACCAAAAGTGCCCAGTATCTTTTCAAGGATGCCCTTGTGCTACGCAAGGGAAGTTAAGCTGCTCAGCTTGGTTGGTGCCAGCTTTGAGGGAGCCCCAGGCAAGCATTTCCCCCACTGGGAAATGAAGATAGCAGTGGCGGCAGCAGTTACTTTGCCCATTGCTTTGCTCTCGTCCACCTCCAGCCTGGCCTGCAGGAATGGGTGGATGCACTTGCAGCCCATTGTGTGGTACCCAGCACATGGCTTTAGCCACCTATGCTAGGCTGATTATCCCAGAACATCACTGAGCTGGACTGCATCAGGGCAAAACAGCAGCAATTTTTGCTCAGCGCTTCTCTTCAGCACACCCAGTCCCGCCACCAAAAAAAGTTTTTTATATATGTCAGCTCCGGGAGGCTAACCAGAGCAACCTGGCTTTTGCCCCATCGTGCAAGGTAGCACAGAAGGCTGGAAAGGCTGCACTAGCTCTCTTGTATGCTGGCCTACACTAATTATGGTGGCATATCTAACAGAAGAGGAATAATGATTACAGACATAGTACAGCATTGGTTCGGGGAATAACACTCCAATGTGGTTCACAGAGCACCCTTAGATCAAGTGCCCCCACAGCTCTTTTTTCAGCTAAAAGGATGTGCAGAGTTTTCTAAACTGAAGCCAGTGCTTAAAAGGGGAGATTGGTAGTAGGAGACAGCAAGATGTGTGACTAGAAAACCACCAAGTAATTTATCTGAAAACAGATAAAAATGCAGGCAGCTGTGTTAGTCCATTAGAAATAATTGAAAGGGCAACAATAAGTGTAATACCTTTAGGACTTTTAAAAAATAAAAGTAGGAAGCAACTCTTTTTTGGATAGATCACTACTTGTTTACTACCTGTAAGTTCTTTAGGTGGCCATACATTTTACTGGTAGTTTAAATATTTTACTGGTGCTGTTATTTCCATATTTCTTTATGTACTAGCACGGTTGCCTTCAATTTAGTTTTTGTTGCCTCCTCTGGAGAATTAGCCTTCCAGGAGGCAAATCCTAGAACTAGAAGAAGATAATGATCTTCTCGCATCTGTTTATGTGTTTGGTCTGAAGAGAAACCATGTGTGCCCCAATCACTGCAGAATCCTACTCAGTTGATTCTGTATCAAGTGCTCTGTCAAAAACTAATCTAGTTTGTGAATATAAGAAGTACCTCAAGTTGTTGGTTTTCTTCCAAGGCTGACAGCAGAATTAAAGGAAAACATGGCAACCCTTTGTATTGCATGACATTGTCCCTGTCAAAATGGTGGTGGTTTGGCCAACTGCTGCTTGGGCTGCCAGAAGTTGAGAACCCTGATTTTTTAATCAACTTGGGATGGAAGAATTATTGGTTCTTCCTGGCATTTGTGCTGTGCACGTAGGTCGGGGTTTGGAATGGGTTAATTGGCTGTATACCTCCTGTTGCTGTATATTGGGGGTATGGTGCCTTCCAGGAGTTATTGGACTACACCTCCCATGATCCCTGGCCATACTGGCTGTGGATGGTGAGAGTTGGAGTCCAACCATATATGGAAAATATCATATTGGCAATCTCTGCTGCATGTCAACTTGTGAATTTCCTGCATGCCTAATCAGGAAGCACTGGGAACAATGTTGTGATTCGTGGTTGGGAGATGAATTTCTTAGGAACTCTGTGATGCTATTTTGTCACTTCTTTGTTCCTATTGCCATTATTGTGTATTTTCCTCCTAGGAGTGGAGGGATCCCAGCTACTTATGCCATTATAATCTCCATGGTAGTGACAGCCATGTTAACTGGACTATTAAGATTTTCCTGTTAAATCTAGTTTTGTCATTTTGAGGCAGTTATATTTTCTTCATTTTGAGGACAGTTAGTTTCTTAATTGTGAAACTTCTAATTTCAGGAAAGGATACTTTCTCCCCTCCTTCCCCGTTGCCCTTTTAACTGAATGCCATGCTATCTTGGAGTACTGTGTCAGGGCTGTCAAAAACAAAGGTCACACTTTTTAGACTTGAATTCCCAGAATGGGCACATTATTTACGCCACAGCTGTGAAACGACTCACTCTGGAGTAGTTCCATTTAAAGCCTACAGTCCTATTGAAATCAGCAAGCACTGGAACTAAGCAACAGCTACATGTTTCAGAATAATGGATCTCAAGGCTGCAGTCTTGTTAAAAGTATTACGTTTTTCAAAGAGAGTCAAAATTTGCTTCTCTCATTGATGAGCATCCTGTGCTAATAGGAGAGACTTGTATGTACATACCGATAGACTTTCTGTTCCATAGTGGCTGTGCAACTGTCCTCTTAAGAACCAGATAATCCTTCCTTAGATGTTTAGACATTATTGGTTTGGCCATGGTTTGCTTTGAGAATGTTACCAAAATAATTAGCTAACAATATCCCTATAGCCTTTTAAAACAATAAGTTGTATTCAACAAGTTATTAGTTGCATTAGAATAAAATGCTACGTGTTTTTATGTACATAGGAAACTAATAACCTTCCATTCTTTTTCTCCCTTCCTCTCTTTTTTTAGATAGCCCTACAGCAGATGAGCTAAATCGTTTTATTTAGAATTGTGCTCTACACAATCTTCATTAAGAATGGATGTTGAAAAAAATCAGAAGAACGATGAAAGTGATGAGAATGTACAAAATGAATTAGTACAAGAAGCTGCTAGAAACGTGTTAGCTGAAAAAGCTCACAGCGACTCTTTCTCTACCTCAAAAATAGACACATTTTCAGCTGAAGGACAGAAAAACCCAGGGGAAAAACATGAAGAGTGCGCCACAGCCAAACGACCATTATCCAAATCAGCAGTTGAAGACTGTATGGCAACAAACATAGTTGAAAACGAACCTGTCTCAAAAAGATTAAAGCTTACTGTTGTGCAACATGCTGAAGAGAATGAAGGCAAACTATTGAATGCCACAATGTGTGAAGGTAGTGTTGATGGGACAAGTAATACAACAAATGAAACTATAAAAGACGAAGCTATAAGTGCCTGTCAAAGTAGTGATGCTTTATGCGTGCAGCATGATTTCAAGTCTGAGGACAATAGTATACAGGAAATACATGTGGAAAATGAGCATACCCAAGTTGACCAAACACCCCTTCCAGAATCCACACCATCTTTTCAAAACGATGAAGCCAGTGTCAGCTGTGCAACCAGCAGTGTTGAAAACATTTCTAAGTGCAAACCCCATGAGGAGATTTTTTCCACTTACCCAGATTTAGAAAAGCATATTCAAGAAAGCCACCTTCAGCATTCCGAACAACAGGTGAACCTACATTGTACTGATAAATCGGAACGCACTCCATCTTTACAAACACATAGCAAGCTGACCGCTGGACAGCTTAGATTGTATTTTTGCAATCTCTGTGGTTTTCAGTCTTTCGAGAAAGGTCTTCTACAAGCTCATTTCCTTGGCAAGACGCACCTCCGCCGGCAAAATCTTGCTGCCCGGGGAGGATTTGTCAAGATACTTACGAAAAAGCCATTTCATAAAAAACATCAGTCCCTAGTCAAGGAAAAGAATCTGCAAGCAAAATCTGCACTTAATAAACCAAAAATAAGGAATGCAGGTTCAAATCCACTAAAGACTTCAAGCAATAAGCTGAAGAAGTTTAAAACATGCCACCAACTTTTTGTTGAAATGGTGTCATCAAAAAATATTTCTGCAGAAACCACAGAGAACACTACCAATGAAGAAGTGCTTTTCTCCAGTGTGGGTGGAAATGGTGATGCCCATTCTGAAAAGCTAGAAGTGTCAGGGCCCTCCAAATGCAATCCAGATGTATCAGAACCTGCTGAAGGTAGTCAAGAGACAATTAGTAGTCCAAACACCACAGGAATACTTGATAGATTTCCCCATAACAGAAATATCTTCTCCCGAAGAATAACTTTCAAGCAAAGTGGTTCTTTCAGATTAAATCAGCAAATTAAAAAACGCTATAATCTTTTGGGATTAGGTAAGAGAAACAGGCCTGACTCCACCTTAAAACACAGCATCAGGACAGACTTCAGTCAAGGTGATACATCGCAGGTGCACCTAAAAGTTTTAGAAACTGAAGAGGATTTGTGCAAAGCTGACACAGGAACACACTCACTTGATCCAGATGGAGCCAATGCGTGCTCTTCTATCACCCTGGAACTTGATAATTCTCCAAAGAAAGCTGTTGAGGCCCAGAAGAGTCTACATCCTTGTACTCATTGTGGATGTACTTTGCCAAACACAGGTTTGGAATTGGATGTTGACAGAGATAAAGCAGACGGGCTGAAATTCCAGTGTCAGACATGTGGCTATTCTTGTGGAACCAAGGAAGACTTTGAACTGCACCATCAAAAAAACAACCATTGCATGGGTGATTGCAAGATAAATTGCCCTCAGTGTTCATTTTTTGCCCTGAATGAGGTAAGCTTTGGGGAGCACATGCGTGATGAGCATGGCATGTCCCACTGCTGTGTTAGCTGCCGTTTGTATTTTCTAAATGAAGAAGAAGTAGCAGTTCATAACACAACTGAACAACATATAAGTTTATCAGCTCAAGGAAATACGGTTCGCCCACTTAGCAATGTGACTCAGCAAACAGCATCTTGCACTTTAGTGGAGACAAGTGTTCTTCCAAAGGTTGCAGAAGAAATGCCCAAGCCCTTGGTGATACATCCTGCTAATGAGTTCAAGGAGTCTGTCCTGAGCAGAACTCAGTTTCAGTGTAAAAAATGTTTTTATAAAACAAGGTCTTCCTCAGTTCTTACCAGGCACATAAAACTTCGGCATGCTCAGGAATATCATTTCCTTTGCAAAGCATGCAACCTCTACTCATTAAGCAAAGAAGGAATGGAAAAACACATCAAGAGAAGTAAACACCTTGAAAATGCCAGAAAAAATAATATTGGCTTACGCTTTGAGGAATGTATTGAAAGGGTATGTGTAGGTGGAAGCGATGGTAAAAAAGCAACAGAGCCTTCTACTTATGGCAGTTTAAAGACTGTATCGGAAAATGAAAACGTGCCGTTACCCTTCTGTACATTGGAGAATGTCTCGATAAACAAGGAACTGTTTCCATCAGGTGAAATGCTGAAATGCAGTGAGCTGGTTCTGGGCAGCGGGCAAAAGAGAGGAAGGCCGAAAGGCACCATTTCTCGGACATGCCCTCATTGTGGCTTATTGGCTTCCAGTGTTACAAACCTGACGGTTCACATTCGACGAAAGCATAGCCACCAGTACAGCTATTTATGTAAAGTATGCAATTACTATACTGTAACGAAAGGTGATATGGAACGTCATTGTGCTACAAAGAAGCATAAAGGCCGTTTGGAAGCCAATGGGAAACAAAACATAGAGATTATAGTGTGCCCAGAGGGAGGTAATGTTGAAGCCAGTAGCAAGAAGATAAATAGTCCAGGAGGTATGAATGAACTTGATGACCATGGCAGTTCACCCTTGGACAATGCTTCTTTGGAAAGCCAGAGAAATGATCAGTGTAATGCTATACAAGTACAAGGTGAAAATGTGCCTCAGCTTTCTGAATTGGGTAGAGACCGGAACCCTTCAGAAATAAAGCAGCATATAATTGCAGAACTAGGTAACGTCAACCAAGCTAGGGACTCGTTGGCTCAAACAAGATCGTTAAACACAAATGATAACAAGTGTGCTCATTGCAGCTTTGTTGCACATTCATTTTCTTCTCTGGAAGTACATATAAAACGCAAGCACACTAAAGAATTTGAATACTATTGCATGGCCTGTGAGTATTACGCAGTTACTCGACGAGAGATGATTAGGCATGCAGCAACAGAGAAGCATAAAATAAAAAGGCAGTCTTATGTATGCAACACCTCTGGAGAAGAGACAGATGTGGCCGATACTGGCAAGGAGCAGCAACCGACAGATGAAATTCAGATCATTCTGGATGGAACAAAATACCAAAACACCGTTGAGGAGAAATGTCTGGATGTGCAGGTCACTCAGAAAGTGAAGAAAGCCCTTAATTATTTGGTTTCGGAAGATGGTGCCCCTTCAGAGGTTCCCAAAGAAGGTTATGTTGCCGATACTGTAGATGTTGAGACAAATGATGGAGTTGACCAAGGCAGGGGAGAGGGAGTCAGTGAAGAAAATGTTCCAAAAGCTGTAGTCGAGGTTCATGAGGTGTTCACACCTAAAGAAACAGTTCATTGTGTCCTGCAGGAAAATGTGGAAGATCAAGGAACAGTCACGTCAAATTTTAATTATACCATAGAAACTGGAAGTAAAAACTTAGCTGTTAGCAAAGTTTCTCCAGATATGAATTTGATCTCAAATAAGATGGAGGAAGACTCTGAAGGAGAACTTCAGAGTATTGCAGTAGCTGCTGAGGAAGTGAAAAATGAAGAAATTCAGTTGCCCATCATTTCAGAAACATGTTGCACACTAGAGCAACAAACTATTGATGAAAATATTGAAGGAACTATGAAAACTATACATAATTTACAGGAACAGCAAATAACCCAGCAGAGTTCTGCTATAGAGGAAGAAGGAACTCTGTCAGCTGAACAACATGAGGTCGAAGTATCATTAAACAATATTTGGGGTTCAGAGGTCTCAATAGTTGAAAGCGTTCAAGAAAGTAATGAGGCATCAGATGCTTTTGCCGGTGCGGAGGGCAGAGTGAAGGAGGAGATAGCAGTGCAAAATTGTGGCCAGTTTGATTCCTCTATAGTGAAATTAAAAAGCCATGAAGATGGTTGTGAGCCAGTTGATCACATTGCTGATGGACAGAACCTGAGTGGGCTGAGAACTTTGAAAGCGGATGTCCCACAAGGTGGTGGAAAGAAGAAGAAAGCAGAAGGGCAGCCGCTTGGGGAATCGACACGCATTCGCTGCGATGACTGTGGCTTTTTAGCAGACGGCTTGAGTGGCCTGAATGTTCACATAGCTATGAAACATCCTTCAAAAGAGAAACATTTCCATTGTTTACTGTGTGGAAAGTCGTTTTATACCGAAAGTAACCTGCACCAGCATTTAGCTAGTGCGGGCCACATGAGAAATGAACAAGCAAGTGTCGAAGAACTGCCGGAAGGGGGCGCCACCTTTAAATGTGTTAAGTGCACAGAGCCTTTTGATTCGGAGCAAAATTTATTTCTTCATATTAAAGAACAACATGAAGAGCTGCTCCGGGAAGTCAACAAGTACATTGTTGAAGATACTGAGCAAATCAACCGAGAGAGAGAAGAAAATAAAGGCAATATTTGCAAATACTGTGGGAAGATGTGCAGAAGTAGCAATTCCATGGCCTTTCTGGCTCACATTCGAACCCATACAGGTATGTATCAACAAATGGTGCAGGTAGTTCTTTGCAAATGGAAGTTGAGTTAAGGCCTTGCTACTCCTTGCTGTCGTTATTTTTTAAATCATGAATTACTCCAGAGCTTCAAATTTATATTAATCCCATGTACACTGCTTGATTTCAGGAGTACTCTTTAGTAGACAAGGAGCATGAATTTAAACAGAATTTCTTGAAAGTTCTTGAGTGTGATCTTCTCTTTGTCACTACATTTCTTACAGATTATATCCCCTAGACTTATTATAATTCATTAATCAGATCCCAGCTTATTATTTGAATATGATTTGGAGAACATTTACCTTTCAAATGACTGTTTGCCTAATCTAGAGTTGCTTGCAAACTTTTTAAAATAAAAATAAAAATGGCCTCCATCTATACCTTCCCCCTCCTTCATTTCTCTAGACAGTTCTGATTAGTGTTGTGACAGTCAAACCATAAGGGAAAGCACTACCCAAGTGCTACTGATATGTTGAGATGTGGAGAGTGCGCCTTCTGATCTGGCAGTACTGCAGGGGTAGGGAACCTCAGATCCAAGGACCCAATGTGTTTTGGCTACAATCTTGCTGACACACACTTGTTGAATTTACGATTAAAATTAGTGATGGGTAATTCACCCCTACAGGGTGGGAGGTGATGGCCCTTTATGGCTTTTCCTTTGCCCAAAGCAGCAACCTGTTGACAAGTTGGTGGCAATGCTAGCCTAATGCTTACTTTACCTGGTTTGGATTCAGAAACCACCATTCACATTTAATGGTTGAATGGCGGGTATTTGTTGCTGCATTGCTGTGTAGAGAATGCTGATTTTTGAAAACAAGCATGTAAGGTTTTCATGGGATTGCAGTTTGGTCATCATTTTAGAAGGCAGTAGTAGAGGCAACGCAGCACCTGTGAAATTTGGGCCTGGTGATTTAGACTCTGTGCTGTGCCACATGTTCCATTCTCTTTTTATGTTTTATATTAAGTGGAAAAATTTAAAACAACACTTTTGTCGAAAATGCATAAGCTGCAGTTCTAAATTTATGTAAAAATTCACTGCTATGTTTCTATAAACCTGCCATACATTCTTTATTTTAAATAGACAGCTTTTCTAAATCACTGAGCTCTGCTTAGACAAGTGGTGTCTCTCTGGGTTGAATTTATGAGTGGATTTGAATAATAAATTCACATTTCAATGAACATATTTTCATTAAAACTGTAAGGTTTATTTTACTGTACTTTTAAATAATGGCTTATTATAGAAGCTATAGTTTAAATTCATGCAGTGGTTGAAACTTAGTGCTCAGTTACTAGAAAGAAAATGAAAAGGTAAGAGATGCAAAATATTATAAAAGAATATTAATATTCTTTGGTGTAATCCTGAAATAGTTTTTGTTTCCATAGAAGAAAGCAAAGCTGAGGCTGAGCTATGTGCTTAAGATTCAGTTACAGAAAGCTGGCATCTTCAGGTGTCTTCTTGTAACTAAAGTATTAATTCTTGCAAACCATCAGTATCATCAGCTTAGGAATCCCAGCCTTCTTTTAGCAAGCCAATTCTATACTTGTGCAGAACGTTTCAGGAAATGTTTTTTTTTAAAAAAAATTGAAGTTGGTGATGAGTTTTTCGATGGCACAGACTGTGCACATGGTCAGAACAGTTTTTATAAGCCCTTTATATGCCCTCTTAAGGCAGATAAAATGGAATAAAACTACAGGGAAGATGCTAATGGAGCTCTCTTTAGAATTCTTTATGCAACTGTCTGGTCAAGACATGTTGCTTATAATTGATGTGTCCATTACTTGAATTCTCTTGTAATTATAGTCAATAAGTCTTGTAAATGTGTTAAAGCTCACTAAAAGCATACAAATTCAAGAACAGAGTAAGGCTAATAATTTAAAATAATCAATGTAGGCATTTCAGCACTTAATTTCCCTTGTGTGTTGATAGCTGATCATTCTTAATCCATTAAGATTTATTTAGTCGTTTACAATGCAAAATAGGTTTGCACTGGTCACTTGTGCCATTTGAAAATGTCCACCAGGTTAAGTGCAGAATGTAGTCCATTAGTCTTCCTTGACTATATGTATTAATTGCATTTAAAATCAAGTTAATGTGGATGTGAAAGTGAGGTAACTATCAATATATGACAAAGCAACCCTACTTACATAAGTTACATCATTGATTGTAACATTTAGTAAAAGTTAGCACACTTTTTAACATCTTGTGCATGTCTTATCAATGAGTGTATTTTTATTCTGCTTTGCATGTGCCGCAAAGGAACCTTTTTTTGGGTGACAACACATATCTACCATTTCATTTTGCAAATAATTTTTGGGGAGGAAGAGTTACAGAAGAGGTTTTAATCTATTCTCTTTCTCACTGCACCTTTAAAATGAATTGCTTTTCTGATAACTTTGCTTATGCACATGAAATAGTAATGCTGGTATTTTTATTAATAGTTAACTGGAAGAGGTTTTTCCTCCTCCAATTCCTGGTTTCTTCCCCTTCTTCATATTTTCTGATTTACTGAATGTTTTATGCAATGTTTCTTCCCATCTTCGGCACAATAAAAGCAGTTCTATAAAGAAATAAATGGGTTTTGGACGCCAAGATTGAGAGGCCAAGGAAGAGCACCACAATGTAAGCTCCTGCAGGCGGAGGGAAAAGAGCAGAAGCAGATGCTGGGTTCATCTGCATTTAGTATAACAGCTTTACAGTGCGATCCAATATGTCTACTTATAAGTATGTCCCATTGAATTCAGTGGGGCATACTTTCAGGCAGGTGGTTATGGGATTTCAGCTTTGCGAAGCCACCATCCTACATATGTCTTCTCAGAGGTGAAGCCCATTGAGTTCAATGGGACTTATACCTAGGTAAGCATGTGTAGGATTGCTTCTTTACATGCCATTATTTAAAGTGTTTCTCTCTCAAAATCCCCCCTCCCCCTCGCCAATAACTAGTGATTCCAAATAGTGGGAAATAAAGAGAGTTTCCTTTCCCTGATTCCAAAGCTTCTCACGTAGCAAAGGGGGAGGTTATGCAATGTAGTGGATAACAAGCAAGTCCATCACACTTTGACAAGTGAAAATGAGGAAGTGTCAAGAAAAACAACAGAAAGGTTAGAGGTAGAGGACTTTTCAACTTCCAATTTAGATGGGTCTTGCATGCCTAATTAGCAGCCGGAATTCTGAAAATATATATTCACCTATCTCTGTGCTTTCCTTGCTTATGATTTCAGTGGGAGTCACAAATGTTAGGGTTAATCATGTGCTTGGCAGAGATACTAATGTGCTCAAGACTCAGTGTTCCAATATTCATGTGCTTAAATGCTTAAACCACTGTGTGCTTTTTTGGTGGTTTATTTGGCATTCTGGAAGTTGTACAGGACTATTGGAGACCTGAGAACTCTCTTGTTATGAAGATCTCTTCTGAATGATCACCAAACGAATTTCAAAATATTAATGCAATATTACTATTACTTTGTAATTTCCCAGAGCATACAGTGGGGATGTGTTGAGGGGGAAGAAAGACATTGCAGGGAAACTGGTAGCAAACATTGATTTAATAATCTCTGACACTGAATTGTAAGTGGCATTCAGAGTTAATGCTTATTTAAAAATCTAAGCAGGGTTTCGATGGAGACTTAACTAGTGCTGTATATTTAACACACTAAGAAACATTGAGAAATGAGGGAGGAAAATGCTTACATGGGCCCTACCTACCTTTCATACTCTCTGTACTCCAGGCTACATAGAACAGCCATTCAGTTGAGACTTCAAATGTTCTTAAAACATTCCCATAATCCCTTTATTTAGGGATCCTTCTTGCATTAATTTCAGTGGTCTGGGAACAGCTTGAACATGGTGAGATTCCACATGCCTATGAAAACATCTGTACTTACAAACACATTGGTAAAGCCAGTCTTGTGGATCTTTCCCCACCAGTTATTGCCCAGATAGGACAATATAACAACAACAACAACAATTTATTATTTATACCCAGCCCATCTGGCTGGGCTTCCCCAGCCACTCTGGACGGCTTCCCAAAAAAAATATTAAAATACTGTACTACATCAAACATTAAAAGCCTCCCTAAACAGGGCCGCCTTCAGATGTCTTCTAAAAGTCTGGTAGTTGTTGTTCTCTTTGACATCTGGTGGGAGGGCATTCCACAGGGAGGGCGCCACTACCGAGAAGGCCCTCTGCCTGGTTCCCTGTAACTTGGCTTCTCGCAGTGAGGGAACTGCCAGAAGGCCCTCGGTGCTGGACCTCAGTGTCCGGGTAGAACGATGGGGGTGGAGATGCTCCTTCCGATATACCGGACCGAGGCGTTTATCAGCTGGCTGCTGGAAGTTTCAGTCTAGCAACATCTGAAGGACCATAGCTGCCCTACCCTGGCTGTACAGAGACAACTGTCTGACAACGATCAAAGCAGAAAGGGATCTTGCTATGGGGAAATTGTTTCCATGTTGCTGACATGATGCAAAAAGGGATCCTTAATCTCTGGGTTGGCTAATCTATCTCTGCTGCTCAGTGGTGCTAGGACAGTGGTTCTGAGATGAGAGCTGTACGAAGTAATTTGTCTTCATCAAGATCTGGACTTCACTCTTCCATTTCCATCTCCCTTTTCATAAGCTTTAAGTAACACCATTGATTCTGAAGATAATTTACAGCTAAAGACCTTTGCAGAGTTATGATCGAATAGCAACAAAAAGTAGTCTTCCTGGACTACAAAATTATGACAGCAGATGAAATTATTATTAAATATTGTTATTATTCAATTTGTAGCCCCATTTATATGCTATGAGCAACTGCACTTTGGGTGAAGTCATCAAGATTGTGAATATGTTCCCTGAATGGGAATCGTCTCCTTTAAACTAAGGGCCACATCAGATACTGAAACTTTATTATTCTATGGAAAAAAGTGAGAGGTCTTAAAACTATAGATAGTAAGTGGCATAGTAGTCATGGAAAAGTCAAAACTGGGGAGATGAGTGCTTCACTATGTTTACTTTGGTTGTTTGTGCATTTAGTTTTTCAGTTGCTCAAACTTTTTAAAGGAAAGATAGAGCTGAAGCCACTTTGTAAGAACTCTTCTCAAAGGTGGGTTATAAAATAAGTGTGATCCTTTAACGAAAATGTTATGTTTGTAATTCAGCTGGGATTTGAGTTTTACCAGTTATTAGCTGGAAATTCCATTAAGAGAAATGGTAACTCCCAATTTGTAGAACTTACTTAGCATCCATTTATTTGCTAATCGGTTATTTGCTGGTCTAATGTGATGCCTGTTTACAGTGTAAATAAAACAAAAGTGTAAGGGAGAGGACAGGAGAATAATGAACTTGGGAAGAAGGAAGCATAGAACATTTTGGCTGCCATGGATTTGGCAAGACTTTGTGGAGAAAGTTGATTTTGCTCAGGGACTTGAGATGGAGTTTTAGTCTTGATGTCATGAAAATGGGAGCAGGGAAGGAGGAAATGAGCACACCGTAGATGAGCTTGCACAAATGAACAGACAAACTTGAGGCAATGAACGAGGGAAGGCGGCCAAAAGGAGGGCGTTGTGAAAATGACCTATGAGATTGATGTAGAAAATGATAGTGATGCAGTGAGGATGCAGGAGAAGAAGGGTCATTATCGATTTTATTAAAAAAACAACAACAACCCAACTCTTCAGCCAAAAAAGACTCACAGAGTGGTTTACAGATTGATGAAAACAAGGCAGTCCTTACCCCTGCAGCTTGCAATATAAAAAGACATGACCCTAAAGAAAAATGGATTGAGATGGAGGGGGAAATAAGCAAACTCAGGTACCAGTTCTTAGTTACCAGTTCTTCTAAGAAGCAGCTGGGATAGAAACATCGAGGAGAAGAGGAGCTGAAAGGTACCAGTCTTTCCACTGCATAGATGGGAATGTTCCTGTATCCCTTCTCTCTCCCTCTCTTCTGTTGCCCTAAGGCAACAGCTGATGGAGGGAGGAGCCTGGCTTCTCAAGAACTGGTGGCGGCTCAGCATCTCTTATTTTCTGCTAAAAACTGAAACAAAAGGCAACATTTTAGTGGAAGGACTTTGAATTAATTTAAGAGGTAGGAAGGATATTGGCGTGGTGCACTGGAAAGATGAAATTGCACTAATTGCCAAGGCATAGTTGGGAGTTTTAGCCATAGATAATAGGGTAAGGAATGGAAGACATACAGTGGCAAAGCTCTATGGCGGGGATGGGCAAGCTTCAGCTCTCTGAGATCAACTTACATGTTTCTACTAGAAGGCTATGGACCAGGACCAGGTTCAAAATAGCAGCTCAGGATAGCTGGCATATACTAAGAACTGAGGGCATTATTAGCCCAGGACAAAAAAGTCAACTTCTGGGGATGTAGCCAACTAACGTGTCCAGTCATGGATGCATTGCTCAGCACTGCTTTTTGGATACAACCAGTGCTATTTTTCTAGAAAAAGAGGTGTCAGAACCTACCACCAATGCCTTCCTTGTTCTCTTATAATGGCACCTGAGAGGTGCCAGAACTGGAAAAAAGCTCTGGGTAGAACTCCTGGTTTTTCCCAAGTGTTCTTCGTTTCACCAACCTAATTTAGGGCATGGGGTGGGGGGAGTCTTTTAGTCATTGCTGTGTTTACATCGTTGGGTTTCAAACTGATGATTTGTTGCAAATCATCAGAGATCAGCCTTCCCATCCCACCCCTGGTCTATGTGACAATTTACACTCTTAAGATGGCCTTGTTTGACATTTTTCTTGTGAGTACTTGGCCCTGTACCACAAACCCATGCTGGAACTGCTATCTGTCTCCAAAGCATTTTTTCATGGTGGGCAATTGGGGTTGTGGGATTGTTTGTTAAAACCATTGCCAATATTTATTTATTTATGTATTGAATTTCTATCCCATCTTTCCTCTAGTGTACATGGCTCCCCCCTCCCATCTCTCCATTTTGTCCTCGCAAAAACCTTGTGAGGTAGGTTAGGCTGAGAGATAGTGACTGGCTCAAGGTCACCCAGTGAGATTCATGGTTGAGTAGGGACTTGAACCCAGGTCTCCTAAGTAATAATATGACACTAGCCACTAAACTACACTGGCCTGGTCCTCCTAGTTGCTAAAAAATGCATGAGACTTAACTATTAATAACCTATAATTCAACATCTTTCAAATTATGGGATGATAATCATAATCTAACATGTTGCTGTTGATGCTACAATCTTTGTTGATAATGAAAAATTAATGTAACATTGCAAGGAATGATTCTCACACTGTGAGAATTGGCCCCAAACTTTTAAGTATTTCAGGGCATAAAGGTTGAATGGGCCCAATAGTATTGCTGGAATTTTGACACTTAAAGAAGAACAGTGTGTGGTTAGAGCCCATGGAGCACCAGTAATAACAGAATTGGAACAAATTTAACATGTTTCTGTTGGGAAAAGAATCCAAATGAAAGTGGGGCTGAAGCTGCAGGATATTTTAGCTTTTTGAAATAAAATGGACATATAAATACGAATAGACTGCTTTACCATAGCCAGTCTTAGTCTTGGCATTATATATTGCCTAATCAGTCTTTAAACTGGTGAGTTAGATCGTCAACTTCAACACTTTATATTTAATGTGGAGGTAGACTGACTTTACTCAAATTTCTTTTATTTTCATAGGTCCCTTTATAGAATGCAGTGTTGATACGGAATGCCGCTAAATTAATGGTTAATTCAGTTTTATCAGGATAATTTAAATAAACTGGAATTTTCCAGTTTGATTGATAGAATGTGATCGCTGTTAGCTGCAGACTCAACCTGCTTTTGACATTTAAACATATAAAGCTGACTAGATATAACCATTCAGGTGCTAAATATATTTTACATCTACTTCTAACAGTAGAAATGGAAGTATTAAGAGATCTGGCTTCATTGTCATTGAACTGTGAAATATTCAACCTTGTCTGCCCGTGCTTAGTACTGTTGACTTTTTTATTTCTGTTGGAAGATTAAAATTAAATGCTTCATTTTTCGTCAGCTTTTGGGAATTAAATTGAAATTTAAGACTCTGAATTTTTTTTTAACCAAGATCCTCAATTTAAACAAAGTCTTCTTTGCAGATATTCTGTGTTCAAGGGCACAGCAGAAAGGTTCATTGATCAAGTATGATGTACTGTAACATTTTTCTTATCCGAGCTCTTTTATGTATATTTATTAAAGATCCCATATTTCATATTATGCTTAACTATATTGGAGGAAGTTCTTCACAAAACATATCCCAAATATAATATGAAGTATCTGCAAGCATATTGCACTTACTTTTAACTGCAATTCTGGGATTTATGGATATAGAGAGATCTGCTGGTCTTATAAAAGTTGGAAAGGGTCATGACATACTTTAAAATGATATGTTGCCACTTAATATCCCAGTACTGACACCTGCCAGGTTTAATGACTGCATTTTTGTGATAATATAATTGCCTCAATCTGATCAGAAAGTCAACTTTAGTTGCAGTGTGCTGTTTTACTTTTTTTTTCTTGGCCTGATTGTGTTGCAAAAGAACAAGCGAGTTCTGCTTTCTTGTGGGGTGGGGGTGGGGAAATCCTATAATTCTTTGGTCTGTTCTAGGCAGTTAAAGTTTGTTCTTGAAATAAATAATAGCCAAAATGTCAATACTTCTAGTTTTCAGAATAATCATAAATTCCTGACCATAAAACAGTCATAAAGGTGTAATATTTTATTCACTGTATATTCATACACCGCATGTCATTGCAACAGAAAGGCAATGAATCATTCTTTCGGTATTGTCAAAAAGGAAGGGGGAAAAAGCGTATGAGCAAGATAGGCCTAAAATATCGGTACTAAGGTTTAAATTTACTCCTTATCAGAGAGTGTAGCATAGTCAAAATAGGTAATCTGCTCAAATATATTTATCTTGCAAATTGAACATTTTTTAAAAGGTACACCAGTTCTTACCAAATGAAGCTGGTTGACTTTTGTGGAAATTGTGCATGAGCAATCTTTCACTTAGCACCCTCTACATGAAGCACATCCACCCACAGGAAATTCCGTAGCTCAGGGGTAAAGCATCTGCCTTGGATGCAGAAAGTCCTAGTAGGTGTCTCCAAGTAGGACTGGGAGAGACCCGTGTCTGAAATCCTGGAGAGCTGCTGCCAGTGATTGTAAACCAGCATTTCCCAAACTTGGGTCTCCAGCTGTATTTGGACTACAACTCCCATTATCCCTAGCGGGCAAGACCAGTGGTCAGGGATGATGGGAATTAGAGTCTGGAGACCCTAGTTTGGGAAACGCTGTTGTAAACAATACAGAACTAGATGGACCAGACTCGGTGTAGGCAGCTTTCTGTGCTCCTCAGATCTTGACCATGCCCAGAAGCAACAAGTGCATCTGAGAAAAACCTCCAGATACACTGGGAAAGCGGGAATGGCTCTCACTCTTTTGAAGTAATGGCCTTTAGCAACCCTTTACATTTTAAGAATTAGTAGCTTTGAGAAGCACTGTGTTTGACCGTTGGGATACAACATTCGTGCAAAGTATGGAAGTTCCCAAACTCTCAGGTCACATAACCATTTTTAAAAGTTAACTTAAAATACTTCTTTATAGTACAGTGGTACCTTCGAGTTAAGTACTTAATTCGTTCCCGAGGTCTGTACTTAACCTGAAACTGTTCTTAACCTGAAGCACCACTTTAGCTAATGGGGCCTCCTGTTGCTGCCGCACCGCCAGAGCACAATTTCTGTTCTCATCCTGAAGCAAAGTTCTTAACCTGAAGCACTATTTCTGGGTTAGCAGAGTCTGTGACCTGAAGCGTATGTAACCTGAAGCGTATGTAACCCGAGGTACCACTGTATTTCAGAGATGGGGAACCTGTGACCCTCAAAATGTTATTGGACTTCAGCTCCCATCAGCTCCACCTAACATGACTAATGTTTAAGAATGATGGGAATTGTAGTCCGGCAATGTCTGTAGGGCCACAGGTTCCTCATCTCTGCTGTATCCAATTGTTTACCTTCTGTTTCAGGCTCCTTGATCCAGCAGAGACTTCCCCTTGAAGAATGGGAAGGAAAACTTTTTTTCCAATTCATCCTCCCCCATGCAGTTCCTTGCAACACTTTCCACATTGTTCCAAAGTGTCTGATCGACCTCTGAAGCTGTTTTGTGGGGGCACAGGGGTGCAGGGGGAATAAATAAAAATCACCCCTTTTTCTACAGATGGAAGCCTCCATTAAATCCTGGAGTGTTCCATCAGCAGAGGGACACCATTGGATTCAAACCATGGTAAATAATGTTGCGAAAGCTTCTCTAGGTGGTGAAACTCGAGGTTAACATGATCTTCTTCAGCAGTCCATTTTTCTAGCCATTTCTGGGATGTAATGGATTATCATTTTGCTTTTGCAAGACCACTTTGAGTACAAGTGGAGGGGAAAGATCGCCTTGTCATGATACTTCCACCTTAACAAATGGCCATGAGACCTGGCACAGTTCATCAGAAACCACTGCAGTATGAGTTCCATTGAAATGAACTAGAACAGGCTTCTGCTGGGTTATAACCTGAGTTCTAGCCGCATTATAATGGGTGAAAACTATGGAAAAAGTTTTGTGGCCTCATTTTAAAGTTCCCCAAGTGTCTCATCTTCTAATTATCGATACTGTTTCTATAATAAGTGAGTGCTCATTAATGAAAACCCATTCTTGCTTAACTTTTGTGTTTGAACTTCGGGGAAGTATCTTTAATGAGGAATATGTGGCACGTACCCTAACGGTATCCCTGGAGTTATAAATGTATGCAATAGAAAAATTTCTTTTCAGGGCTAGGCAAGATTCTGAAACAGGTTAAATATTGGATATTAATTTCCAACCTCCACCCACTTAAAATAAAATTTAAAAAAATCAAAAGGCTATTTTCTTCACAAACTGTGATTTCGTTATCCAAGGGTAATATAATATTCTAATTCAACTCCTATCTTTATGCTAAATTTTACTTAGGATCAAAGCCGTTCAAATGCAAGATTTGCCACTTTGCAACAGCTCAACTAGGAGATGCCAGAAACCATGTCAAGAGGCACCTTGGGATGAGGGAATACAAGTGTCATGTCTGTGGGTGAGTAAATTGAAACCGTTCCTCCCTTGGTTAACCAGAGAGGAGTGTAGGCTATGCATTGTTTCAGCATTCAAAATGGGGATGTGAGCAAGAGGGGCTAAAATTATGCATGCATATCCTCCTTCCCATTGTTATGGTAAATTCCTTAAATACAGTTATGACATTCTTTTCCTACTTCTAATCCAGTACTGCAGATGAGCAATTTTATGGGCTACAAGGTCAATTTGAACCTGTAATCTGTAAATTGACTAAATTATAGGATGTTCATTCACATTGCCAGGGAGAACTGTAAATTCCTTTTTAAAGGCATGAAAAATAATATAGACTTCAATTTAGTATATGTTTTGTGTATATGTGCACATACATGCATTTGTGCTATATATTGTTCCTTTTTGAGCTCAGTTAACAGATTATGGGCTCCCGTAGAGTTTTTGCACTGCAGGAGACACAGGAAAAGAAAACTTCCAAAGAATTGCGTATATTGCTGCACACGAGAGGAGTGTGTGTGTGTGTGTATAAAATCAGAGACATCTTGCGTATGTTGTATTGCCTCAGAAAAACCTCTTCTTCTCTTTCCCCCTTGTAATGGCTATTCCGTCCAAAGGACCATTCGTAATGTTTAATTGTCCTTCAAATGTGTTGCATTTAATAGGGAGGCTCAGAGACTCTTTAATGCAAAACTAATTAATTTAGCAGAAATGTTTAAAAGGTTTTAAAATGCCATGGCATATATGGTACATCATAGGACATTCAGAGGTGGGTTTTAGTACCGCGCTTCTATTAAAAGTGTATTTTAATGTTATTATGCTAAAAGAATTAGCTAATATATGCTTCATATAAAAGCTCTTTCCTCAAAACAAGTTAAGTTGCTGCAGAAGCCTGATGACTAGTACGCAGAATGGCAGAGGTTCAGATGGATCATACAGTGCACGCCAGTACAGAGAGGTGGGTGGGTAGGAATATTTTTCAGCCAGGTTTTAATCCCGTCAACTCTTGCAATTAAACACGCCTTGTGAACAAAGTGAGTGAAATGTTCAAAAACAAATTAGAATGCAACTCACCGGTTCACGTGCCTGCTATACAAATAAGTGCTGTTAGATCGATAAGGGTGGTTTTATTTCCTGATGGGAGGAGTGGATCGCGAGCTGATGGCTGAATTGCTTTAAAACTCAGTGGAAGCAATTATGAAAGTTATCCACTGTAAAATAACGGAGGAGGATCTTCCAGGCCTTTGGCTGTGAATGCCACCAGTGTACGCTACATTTTGGCAGCCGCCTGTCTTATAAATGACAACAATTCTGTGCGGAAGACGCTCTTGACTTACCAATAACTTTGGTCTGAAAATGAATAAATATGGATTCTGAGAAAAAGAACTTGAATTTGGCTCTGAGTAGCCAACTATACATTGTCTGTGGGTTGGTGGTGGTGGTTTGGCATTGACACACATTTTTTATTGACTGATGCAGCCCTTGCAGTTAGTATCTTCTTACATATTTGTGAGTGGGGAGGGGGGAGAGAAGTTGCTGGTTCTGTTTTGTCATTCGAAAAAACAGGACACTTAAATCTATCGTTTGTCAAAGTTCCTTTGAATGCCACAACCAGAGATTTCATCTCATTGTTCTTGTGTCATGTTACATAATTAACTTGTGATACTGTCAAGTTACTTGTGCACGTGGCAGCTAACGGAAAGAGAAATTCACAAAAGTCTTCCTCATATAGGCCTTTTGTTCTGAACAGCTAAAATAATAAATTTTAATCTGATAGAAATCAAAACTATTGGTACATAACCATGGTTGAATTGGTAAAGAAATGTCATCTGCCAAATTGTAATGAATTCAGAGGAGAATTCGAAGCAGGAAGGATGGTCAGTGCACTTTGAACTGTCAGCCAAATAATTAATATGCCAACCTTTTAGTGTGTGTGTAGCATAATACACTGTGTTATATTTCTGCCATGTTCACCAAAAAGATAGGGTATTTTGTAGATTAAAAATAAAGTGGCAACATAAAATTGCTGGGATTGGCTATCAGGTTAGAGCATTGGTACATTAACACCACTGACAATGTCAATTCATTATCATTGATGGCTAAATAATCTTCGAAATGCTCAGTGGACCTATTAGTTCCTGAATATAAGCAGCTAGTGCTGCATTTCTTCATTAGCTTTAATTGCTATAAATTTACCTTTTTAAAAAATCATGTTTTAAAAGGTGAAGTGATCTTTCAGGAACATTAACTTGGTAATTTTGTCACAAACAGAAGGTCCTGCACTATGTTTTCTTTTCTGCAGTAGTTAAAAATTCTACCCGGTGACTTTTAGATTCCAAATACTGTAACAAGCTTTCTATTAGGTGGAATGTTAACTTGTTTCCCCAATTGCATCACAACCTGTTTGGGGTTTCTTTTTTAAACAAGGTGAAATGTCAGTGCAAGGCTGTGGATAATTGTGGATGTAAGATATCCCTTGATTGCCTTGAATTTTGTTATGAATTGGAAAGTGAAAACCCTTTGTAAAGTACTGCCAGTCTAAATGCTAAAAATGAACAGAAGATTTTATGTACTGTATCTTGTGTAGCACAGTCGACACAAAGGGCTGTGGGTGGAAAGACAGCAGTGTTTTTGCATGTTGCTTTTATTGTTTCAAATCGAAGTTTAATTTTTTCCAGCTGCACAGTAGAAATACTCTGCCATAGAAATTGGAAGCTACTAATCTTTCAGCATTTGAAATAAACCGTCTGCTACTCATTTCCTTATCGGCAGATGTGTGGTGATTGTTTTCCTTTGCATTATGTTCATGAATGGGAAATGCATCCCTTATTTGAGAAGGGATCTGTTTTCAGTGAGTATCCAACTGCTACCTATTTAAATTTAATTTTCAGAAGTCTGGCTATGAAGTTGTTCATGACACGAAAATTAAAAAATCTCACTGGTTTCCCAGCATTTACTTGTGTGTGTGAGGTTTTTTGTTTTTGTTTTTTAAAAAAGCTTGCATAGTGGAATGTACTGAAAAGGCTTATCGTGCACTTTTGAGATTTTATGCCTCAGGTACATGAAAAATGAATTGTTCAGCACTTCAGATTTTAAACAGAATTTATGAGCAACTTATCATTTAAAAATACATCTACTTTCCCCTTGCCTTTGCTTTTGGATATAGAGCTTTAAAAACACACACCTTACGTTAGGGTTATTTACCTTCCTTTCTGTTTTTCTTAAGTTGCTATGTATAAATAAAATGACTGCAATAGAAATCAGTAGAAGGATTTTACGTCTCCAAAATGTTAATCATTTGAAGTCAACCTATCTGTCCTTTTTCTGCATTCTTTCAATTACTTTAAAATGTATCTATTAAAATGTGACCACAGATCAAATTTCAAATCATTATTTGCAGTACACAGTTTCCCCTTCCTTAAAACAGGGGTGTATTTAGTTTACTTTTTTGTTTTGTTTCCTTCTCCCACACATCATTTAGAGAAGTATTTTGAAACTTCATTTGAAGTTTGACCATGGCAATATTGCCAGTGCCTTGATCAATCAATATGTGTTCGGTAGTTGTTATTTCAAAGAGGCATGAAAAGAAGTGTGAAGTAAATTGAAGGGGTATGTCATATGTTAGTATTTTTAAAAATGTTTCATGGATTCAAAAGCTTCTTGTTGACAGTCTACAAATATTTGAAACAAGTATTCATATCACTCCTTTTCTATGGTTTGCTACCAGGGATTTATTTTGTCAAATAAAAAAAATTATGTGTATATTGGGTTTTTAAAAATTAGTTCCAGATTATACGAACAGAGATACTTATTTCAGCACAGCAATAACTTGCGCTTCCAAAGTGCTTCTGCTTAGAACAAAGAAGATTCATTCTTAAATGTATCATTACGAAGAGACGGAAATGTACTTTTGGTTTTTACATGCGTCTTAGTGTTGCTGCCAGTGAACTGTTTGTTCTGTGGCCAGATAAATCTTTAAATAGAAAGTTGAAACTTCAGTAAAACTATTTCTATGTGAGATTACCTATTTTTTGTGCATTAGAAGGGGATCTCTGTGTAGATGATTATAATGTCACTTTCTGACCTTTGCAGCTTGAATAATTGTAAATCATTGCTTCATAACGTGTCAGAGAATGTCTGTACTAGGCAATTAAATGGCAGAATATAATAGACCAAATTATTGCCTGTCATGTTTTCAACAACACAGTTAGTATTTGAGTTACACTTAATCATTACGTGCATTAGCAACTTCATTGGAATCCCGCTTCAGGCTGAGCATGAAATACATTACATTATTTAAACCTCTAATGGTAGAAGTCATTTATTTGTGTTGAAGTGTACAACATGCAGAGTTTCATAAAGCAAGGAACACTTGAGAGCTTAATTTATCCAAATCAAAGTCTAAAGGCAGATAAACACAAGTGGCAAAAATTAGTAATTTTTATAGGCTGGAAATATTTAAAAATACATGGTTGTGAGTAATTGTAGGCAGCAGGAATAAATTAAAATCACTATTTTTAGTTGTCTCTGAAAACTAAAGCTGTTGTGTGCTTAAATCATCACATACACCATGGTATTGCATTTTTTGACTGAACAATTAATTACAGCCATCATAACCACAGCTGTATCCAAATAAAACAATGCTTGCTTCTGCTGCTCAAATCAACAGAATTATCCGTACTGGAAAGGAAGCAACCCAAGATACAACGATGCTTCAACCTGTGGGTGTGTGGTGACAAAGGAAAATAATGATATATTTCAGTGTCAAGTCACACTTCGATTTTAAAAATCTTTTAGAAATGCTCAAAAAACTATGCGTACAAAGATAGCATGTGAGCAGTAGACTGATTTTATTCCTTCTATACTCAGAGGAGATTTAAAGCATGGGTTAGACTTGCCACATTTCAGTTGTATTCCTACCCTTTCGTTACATATCACAATATGTTTTGCCCTTGCCTCCTTTTTTTCATGGGGTTGTTTCTTGCTGCAGTTTCTAGTCACTTAGCTTTATAGCCCACCTTATCCTCGAGGGCTCAGGGCAGCTGGTCATAAACTTTATTAAAAACTAGTTTTTAGTACCACAATTCAGCTGGAATACAGATAGATAAAAATACAATAGCTCAAATATTGCAATGAAATTTTAATAACTGGTGAGGTTTTCGTCAACAAGAGGTTTTCCAAATGTTTTCTGGTGATCTGTTGATAGTGCTGCTGGATGTTGGACAAGGACATGTTGGTACTTGAGAGTTTTCTGAGGGCTGGGCTTAAATTAATCAGTGTTTTGCTTTAACATGTAAGGGGGGGGGGCTAAAAGGTGTCAGAAAGGTCTTGCTATCGAATAGCTAGCAGTATGCTTCACTAGTTAGTGTCCAGTATGGCAAATGAAGCAGAAAAGTCAAGGCCAACTTCCAGTTGTAATGCTGTATGAAAAACGTATTTTTATCCACCTGTACTTCAGTTGAGTTATGGCAGTGCTTTTGTTGGACTTGCTGAAGTGAAAAGATATGAAAAGTACATACTTAGCTGAATATATGTTTGTATTTGAGTTAGGGACACTACCAGTGATTTATACCCATACCTCTACTATATATAACCTAATGCAATGCACTTTCAAACTGCAATTATAAAGATACATGCAGCTATGTGATTGTGATATATTTGCCACGTAGAACAAGTACTGCTTCTTCTAGAGGTGTTTCATTTTATTATTATTTTTTCTGTGAATGGTTCTGGAAAAACAGGATACATTATTGGATCGCAGAAGCTTTTGCTGCAGGACATGTCCCGTGTTTAATAAAACTGAAATGATTGCAAATGTTGCATCCCACTTGGTTGCCATTGCTCTATAGAATTTATTATACTTAAGTGTGGTTATGTCCAATAGGATAGGATTTCTCATAGAGAAAAATGTATTGTCTATTCAACAGAATGAAATGCTGAGATGCATGTCTGAGTTGGTAACGATTCAGAGGCCTTTTTGCAGACTTGGCTGAATCTAGACTCCATTTTACATTGCAGTTCTTGTCTAGACATATAATTTTTTTAAAAAAAATTACCAGATTTGATGATGAGACAGGGTTCTTGACAGGACTCTTGGCTAAAGAGTAGAAGACATTCTAGATAGTATTTTCCTTAAGGATCCTATTTAGAAGTTTATTTTCAAGGATCTAGATCTTAAATTTGTCATAATTGCCCCAAACAAAGGAGGCCAGAGACCACCATCAGTTGGCCTATCTTCTTTTAATAAATCATCAAATTAGTTAAACTTCATTCCCGTTGGTGGTCTAACCCATTGAGCCTAGGGCTTGCCGATTGGAAGGTCGGCGGTTCAAATCCCTGTGATGGGGCGAGCTCCTGTTGCTTGGTCCCAGCTCCTGCCAGCTTAGCAGTTCAAAAGCACATCAAAGTGCAAGTAGATAAGTAGGTACCGCTCTGGCGGGAACGTAAACAGCATTTCCATGCACTTCTCTGGTTTCACCAGAAATGGCTTAGTCATGCTGGCCACATGACCTGGAAAAACTGTCTGCGGACAAACGTCGGCTCCCTCAGCCATTAAAGCGAGATGAGTGCTGGAACCCCAGAGTTGTTCACAACTGGACTTAACTGTCACGGGTCCTTCACCTTTACCTTTTTTACATTCCATTTAGTTTCAATGGGAGCTTACTTTCTCCAGAAGAAATTAGTACTAGTCTTATTTTTCTTCAAAACATAGGTAAAATATATAGATTGACCATCCTGTGTACGTTCAGCAATAAAACTGAAAGCTACCCATAGCATCTAGTGTATGTACACAGTGTATGTATAGTGAATTCTGTCTACTTTGATTTGGGCTTTGCAAACAACCTTTTTGCCAGGGAGTGGAGCAGAAAGAGTTTGGTGTATTCCAATCCCTCTTCAGACCATTTTGCACTTCCCGTCTAGGTTGTATGAACACCAACTCTTGCCTGACTTCGTTAGACTGGTGGCAACAGCAGGACGTTATAGCTGGCAGCCTCTCAAATAGTACTGTGACAACAAATGTAGGAAAATGTAGTTTTGTCAGAATGCCTAAGACCCTTTTACAGATGCCCAATGTGGAAGCTAGAAGTCCTTTGGGTCCTAGGACCAGGACCAGCATTGCGTAGTGGAGGAAGGGAGACTTCCAATAAGACAGGTAAGTGGAATAGTGGCAGAGAGGAACAGAGAGGAAGAAGTTTTTCTCCAGCTCACATTATAATTCAAGATGAGGAAGAGTTTATGGGGCCATAATGTTCACCTTGAATTGAAGTCATCAAGTTTCATATACCAAACCAGGCGATTATGACGTTGGGTGATATCCATACTAAGCATATCTAGGCTGGTGGTGCCTTGCAAAATGAAGTTCCTGATAACCATCGGGAATCAAAGATTATAAAGACAGAATGAAGAAGTGGGTCAAAACTAACCAAGTGAATTTCTTATGTAAATGTCTGCATTTAGGTAGGAAAAATCAGATGCAGAACCAGAGGATGGATACACTTGGCTTCACAGCAGTTCACGTGAAAAGGATCTAGAGTTTTTAGTAGACCATAAGCTAAAACAATTCAGCATTGTGATGCAGCAGCATCATCTGCTGCTGCTAAAAAGGCTAATGTAATTCTAGGTTTCATCAACAAAAGTATTGTGCTCAGATCATGAGAAGCAATGGCATCACTCCATTCTGCTTTGGTCAGATTTCATCTGGAGTCTTGCGTCCAGTTCTAAAGCCATTTAAGAAGGACATTGACAAACTGGAATGAGTCCATAGGAAAGGAAGAAAAAATGTTGGGGGTGGGGAGGGGGGCTGGAGACCAAGAACTGTGAGGAAACTTGAAGGAGTTGGGTATGTTTAGCCTGAAGAAGAAGCAATTAAGAGATGATAATAATGAAGTTGGATTAGATGCCCTTTGTGGTCACTTCCGCTATGTGACTTGAATGATTCCAACAAACTCTGTGTAACAGAATGGTTGACAAGCATGCCACCACTGCGCCTCTGCTCCATTGTCTGATAAAACTTGAGGAAATAAGCTAAGCATGCATAAACTACTGAAAAGACATATAAGAATATACATGAATGTCTCACTTTTCCTAAAGGAGTGATTGCTTGCCTCATTTCACTGCAGCTGCTAAACAAACACGTGCTAAGCTTTTAACTTAGTGTCACAGCATACACTTTGCATGCAGAAGGGCTCAGGATCAATTATTGGTCCGGATAGGGGGGGGAAAACCCATCTGAAGACCTGCTGCCAGTTAGTATAGACAATATAAAGCTAGATGGATCAAGGCAGTTTCCTAGGCACCGCTGCTTGAATTATAGTATACATTAGAAGAAAATAGTAAGGTTCCATAGTCCTCATCCTATAAACTTGAGAACTTGTTTTCAATCTTCATTGATAGAGGAAGCAGCAGGATGCAGGGTTTAGTTCCTAACCATTTGGCCAATGCTCTCAAACACCACCTCCTGCCTCAGGGTTCTGGTCATGGTGGGTGGAAATAGACCTATACGTGGAAGGCATAGACTAGAGTAAGAGAGTGAGATGCAGCGAGGCAGATGGGAACTAAGCAAGGAGTTGCTAAAGGAAGGAATTTTTCAGTTCCTGCCCAGGACAGTTCCCAGATGGATCCTGTTTCATACTTCTTGACTTTTTCTCGGGCTTACATAGCCTGCCCATCTGCCCAGACCCAATAACCCAGAGGCATTTGTATAGTGCTAACCGTCATTAGGGAATCGGTGCGGCCCCCACCAGTTGTCTCCTGAGCTGTGCTCCACAAGTGAACAGATCAGCTCTGTTTAACCAGAGCAGGGAAAGAGGTGCTGAGCTCATGCTAAAAGAGGATTAGCTGTTTCTTAATCTCAAGCCATACATCTTTGTACACAGTGACGGACTGGCAGACCATATGCCCATCACTGCCCGTGTGATGCACAAGAGATAGATGCCTGTCCATCCACCTCTGTCTTTCTTGCTTTGCCATTGTGCATCCTCCCCTCTCCACCTACTGTGGGATGCTATGCCCTGGCAAACAAAAAGAAAACTCTTTTGGCTAAATACTGTTAAGGTGACACAAGTCATGTTCAGGCATTCACCTGAACTTGCCCACAATTGAAACATTCTGAGGAAAATAATAACCAAGGAAAAAGTG